>NW_026057582.1:80999338-81031838 GCF_023721935.1 Panthera uncia | reverse complement strand
TGTATTTCCCTGATGAGGAGTGATGTTGAGCATTTTTTCATGTGTCAGTTGGCCATCTGGATGTCTTCTTTGGAAATGTGTCTATTCATGTCCTTTACCCATTTCTTCACTGGATTATTTGGTTTTTGGGTGTTGAGTTTGATAAGCTCTTGATAGATTTTGGATACTAACCCTTTATCTGATATGTCCTTTGCAAATATCATCTCCCATTCTGTCAGTTGCCTTTTAGTTTTGCTGATTGTTTCCTTCGCTGTGCAGACGCTTTTTATTTTGATGAGATCCCAGTAGTTCATTTTTGCTTTTGTTTCCCTTGCTTCCGGAGATGTGTTGAGTAAGAAGTTGCTGCAGGCAAGATCAAAGAGGTTTTTGCCTGCCTTCTTCTCGAGGATTTTGATGGCTTCCTGTCTTACATTGAGGTCTTTCATCCATTTTGATTTTTGTGTGTGGTGTAAGAAAGTGGTCCAGGTTCATTCTTCTGCATGTCGCTGTCCAGTGTTCCCAGAACCACTTGCTGAAGAGACTGTCTCTATTCCATTGGATATTCTTTCCTGCTTTGTCAAAGATGAGTTGGCCATACGTTTGCGGGTCCATTTCTGGGTTCTCTATTCTGTTTCATTGATCTGAGTGTCTGTTCTTGTGCCAAGAACGTTTTAACAATATTAATTCTTCCAATCTATGAATAAAGAATACCTTTTTATTTATTTAGGTCTTCCTTGACTTCTTTCATCAGTGTTTTGTAGTTTTCAGAGTAGAAACTTCTTTGGTTAAATTTGTCCCTTGTTATTTTATTCTTTTTGAAGCAATTGTAAATAATACTGTTTTCTTAATTTTCTGATATATTATTAGTGTATAGAAATACAACAGATTTTGTATATATAGATTTTGTATCTTGAAACTTTATTGAATTTGTTGATTAGTATTAACAGTATTTTGGTTGAGTCTTTAGGATTTTCTACCTATAAAATCATGACATCTGCAAATAGAAACAACTTTCCCTCCCTCTTTCCAATTCTGATGGTTTTTATTTCTTTTTCTTTCCTAATTGCTCTACTAAGACCTCTACATCAGGTTCAGCCTACAGCATGAAGCCTGCTTGGGATTCTCCCTCTCTCTCTCTCTTCCTCTCTCTCCCCCGCTCATCCTCACTTTCTCTCTCTCTCTCTCTCTCTCTCAAAATAAATAAACTTTAAAAAGGAGGGGGGGAAGAACTTGAATAGACATTTTTCCAAAGTAGATGTATGAATGACCAACAGTTACATGAAAAGATGCTCAGCATCACTAGTCATTATGAAAATGCAAATTTAAACACAATGAGATATTGCCTCATGCCTGTTAGAATGGCCATCATCAAAAGCATAAAAGATAACAAATGCTGTCATGGATCTGAAGAAAAGTGAACCCTTGTGTACTATTTGTGGGATTACAAACTTGTACAGCCACTATGGAAAAAATATGAAGGTCCCTCAAAACTTCAAAAAGAACTACTATATGACCCAGCAATTCCACTTCTAGGAATATATCCAAAGAAAGTGAAAATACTAACTCAAGAAAGTATCTGTATCCCCATGCTCATTGCAGCATTATTTGCAATAGCCAAGATGTGGAAACAACCTAAGTGTCCATCAGTGGATGAATGGATAAAGAAGTTGGTGTGTGTGTGTGTGTGTGTGTGTGTGTGTGTGTGTCTGTGTGTGTGTATGTGGGTGGGTGTGTAATACAATGGAATATTATTCAGCCACAAAAAAATAGGAAATACTACCCTTTGGAACAACATGGATAGACCCTAAAGGCACTATGCTAAGAAAAATAAGTCAGATAGAGGAAGACAAATACTCTGATTTCACTTATATGTGAAATCAAGAAGAAACAAATAAGAAAGAAAGAAAGAAAGAAAGAAAGAAAGAAAGAAAGAGAAAGAACCACAAAACTCATAGAAAAAAAGATCAAATTTATGGTTGCTGGAGAAGAGGGCTGGGAAGGGAATATTAAAGGAAGGTGGTCAAAAGGTATAAACTTCCAGTTGTAAGATAAATAAGTACCGGAGATATATAATGTACAATATGATGAACATCATTTTCACTGTTGCAGGATATATAGGAAAGTTGTTTAGAGTAGATCCTAAGAGTTCTCATCATAAGGAGAATCTATTTTTCTTTTCTTTTATTGTATCTATACAAGATGATGCATGTGCACTAGACCTATTCCAATGATTTAACAATATATGTAAATAAAACCATCATGCTGTAGATCTTAAACTTACATGGTGATGTATGTCAATTATTTTTCAATATAACTGGGGAGAAAACACAGCTGAAGATTTAACAGTACCTTATTTCAAGATTTTTCATAAATATACAATAATTAAGATAGTGTAGGATTGTAAAAATAGACATATATATTAATAGAACAGAGCAGATGGGGGTGCCTGGGTGGCTCAGTCGGTTGTGCGACCGACTTCGGCTCAGGTCATGATCTCACAGTTTGTGGGTTCGAGCCCTGCGTCAGGCTCTGTGCTGACAGCTAGGAGGCCGGAGCCTGCTTCAGATTCTGTGTCTCCCTCTCTCTCAGCCCTTTCCCCACTCATGCTCTGTCTCTCTCTGTCTCAGAAATAAATAAACATTAAAAAAAATTAAAAAAAGAAAAGAAAAGAAAGAACAGAGCAGATGGTACATGAATAAACCTACACATGTATAGATCTTTGTCTTTTGACCTAGGTGCAAAGCCAATTCAGTGGAGAAAGGAGAAATTGTTTTTACAAATGGTGCTGAGAAAATTTAAATATTCATAGGCAAAAGAAAAAATAACTTTGATCTATACACTTTACTGTATAGAAAATTTAACTTAAAATGGATCAGAGACCTAAATGTAAATTCTAATGACAGAAAACTTCTAGAAGAAAACATGAGAAAAATTTCATGACCTTGATTTAGGCAAAGATTTCTGAGATATGACACCAAATGGACAATCCAGAAAAGAAAAAAAATGATAAATTGCACTTCATGAAAATGAAAAACTTTTGCTCTCCAAAAGACACCATTAGGAGAATGAAAAGCAAGCCACAGATCTGGAGAAAATATTTGCAAATCACACATCTAATACAGGTCTTCTATCCAGGACATATAAATAATTAACTCAAAAAAGAAGAAATGGGCAAAAGATGGGGTACCTGGGTGACTCAGTCGGTTAAGCATCCAACTTCAGCTCAGGTCATGATCTCATAGATTGTGAGTTCAAGCCACACATCAGGCTCTGTGCTGACAGCTCAAAGTCTAGAGCCTGCCTCAGATTCCATGTCTCCCTCTCTCTCTGCCCCTCCCCTGCTTGTTTTCTCTCTCTCTCTCTCTCTCTCTCTCTCTTTCTCTCTGTCTCAAAAATAAACATTTAAAAAATTTTTAAATTGTTTTAATGGGAAAAAGTTAAAAAGGCAGTAACTCTTTGACATCGGTCACAGCAACTTTTTTTCTAGATATGTCCCCTAAACAAGAGAAACAAAAGCAAAAATGAACTATTGGGACTACATCAAAATAAAAAGCTTCTGTATAGGAAAGGAAACAATCAACAAAACTAAAAAGTCAACAGATAAAGAAAGATAAATAGCATATGATTTCACTCATATGTGAAATTTAAGAAACAAAGCAAATGAGCAAAGGAAAAAAAGAGAGAGAGAGAGAGACAAACCAAGAAACAGATTCTTACCTATAGAGAATGGTTACCAGAGGGGAGGGGATTAAGGAGGGCACTTGTGATGAGCACTGGGTGATGTAGGGAAGTGCTGAATCACCGTGTTATGCACCTGAAACTAATATAACACCGTCTATTAACTAACTGGAATTAAAATAAAAACTTTATAAAAATGGGCAAAAGTTTTGCATGGATACCTCACCAAAGAAGATTTATGGCATGCAACTAAGTACATAAAATTATGTTCAGTATCATGTGTCATAAATACAAATCAAAATAACAGTAAGATACTACTCTATACCTATGAGGATAGCTAATATTAAAAAGACTGATCATACCAAATGTGGGCAAGATGTGAAGCAACTAGAACTCTCATATACCAACAGTAGGAATGTAAAATTGTACAGTCACTTTGGACTACAGTATGGTGGCTTCTTAAAATGTTAAACATCCACCTACCATCTGAGCCTTCATTCCACAGCTAGACATTTACCTGCTAGAAAGGCAAACATATGTACATCACACATTTGTATGGTAATGTTTATAGCATTGTTTATAATAGCTCCAAAATGGAAATAACTCAGATGTCAATCCACAGTTGCACAGATAAATGAATTTTGGTGTTTCCATAAACTAGAATACTACTTAGCATAAATAAATGAGCCACTGATACACACAATATGGATGAAACTCAAAATAATTATGATGAAAGAAGCCAAAGAAGGAACAGTGTGTGATTCCATTTATGTAAAATCCTAGAAATGCAAAGTAATCTATAGTGACAGAAAGCATATCAGCCATTGTCTGGAGATTAGTAGGGGTGTCAGGGTGGGGTGAGAGGGAGGGTTACAGAGGAATACAAAGAGACGTTTGAAGGTTATAGAGATATTCACTATCTTGGTCGTAGTGATGGTTTCATACAAGTATAAATACATCAACATTGATTAAATCGTATAATTTAAGTATGTGCCATTTACTATATGTCAATGGCACTTTAATAAAACCGTATTTAAAAAATTAATCCATGTGACACAGGTATAGCATGACAGCTAGCACCACCCTCTTTGTGCACCTATGACTTTTGTAGGAGTGGACCATTACCCAGTGTGCTAAGCCTAGGGTGGATTTCATCATTCTTTTTTTTTTTTTTAAGTTTATTTATTTTGAGAGAGAAAGAGAGGGAAGAAGCAGGGGAGGGGCAGAGAGAGAGAGAGAGAGACAGAGAGAGAGAATGCCAAGCAGGCTTCGCACTAATCAGTGCAGAGCCCAATGCAGGGCTCAATATCACAAACTGTGAGATCATGACCTGAACTTAAATCGAGTCTGATGATTAACTGACTGTGTCACCCAAGTGCCCCGGACTTCATTAGTCTTAACACAGCTCCATTTCTGAGCTCTGTCAGTCTGTGAGAGCAAACAAAGGCAGGGGATGGAGGAATAAAAGCTACCTGTATAACATGATATTGAAATATTATGAATTCTATCTTATGAATTTTGTGTGTAAATAAGATGATCAATTCAGGTAAATATTTTGCTCTTCCTTTTACTGAACATTTTAGCCTATGACACACTTAGGACCTTGTGCTGCAGAAAACAGGAATCTCAATCCAAACTGGCTTAAGCTACAATAGGAATGTGTTGGCTCAAGTAACTTTATAGTCCAAGGTTTTGGGAATGGATTGAACCAAAGACTTCATACTGTTATCAAGGTCTTGGCTCTATTTCTTGGCTTTGCCCTCTGTGATGTAGGCTTTGTCGTCAGCTTGGTTTTTTGCCTCTTTGCATTGCAAAGGAGGGTTTCTTCTGGGGATGCCCTCAGAAAGGGAAAGTGCCTGTGAAAGAGAACTTCTCAGCCATATTTCCTTGCTTCTCATTGGCCCAATCTGGGTTCTGTGCCCATTCTTTTTTTTTTTTTTCAACGATTTTTTTTTAATTTTTTTTATTTTTAATTTATTTTTGGGACAGAGAGAGACAGAGCATGAACGGGGGAGGGGCAGAGAGAGAGGGAGACACAGAATCGGAAACAGGCTCCAGGCTCCGAGCCATCAGCCCAGAGCCTGACGCGGGGCTCGAACTCACGGACCGCGAGATCGTGACCTGGCTGAAGTCGGACGCTTAACCGACTGCGCCACCCAGGCGCCCCACTGTGCCCATTCTTGTACTAATCGCTGAGGCCAGACAGAAAGACTGTGCTAATTGATTTAAGCTGACTAAATTCAATCCCCGAAGCCAACACTAGAGTTAGCTTGTTCTGAGCACATGAGCGGTGTGGAGGTAGAAAGGGGATACCCAAACAACTAGGGAATTGTTACTGAGAGGAAGGAGAAGAAATGTTGGGCAACCCACACAGCAAAGATTCACCTTGATGGTATCATATTTGTTCTTTTATGTCAAATTATAGTGCAAATATAGGATATATAGTCATACACAAAGGTAAGCATTACATGAGTAAATATCATGTAGATAATTATAGGTTTTTCCCAGAGTTATTGAGATATAACTGACTTTTAACAATATACATGTTTGGGGCACCTGGGCGGCTCAGTCGGTTAAGCATCTGACTACAGCTCAGGTCATGATCTCGCAGTTCATGAGTCCCAGCCCAGTATCAGGCTCAGTGCTGACAGCTCGGAGCCTGGAGCCAGCTTTAGATTCTGTGTCTCCCTCTCTTTCTCTGCCTCTCACCCACTTTCACTCTGTCTCTGTCTCTCAGAAATGAGTAAACATTAAAAAAAATGCGCAAGTTTAAGGCGTGCAATGTGTTGATTTAATACACTTAAATATTGCAAAGTAATTATGACCATAGTGTTAGCAAACACCTGAATCATATCATCTAAATACTATTTCTTCTTTGTGATAAGAACATTTAGGGGCACCTGGGTGGTTCACTTGGTTAAGCGTCCGACTTCGGCTCAGGTCACGATCTCACAGTTCGTGAGTTCAAGCCCCCCATCAGGTTCTGTGCTGACAGCTCAGAGCTTGGAGCCTGCTTCAGATTCTTGTGTATCCCTCTCTCTCTGCCCCTCCCCTGATCACGCTCTCTCTCTCCTTCAAAAATAAATAAACATTAAAAAAAAAAGAATAGTATTTATTCTCTTAGCAACTTTCAAGTACATAACAGTATACTTAACTATAATGACTCTCATCCCCCAGCTTCTAAAAACCACCCTTCTAGTCTGTGTTTCTATGTGTTAGGCTTTTTTAGATTCCACATGATATAGGTGATATCATACAGTATTTGTCTTTCTCTGACTTCACTTAGCATAATGCTTTCAAGGTCTATTTATTTTGTGGCAAATGATGGGATGTCCTTCTTTCACATGGCTGAATTATATATATATATATATATATATATATATATATATATATATATACACATATGCCTTTCACACCTTCTTCATCCATTCAGCTGTTGATGTACACTTAGGTCATTTCCATATTTGGGCTATTATGAATAATGCTGCAATGAACATGGGAGTGTAGACACCTCTTCAAGATCATGTGTTCATTTTTTTTGCGTAAGTATCCAGAAGTGGGATTGCTAGATCACAGAAATAGCACTATTTTTTAATGTTTTAAAAAATTGTACTGTATTCTTTTTTATTGAGATTTGATATAAAACATCCTATTAGTTTTAGGTGTACAGCATAATCATTCATGTCTATATTATAAAATGATTATGAAAATAAGCTTAATTACGATCCTTCACCACCCAGTTACAAACTTTTTTTGTGATGAGAACTTTTAGAGAGATCTACTCTAGCAGCGGGGCACCTGGGTGGCTCAGTCAGTTGAGCATCTGACTTTGGTTCAGGTCATGATCTTGCGGTCTGAGTTCGAGCCCCACGTTGGGCTCTGTCCTGACAGCTCAGAGCCTGGAGCCTGCTTCAGATTCTGTGTCTCCCTCTCTCTCTGCCCCTCCCCTGCTCATGCTCTGTCTGTCTGTCTGTCTCTCTCTCTCTCTCTCTGTCAAAAATAAATATTTTTAAAAATTAAAAAAAAAATCTACTCTAGCAGCAAATTTCAAATATACAATACAGTATTGTTAACTGCAGTCACCATGCTGTAGATTAGATTCCCAAGACTTACTTACCTTATAACTAGAAGCTGTACTTTTTGACCACTTTTGTCCATTTCACCAACCCCCCAACTCCCTGTATTTTTAATCTTTTGAGGACCCTCCATGCTGTTTTTCATAGTGGCTGCACCAATTTACATTACCGGTTCCTTTTTCTCAACATCCTTGCCAAGACTTGTTATCTCTTGCTTTTTTGATGGTAGTTATTCTAACACATGTGAGATGACATATCATCGTGTCCCTGATAATCAGTGATGTTGGGCATCTTTTCATGTACCTGTTGGTCATCTGTATGTCTTCTTTGGAAATACGTCTCCTCATTTCCTGTGCCCATTTTTTAGTCAGAGAGTTTGTTTATTTTGCTGTTGAGTCATAGGAGTTCTTTATATATGTTAGATTATCAACCCCTTATCAGATATAGGATTTGCAAATATTTTCTCCCATTGGATAGTTTGGCTTTTCATTTTGTGGATGGTTTCCTTGACTGTGCCGAAACTTTTTACTTTGATGTCATCCCACTTGCCAACTTTTGCTTTTGCTGCCTTTGCTTTTGGTGTCAAATTCAAAAAATCATTGCCAAAACTGATACCATGAAGCTCATTCCTGTACTTTCTTCTATGAGTTTTAAGGTTTCAGATCTTAAGTTCAAGTCTTTAATCCATTATGTGTATGGTGTAAAATAAAAGCCCAGTATTATTATTTTTTTTTTGCAGGTGGCTATCCAGTTTTTCCAACAGTACTTATTGAAGAAACTATTCTTTTCTCATTTTAGATTTTTATTTCCTTTGTCATAAATTAATTGGCCAGATATGCATGGCTTTATTTCTGGGCTCCCTATTCTGTTCCATTGGTCTATGTGTTTTTATGCCAGTACCATACTGTTTTGATTACTACAGTTTTGTAATAATAGTTTGAAATCAGGAAATGTGATGCTTCTAGCCTTATTCTTCTTTCTTATTATTGCTTTGGCTAATTTTCCACAAATTATAGAATTTGTGGAAAATGCCATTGGAATTTTGATAGGGATTATGTTGAATCTTCAGATCACTTTGGGTAGTATGGACATTTTAGCAATATTAATTCTTTTGATCCATGAGCACAAAATATATTTCCATTTATATGTGTCTTCATTGTCTTTCATCAGTGTCTTATAGTTCTTAGTGTACAGGTAGACAATTGATTTTTTGTAATTTTTTTTTAACGTTTATTCATTTTTTGAGAGACAGAGCACTAGTGGGGGGGGGGGAGCAGAGAGAGAGGGAGACACAGAATCTGAAGCAGGCTTCAGGCTCTGAGCTGTCAGCACACAGCCTGACATGGGGCTCGAACTCACGGACCATGAGATCATGACCTGAGCTGAAGTTGGATACTTAACCGGCTGAGCCACCCAGGCACCCCACAGGTAGACAATTGTTAGTGACATTATCTTGTATCTCTTTGAAATATAAAAAAAAGGTATTACAAAAAAATCATGTATCTGTTTTCATAAACAGATTTCCCTGTTTTATCTTGCATAGGAATAAGTTATTAACTAGCAGTCATTTTTATTAAGTTCAAACTACAAATATTACCTTTTCTTGACCTATACATAATGCTAGGAATATGGGCTTATTTTAAACAGTATTCCACAGTTACAAAATGCTAAATAAGATATCTAATTTATTAACATTGGCTTGGTTCTTAGTTTCAATCACTTATGATGGAGAGGAAGAAGATCATGTTCATGATCATGAAATTGATAAAATATTTGCAGAAGACTTGGTATCCTGACCCACATAATTTGTTCTGGCTCCAAATCTTGACAGTGCCTTTTATAGGCGATGATATTCTTCCCTGTGTTGGTTCAACTTCAGAAAATCTTCATAAACAATGTTGTGTAACTGCCATACCACTAGGACCTTTGGTGAATTGTGACCCCTATCTTGTGAGCAACACTAACAAGTAATTTAAAAAGGAGAACAAGTTCAGAAATATTATATCAGATAAAGTCTGTTTTCCCAGAAGGAAATAATTTTGTTACCTTTGTGAAAACAAAAGTCTGTCATTTTTTTTCCCCCTCCACCAAACTGCTGAGCCTTAAGCTTAGAATTCAAAAGTCTTGCTTGCTTCCAAAAGTTTTGGATGAAAACCAATAAAAATTCCTTTAACACTAAAGTGGATTCTCCCAGTAAAACACTCACCTAGAAAGTTCACCAAATATTCTTTTCTTTTTAATTTTTACTGATACTATAAATATACTTAGACTACTAGAACCAATCTGGTTTGTCAGTGCTGGAACCTAGTTACTATTCTTTTATTTCTTACCTGATCAGAGCCCAAACCCACTCATTCACTGGCTCCATTTTTGAAGAATCTTTTCCCACTGCCCAGACATTCAAATTGTCAGGGTTACTAATAGAAAAGTACAACTAAAGAGAAAACCACTTACCTAGCAACAAAGGTGACTTTCCTTTTCCCTAAACTCTACCCCAATGTTCAACTAAAAAGACATTGCAGCAGCTCACAATGCAAACCAATGTCATAACTCAAATTACTCTATGGGATACAACTCTGTTTTTCAGTCCTCACTTAAAATTAGTATGAATTCAACTCAACTCTTTGAAAGAATACTTTTCTCAGTAAATCCCATTTTAGTTGAATCTAAATGTAAAAATAGCCAAACAAGCTCTGTTTAAGAGAGTCAGGGGTGCCAGAAAGAATCCTTGGATTCACACCACTATACCATTATAATTTATGTGTTGTATTTAATGATGTATTTAACATGGTAGAAATCACCAGGATACATATAAAGACAGAGGATGGGGGTGCAAGGTGAAGGAATGGGAGATAATTATCTTAGTCTTTAATTGTGGCAAATTGAAAACATGCCTACAAATTCTTTGACATCTGTACTAACAAGGGGTAGAAGTTCTATCTCCCCCTTGAATGTGGGAGGACATGTGGCTGACAGACCAACAGAGTGCACTGGAAGTGATGCTATACTCTTGGCTAGACCATCAAAGACAACAGTTCCTGGCTTGTCTTCTTGAGACACTGACCTTTAGTGCTCTGATCTGCCATGTAAACTTTAGTCTGAGGCCCTCATGGTAAGAGGAAGCACAGTCCACCTGAAGAGGCATTCTGGCCTAGAACCTCAGCACATGTCCCAGCAAACAGCCAACATCAACTGCCAGACATGTGAACGATAAAACCTCCAGCTGATATTTGCTCCCCAGCTTTAGAGTCATCTCAGCTGAGGCCCCAAATATTGCGAACAGAGATAAACCATCCCCACTGTATTCTTTCTGCATTCTTGACCCATAGAATCCATAAAGATGATGAAATAGTTACTTTAAGCTCCTAAGTCAGTTTGATAAACAGAATAGATAACTTGAAATTAGTAGTAAAGGAAAAACTCCTAGAAGAAAGATAATCAGATGGAGAAGATCTATGTTGGGCTGCCAGCAGTCACTCTGTCTTGGTCTGCCATATTCACTTTTCATTTTGCCTTTAATACCTTATTTCCACATTCCTGTATACATTTGGTTTTTGCGTTGAGAATTCATTACACAGAACTGGGATTTGTAGGACAATGTAACCTTGGTTTTTGTGTGATGCTAGACATCAAGGGGAGATGTCCTTGGTGACACAATGTTAAAAGCATTCAGATCCTTGTGGAGTGTTTCCAGTGAAAATGGACAGGTGCTGCATAACACAAGAAGTCAAAATCCCACAAGAAAATATCCTCAGAAAATACCCTCTAAGGGCTAATTTAGGGTAAAGGTCATACATATAGGCTCATTCCTCCCATGTCTCCATTAAAATTTAATTAGCTAGAGACCACGAAGCACAAACTTCTAGTCTGATGAAACCAGATGTATTGATTTGCAGTGAGGGAGTGCACTGCAGAGGAACTGCGTTGGTCAAGATTCTCCAGAAAAACAGAATCAATAGGATTTCTACGTAGATATATGGAAGAGGAGATTTATTATAGGAATTGGCTTACACAGTTATAGAGGCTGAGAAGTCCTGCAGTTTGCTGTGTGTAAACTGGAGAACCAAGAAAGCTAGTGCTTTAATTCAGTTTCAGTCTGAACATCCAAGAACCTGGACCTCTGATGTCCGATGGCAGGAGAAGATGATGTCCCAGCTCAATAAATGAGAGAGGAGACCTGGCCTGTCTTCTGCCTTTTTGTTGTATTCAGACTTCCAATGGATTGGATGAGGCCTGCCCACATTGATGAAGGTGGATCTTCTATCCTCAGTCTACTGAATCAAATGCTAATCTCTTCTGGGAATACCGTCACACACACACACCCACAGATAATGATTTATCAGCTATCCAGACATCCCTTAGCCCAGTCAAGTTGACTAATAAAAGTAGCCATTACAGGAACATGCCATTCAACAAGAAGAAAATATCTTATGTAAGGTTTGGGTTTCATTAAAGGATCTTGAGGCTGATCTAGGAAGTGGCCATCAGTTCTGGACTGTTGCTGTTTCTGAGATGGGATTATAAGACATGGGGATTGACTAGGGTTTAGTTGCGGTCATGAGGTGTCCCTGCAATACATGAATACAGTAAAGCGGCTCCAGGGGCATCAGTGGTAAGAAACCAGTGGTCAAAGAACAGGTCACTGTGCTGTGGAAAAGAAGCTGTTCTCTTACATTGCTCATGAAGACTGCTTCAGCGTGGAATTGCCAAGGGCTATTTTACCATCCTGTGGAAAGAACTTGTCTGCAGAGGAAATCAAGATGGACTAAATCACAGCTGGGACACATTGGAATCCTTAAATTCAGCTGTGCCTGAAAATCTATCTCTTGCATTCCCCATCACAGAGGCCAACATATACTTGTTTTTGTTTAAGCTACTCCTGAAGAGCTACTCCTAATACAACCCTGATAACATTTCCTATGATTCTTCAAATCAGACTTCAAAAGCACTAGAAACTCTTTCATCTGACCCCAGAGAGAAGCTTGCAGTGTGTGTGTGTGTGTGTGTGTGTGTGTGTGTGTGCGCATATGCGTATGTGCAGGAGCGTGTGTGTCTGCATACGTGCATAGGGTGAGGGGGGTGCATTTCACAGTACCTGCAATGCTTTGCTTTGGTGTAGGAAAATTATCATTACAATCCACATACTCTTGACATTTATAGGAGGCTGTATTTCTAAGTAACTAATAAGCATCTGATTTTTGGTAGATTCTGCTAACCGAGTACACATTTTGTACAAGGTACTGAACTATATATACCTTGAGGAAGAATAAATAATCATCCGATATCATCCAGGTATTCAAAGATATGGTGACCTAGTAAGTCAAAATCAAAGCCAAAAGTAATGTGAGCAGGGAGCCTTAAGAGTACTTCAGTGGGAGGAAAGACAATTAAGGAATGGCAGAGGTTTAAGGAACTCCCGCATCAAGCACAGGTTGGTAGCAGGGCTTTATTGAAGGTACAATTTAAACATGGGTGAGAAAGAAGACATTTTGGAAGAAATTCCAATGAGGAGGTATAAGACAATTATGCATAGAATGACCAGAACAGTTTGAGACAGGAGAAGAGCTCTTAATGGGAGAGGCATGGAACATAAGTTTGGAAATGTAAGTTCAGATCAGTCTGCTGAGACTCTGAAATACCAGACAAAGGATTAATATCTCATTTGGTAGGAACTGGAAAGCCACTGTAGATTTCTGATCAGGGTAATATCAAAACAAAAAGAGGTGTTTAGAAAAATGTATTTGGTAGGGTGCCTGGGTAGCTCAGTCAGTTAAGCATCTGACTTCTGCTCAGGTCATGATGGTTTGTGGGTTTGAGCCCCACGTTGGGCTCTCTGCTGTCCGTGCAGAGCCCACTTTGGATCCCCTGCTCCCCATTCTCTCTGCCCCTCCCCTGCTCGCATGTGCACTCTCTCTCGCAAAAATAAACATTAAAAAAATGTATTTGGAAACTTGATGTTTTGACTAGAGAAGAAAATGGAGAACACTGGGTCCTGTTGTTATTATCTGGATGTAAGGTGATGAAGTTGTGAATGAGCCTTGGGGCACAAGGAATGAAAGGGCAGGGACAGCTGGTATACTTACTGAAATGGGGGAAGAAATGACCTTACTGCTGATAAAATACAAGGGAAAGGAATAAGGAAGAATCATAAATGAAGTAGGACTATTTTTTTTAGATGATAGAGCAGTTACGGGCTCCTGGGTGGCTCAGTTGGTTGAGCTTCTGACTTCAGCCTAGGTCATGAACTAATGGTTCGTGGGTTTGAGGCCCATATCAGGCTCTATGCTGTCAGCACGGAGCCTGGAGCCTGCTTCGGATCCTCTGTCCCCACCCCATCTCAGCCCCTCCCCTGCTCACACTCTCTCTCTCAACAACAAATAACAAAACATTAAAAGAGAAAGAGAGAGCCCTTGGGTATTATCTAACCGAGACCCATTTTGCAGGTGAGTCGCCAGATCCAGAGCATCTGAGTGACTTTTCCAAAGTCACACATGTGACACTGGTCACTAGCAGAGCTGAAGAGCTGCCATAAAGCCCGAGCCCATCCTCCTTGCTTCCACCTCCTTTGGGTGAAGACGCCATAATCAGGACATCAGAGGACAGTGATGGAGGCTGCTGAAAAGACCCCAGGGCAGAGCAGTGTGGACAATAATTACTGATAAACTAAAAGTAGGTAAGAGCCCAGGGAGAAGAGGCTGCAGGAGATCATATCGATCTAAACCTCCACCCACCCCTAACAGGAGCCATCCAGATAGTAAGGAGTGGAGCCTCTAACAGGAGAAGTAAAGGGATTATAAATATCTGAGAGCTGGTAGGATTGGGTCTTCTGACAGATTCACGTGAAGAGAAGGCCTGTGGAAGCTCACATGGAGGGGGGAGCCTGGGGAGAGGCATTTCAGCGATGCTGCCGAGCTTAAACTATTACCTGTCCTTCTAGCTTGTCTAGCATTGTTCACCAGGAAAGATCAACAGTTAAAAATCCATGCTGGTGCCTATGGTCTGAGAATAAGGACCATGTCTAGAGCATCACGGGCTTTATGTCCCAAGAAAGAACAAAAGAAAAAGGTGGTGACAGTAGGAGCCGCCTAATAGGCAGCCTCCTGACTCCTGGGCTCTGATTCCTAACAGCAAGAAGAAGGGAGATGTTAACAGAAACTAGGAAATCCCCAGGAGGAAAGGAGGAGGGAGAGAATAAGATGAAACACAGATGTGCAAATGCCCCCCTCAGACCCCCCGGGGGTTCCTTCCTGGTCTTCTTTTCGTCAAGGGGAGGATGAGGTCAACGCCTAGTACTTCTCCCTCCCACACTGTCCCCGAATGAAGTAATTCCAGTTCTCTTCTTGTTGTTCTCCACTTTACAAACCAAGCTAATATTTCCTGGAAGACTTCTAACACTTTTGAGGACCACCACGGTGAGGCACTGTTCCAGCTGCAGTTTGGATCCTAGCTGATGAGCGTTATTTGATGAGAATTATGAAAACATGGGGACTTGACTTATCTCACCTGTGCTGGCCCAGAAGCAAGGATGTCTGCTACTCAGAATCCCCTGGAGAGCTTTCTACACAAACACATGTCCAGGTTCCATCCTCAGAGATCCGGACCAAGTAAAAGGGATGGGGGCCTATGAATCTGTATATTTTAAAGTTCTTCAGATGATTCTAATGAAGACTAAGGCTTGGGAACCACTCTTGCACTATATATTTGCATATATTTTGAATTTACATAATAGCGTACATCAGCTAGCTTCCCCTTTGAGTTGTACATTTTAGGATATTAATAAATACATTTTAAAAATATGATCCAAACGCGTGGAGGGAGCAGGGAAAGGTGAAGAGACTCAGTGAGGTACCTTGCATTATGCTCCAGTCTTTCCGGTTCTGGAAATACACGCGCATACATCCTTCTCTCAAGTGGTTGGTCATCACACGCAACTTTTCTGGCTTCTAATCTCCACTGTTCCAGTAAGCCACTATTTAGAGCGCAGGTATTCATTCCGCTTTTAATACTCCACCTCCTCTGGTTTTTTCCAGTCTGAGCCGCTGCTGCAGCAGCCGAGCTGTGGAGTCTCGTCAGGAAGCTAGTGACTCGGTTGCCCAGCCAGACTCTCAGAGGTTACTCAGGTGATTCAGATGATCAGCCAGCTCTGGGAACCACAGCTCAATAGCTGTTTTCAGCACCTACCTTAGCCCCTCTGAGCTGTGTTGCGTCCTTTCCAGGTGAAAGATATTAAAGGAGATAAATCCTATTCCTTTGGAAGATTTTGAAACAAATCATCAAAACATTGGTTTCACAATCTGAAACACATTTCTTCAATACAGATGTGCAAACATCTAAGCCCTGAGTAAGTGCATCAATTAAAACCTAGGTCCCCATGCGTAAAAGGAGGGTTAAGACCTTCTTCTGGGTGGGTTTGGAAGGAAAGAGGGATTTCAGTTATAAGGTTCCCTACGCTTGAGTCAGGAATAATGTGGACAAAGAGAGTAAAAGCACTTTGTTTAAATTTCACTGGATAGTTCTAATCTGATTGGATTTTATAACTGGAAATTCTATAAAGGCAGCAGTTTCTGAATTCAATGTATTGCTTAAAAACAAAACAAGCAAATGCTATTGTGTATCAACTTAAATTCTTCCCAGCCAGCAGTAACTTCTGAAAATATGGTTTGGGGACAGTTTTCTAAAGCAAAATGAAACTTCTGAGCAGAAAGACTTCATTTAGGAGATTTCTTTGTATGTGTTCTTGGAGGCTTAACATATCTAAATAACATTTGTCTCTCAGCTTTTAGGATGTGGAAGAAAAGATGGACTTGAGCAACAAATACACAATTTGAATCCCTCAACTGAAATAGCCATTGAATTAAAAAAGAGAAGAAAAGTGCAAGAATTTTTTTTTTAATTTCATGCTAGGTGAAAACTATTTTAAGCCTGTGCTAGTTCTGGGAAAGGTCTGATAGAATTTGATGTAAGTTATAAAGATGTATACTAATCAAACTTGGGGCGCCTGGGTGGCTTTGTCGGTTAAGTGTCCAACTTCGGCTCAGGCCATGATCTCAAGGTTCAGAAGTTCGAGCCCCACGCCAAGCTCTGTGCTGACAGCACGGAGCCCAGAGCCTGCTTCAGATTCTGTGTCTCCCTTTCTCTCTGCCTCTTCCCTGCTCATGCTCTGTCTCTCTTTCTCTCTCAAAAAAAAAAACATTAAAATAATTAAAATATATATATATACATATATATATGTATATGTATATGTATATATACTAATCTAATTCTAGAATTAAGGTATGGGTCAGATTAAAGAATAACTGATAGTAGATCGCGATTATTAAGAAAAAATACTACACTACTATTTCTTCATAATGTAGTACTACACAAAGAGGCCTTACAGACCTAACAGCGGTTTTTATCAAAGTATGAGATGTATATGTAGTTTGTAAGATTTTCAGTAATGGCAAGATATCCACAAAAGTAAACATAATAGAAAGCAAAAAGTGAGTTAATTTGTTTATAATGATGGGTCCTTTTTCCCCCCATAAATAATGAGTCCTTAAAAATCAACATGTTAACAAAAGACAAAATTGAAAAATTGGACTTCATGAAAATGAAAAACTTTGTGCTTCAAAGGACACTGACTATCGAGAAAAGTGAAAATACAACCCATAGACTGGCAGAAAATATTTGCAAGTCATAAATCTGATAAGAGACTTGTACCTAGAACATGTAAAGAACTCTCACAACTCAACAATAAAAAGACAAATAACTCAGTTAAAAAATGAACGAAGGAATCTGAGTACACATTTCTCCAAAGAAGATGTACAAACGGCCAATAAGCATAGGAAAGATGCTGGACATCATTAGTCATCAGGGAAATGCAAATCAAGGCCACACCCACTAGTATGGCTACAAGCAAAAAGTCAAATAATAACAAGTGTTATCATGGATATGGGAAATTCAACCCTCGCACACATTGCTGCTGAGAATGTAAAATGGTGCAGCCACTATGGGCAACAGTCTAGCTGTTCCTCAAAAAGTTAAACGTAGACCTGGCAATTCCACTCCTAGGTCTATACCCAAGAGATATGAAGAGATATGTCTACACAAATACTTGTGTTGTCAATGTTCATAGCAGCATTGTTCATATAGCCAAAAAGAGGAAACAAATCTACCAACTGATGAATGGATCCAGAAAGTGCAGTACCTTGGGGCGCCTGGGGTGCTCAGTCGGTTAAACATCCGACTTCGGGTCAGGTCGTGACCTCACAATTTGTGAGTGTGAGCCCCGCATCGGGCTCTGTGCTGACAGCTCAGAGCCTGGAGCCTGCTTCAGATTCTGCATCTCCCTCTCTCTGTCCTTCCACTGCTCATGCTCTGTCTCTCTCTGTCTCTCTGTCTCTCTCTCTCTCTCTCACACACACAAATAAATAAAACATTAAAAAAATTTTTAAAAAGAAAAGAAAATGCAGTACCTCCATATAGTGGAATATTATTTGGTCGTAAAGAAGAATTCTGAAATACTGACACATGCAACATGGATGAACCCTGAAAATATGCTAACTGAAAAAAAATTCAATCATAAAAGACAGTTTATGATATGATTCTGCTTATATGAAATGCCCAGAATAGGTCAATCTATAAAGACAAAAATATATTAGTGGATATTAGTGGTTGCTTAACTAAAGCTGGCAAGAGTAGAGGAGGGATTTGGGGAATGACAGCTAAGGGGCCCAGGGTTTCTTTCTGAGGTGATGAAAATAGTCTGAAAGTGACTGTGGTGATGTTTGCACAACTCTGTGAACACACTGAAATACACTGAATTATACACTTAAGTAGGTGTGTTGCATAGTGTGTGTGTTGTGTGTCTCAATACTGTTGTTAACTCCACCTCCCCAAATTAAAAATACATGCTGAATTTGGATTGGCCAAAGCAAAAACCAGAGCTGAAAATTTAGTACGCTCTATCCCCTAAGCGCTCCTTCTGCTGATTTTTTATCCTAATTAAAGACACGACAATTCAATCAGGAGCTGTGTTGGAAACCCTGTCTCCGTCCGCTAGCTACCTTTCGTATTCAACCTAATGCAAGAGTTTCTGTGCATACTGTAGTCAAAGGAACTCAATCCAGCAACCAACGCAGTTTCAAAGTAAAAGAAGTTCTTTACTGAACTTTTCAAACATCATGGAGGAGATGCATGATTCTCAGGAAAATTCTTAGAAACCCTCCATACCCTCCTGCCATTTGCTTCCTTCATGTCTCATAGTTTCTCCAGCAACCACTTTCCCCAAATCTCCTCCAATTTTCTCTTCATGCTCTTGGCTTTGTACAACTTTGTTCTCTATGTCTAAGTCTGCTTTTTAAAAACTTTGAGGAACCCATCTAATGATGACAGAACCTTTTCCAAAGGGCAGATGTGGGAGAGAAACTGAGTAGTCAGAGCCAGCATTCTCGTAAAAAGGTGGAGATGAGGAAAACCTTCTCAGGATGAAGATCTTATGTTAGCTTAGTTTTTTAAGGAAGACCTATTTCACAGGGCTGCATCTTACAGTCATCCAGGGTGTGCACTACACAACCCACACGACTCAATAGACAATGCTCTGATTCCCTGGCTTCGTGCTTCCATTTGGAGGAACTTCCATTGGTTTCTGGACTCTCTCCACTCCTTTACAGACTTCTCTGCAGAAATGAGTTATTTAATCAAAGAGATTGTGGAAGGAAACCTGGTGTGCCCAAGTCTGCCACTTTCTTTTTGTCTTTTCAGCTTTGCTTGATTCCAAGTGTCACGGAACGAGGCTGGAACGCTGGTGGAAAAACCAAGCGGCACTCAGAGATCTTGGGGGATTGGAGATTGATTTAACATCAGCTGGCTCAGAGGAGACCATTTCTCCAAAGATCCGAGCACTGAACGCAAGTGGGAAGGGTAATTTATAGTTGTCAGCGTCCATATTTGGGGGGGGGGGCGGTGGGGTTCGCATGCGTGGCAAACAGGGCAAGAAGAAGCCGGAAGAGGGGTCTCTAAGCTAGAAACCAGAGCTTGTTTTAGTCCCATCAGCCATCTTATGGTGTAAAAATTTATTCATTTTCCCAACATTCCCCCCCTTTGATGCCTTTTTAAAAATCTTTTATTAGGCATCACTTTTTAGCTCTAGGGGTTGGTACCCTTGGAGGGCTAAGATACATGCTCCAGTTTGGCGAGCAACAGTGTCTTCAATAAAATGTACCAGGGTATTTAGTATACAGGGGCCTCTGGTCACAAGTAAAATTATGGAAAGGAGGGAGCCAGGATGCCCAGTCTGTTGAGATCCCATCCTTTCCATTGGCTGATACTTTCCTGTTGTCTATGTTGAATTCTTTCCTTGAGTTCCTTAACCTTAGTCCTGGCTATTCCTGATTGGTTTACAAAATAGCAACATCCCTCCCCCAGAGAGATACAAGTCCCTCCTTCTTCTGAAGTGAGGAGGTCAAGGGCTCGCCTATTTTGCAGGGACATTGCTGCTAGGGAGTTTATTTGGTTTGTAAGGTTACCAGAGATTCTGCCATCTGTCCCATGTCCAGCTTGTTGGTGCAGTCTCTATTAGCCCAATAGCAAGAAGCAAGATCAGGGCTATGACACCAGTAAGGGGCAAGGGCTGGCAGAATTGCATCCGAACCATTGGGCTCGGTGCATACGCTGATTCCTCAAACTTCTGCCATGCACAGGCCAGCCAGCTTCTGGGGTGTGGCTGGGGCAGGGCTGGAGATCTCAGGGGCCAGTGTCTTTTTGAGGGTCAGTTTAAGCAGGTTGACTGGATCCGGATCACTTTGCCAGGTTGAGGGTTCCGCTGAGTTGGCCTTCTTAGCTCTGGAGTGATGGACCCATGGGGTGATACCTGAAACTGAATCCTCTATTTGGTTGTACGTCTGTAAAGTCCACCTCCAAGTCTTTGAAAGGGGCAGGTTTCTGGTAACTGTCAGATCAGATTTAGGGAAGATATGGTTTGCATATTTAGAGATCCATCCTGTTTTCCAGTTGTTTAAATAATCATATGCCCACGGGGTCTTATTATTATCCCCACAGAATAACAAGCACAGAAGATTGTCTTTACATGAAACACTGTGACAATTTTTCTCAAGTTTACCTCAAGTTGTCTAGTTTAGGTAAACAACAAACATTTAAAGACAATTGTAACTAGACTTTAACATCCATAATGGTGCATTGTTGAAACATAGTTTTTTCTCCCTAAAAAACCCCCCTTTCCAGAGATAGCCAAATTGAGACCAATGCATTTGTAGAACAAGTCCAGTCTTAACAAACCCGGCCTAATTATTTACATAAGCCCAGAAAGAATAGCGATTGATCATGAGGATCTTTTAAAGTTTGCTTTGCTGAACCTTTTATAAAGAATCTCTTGGTTGAACTTTTAGTAGCCTCTCCAGGCCAAAAGCCAAGCCAAATACTTGCCATCAGACAGGCCTGCAATACCTGTAGAATTGGGCGAATTCCTCTTCATGAGGTCCCCAAGATATCCTGAGGTTCCTGCACCTGCCAGGAAGTGACCTTCTTTACTCACCTGGTGAGGCTGCTGGGAACTCTGTAAGCAAGGCACCAGGCCAACATTTCCAAGGGCTTGCTTTAAGGCTCCATGTTTCATAAAGCCAACCTTAGTTCCTTAAAGCTGTCTGGTCATATCTGAGTCTATGGATGTCACTCTCACATATGACATTCCAGTCAAAGCCTTGGTAAAATAACCAGTATTTCCAATGGTGACCTGTTACAGGATGAACAGGTTCTTATTGAACTTATGCAAACAATTGTAATTGCCATGAAAGAAAGAATACTCATTGAGAGTTTTTGAATTTCAGGGGAGTTATGTAGAGAGAAAAGATAAATGCTTCAGTTTACAAATGAATACTTATGACACTTCTGTATATCATAGATATCTTAAGAGAAAGTTTCCTTAATCTGGAAGAGCAAACATTAGAGAACCAGCAATATTTTCAACAAAAATCACAAAACTATAATCTTCCTCAGTTCATTTAATCCCATGTTCCTAATTCTTGTTCAATTTGAATGCAGGTTTTTAGTTCTGGAAATTCTTACCCATTTTAGTATTAATCTTAAAGATGTCGAATACCTGTATGTGTCCCCAAAGTCCTTTTTATAAATCTCCTTGAAGAAGAAACACATTTTGTGAGAGAATAAGAATAATTATAAATGACAAAATCTCAGAAATAGACATTGTTAAAGATCTGATGAGAGTTCATTATTATGCAATTGACAAAGAAATTTGGTTATTTCTGTGACACCTAACACTTTAAGTAATCAGATTAAGTGATTACCTTATACCAAAACATTAAAACTTTAGGAATTGCATATATATTTGGGCAGTTACAACATTTACCTGTGCAATACAACCTAAGGTTTACATTGTATGACAGTGCTTTTCCAAGTAACTCAGCATCCCAAATAAAAGGGTCTAATTGGTCAAAAAGACTTCATTTACCATTTAAATCCTGGGAAGTTTGTTAAAACCTTAGAGAGTTATAAGTACATCCTCAATAGGATTACAGATCATTGCAAATCTTAAAACTTTATTTATTCAACCAAGATGGCAATAAAAGATCCTAAAGGTAAATGTATAGCATTATATAGTTGTTACCAAAACCTTGCTCCTTTAAATTTTTTTTTTTAACGTTTATTTATTTTTGAGACAGAGAGAGACAGAGCATGAACAGTGGAGGGGCAGAGAGAGAGGGAGACACAGAATCCGAAACAGGCTCCAGGTTCCGAGCTGCCAGCACAGAGCCCGACGCGAGGCTCGAATTCACGGACCGTGAGATCATGACCTGAGCCGAAGTTGGACGCTTAACCGACCAAGCCACCCAGGCGCCCCAAACTTGCTCCTTTAATATTGAGAAGTTTTAACTAAGTAATCAAAGACCTGATAAAGATGAAACCTAAAACTGGTTTTCCCGGAAGACAAACCATTGTTTGCATTGTCTTATCAAGAGCAGATCAACAGTCCAAGAAAACTTTGTCATTTGAGCAGAGAGAAAAGCAGAATTTCAACCTTATACCAGTGTACTTTTAAAATTCCATTCATCTCAACCTTAGTCCATCCTGAGCACACATAACATTCCTTTCCAAAGATTTTCCTTCATGAACCTTCTACAACTTTCCTTTGCCTTCAAATTTTATCCCAAAGCCATTTCTCTCCAAATAACCAATCTCATTTAGGGCAAAACTACTTTCTTCTACCCTCAACAAAAATGTATTTCCAGTCCTTATATCTTTCTTACATACCTCCTACTTTCCTACACACAGGGTTGCTTTCCTTATTTCCATCAGTCTAAAGTACACTTAGCAGAATTTTAACTTTTAGGAAACCTTAGTCTCCAATTGAGGACTTAGTAACCAACTGAGAGGTGTTTACACCAGAATTTTTTTAGATGGTAAATTCATGAACCAATTAAGTACAAAGCATGTTTTCCAATAGGTCCAAATAGCCTTAATTTCTCTGCAATAAGAAGTTAAAAGCACAAACTTTTGTTCACTAATCAAAGCTTTAGCAATTCATTCTACTTGGAAAAGACCTAGATGTCCAAGGGGGTGCATTTTATTCCTTGACCTTGAGGATGGATGGAGGAGCCAATGGTGCCTGAGGCACTGAGGAGGGTATAGGAACCAGTTATGTAGACCACACCCAAGTTGATGCAGAAACAGGGGGAGGGGAAGGCAGAAGAGGCAAAGTGCCAGTAGAAGGCAGAGAAGGAAAACCTAATTCAAAACCTTAACTCAGAGGAGCAGACGCCATGTTTTTTCCACCAAAGTGGAAATATGGAGTCCACATCAGGTCAGAGAAGATTGGGAATTTCCCTGAAACAAATGGAGTTTCAGCAACTGCTTGGGAACATTCCTTAAAATCTCCATCCTGAGGTACACTAACCACAGTTGGCTCCAATTATAGCTGTTAACCTGGGAAATGAGAATCCCTCACATCTATTAGGCAGGGGAACAGGGAGAGAGAGCCAGTGTCCCCTTCAATCTGATTCTCTTAGCCAGACCAATAAGGTCCCCTTCTCGGGGTTCCTCCTGATATTGGCTGGGTTTCTGGGACTTTCGCTGATTGGTATATTTATTCTTTTAATGTCCTTTCTCCTTGCAGTAGGCTCATGACCCCTTTCTAAGGAGGTTCTGGGCCTCCCCGCTTTTGGTGGCCAGAACTTCCCCATCCTTTTGTCGTGGCTGTCTTGTGCCTCCGGAGCAAACAGGGTGTATGCCCCTTGCTGCTGGGCACATTCATGGGTTTTTCAGCCTCTGCTCTGATCCCCCAGAGGAGAGCCTCTTGGTACCAGCGGATGTGGACCTGTGGACTGGAGTCTGGAGAGCGCCTGTGCCTGACTGAGGGCACAATCTGGCTGCTGGTCCTTGTGGGGAGGGTTCTCCGGGTCCAGGAGGGGAGGGGAGATGGGAAGCATGTCTGGGCCAGAGGAGAGACAGATGGGGGAGGAGTTTCAAGCTCAGGAGCAGGGGGGAGGGAGCCCAGTGAGTCATAAGGTGGCAGAAAGATGGGATCTTCCTCCAGGTCTCTTGCAAACACTAGGGGAGTGGTGGGTTTCTTCTTTGGCTCCCTGGGTGAGTCTCCAGATAAAGCAGCTAAAACCTGTACCTGACTCTGCTTGCTACAGATGAATCGCACCCAAGGTGGAGGATTTTGGGCAATTTCAAGCCATGAGTCAATGTATGAAAATTGATCAGGGTGACTAGGGTCTCTGGAGACAATATGCCAGATGCAGCAGACCATTGGGACATCCAAGGTTCCCTCAGAGGGTCCTCCTACACCAAAAGTGGGCCATTCTAACTCACATAGGGTCCTTAACATGCCGGGGGTTATCTTAATTCCGTAGTCTCCCAAAAACCCCTTCTTTGTTCTGTCCCAACCCCATAATGTTCCCGTGAGACAGAGTTGCAAAGACAGACAGAGGGATAGGGGTGACCCCTCTAATGAGGAGACCAGTCAGATGCCCATCTGGCCATGTCCCAAAGGAACTTAGGTGACACTTAGCCGTAGTGGTCTCAGCTTTGTGACTTACGATCGGAAACTATCCCGATGCTGCCATAGACTGTGTGCCATTCCCCACGGCATCGCAGACAGGCCCACTCAGATTCCGTGGGCTTTTGGGGACCTTAAGGGTGCCCACCCGTGGAGCCACAGAATCGAACTCAGCAGGCAAGCTAGACCGTCACACAGTCACACTCACATACACACCAGAGGTTATTACATTCCCTCCCACAGAATTCCTACCTGTGAGACCTCTGAGGTCTCCTGGGAGTGATCAGGTCCCCCTTCCACTCTTGCGAGTGGGCCTGACTAGATTGGGCCCCAGCCTTACTGGTTCCGACGTCGGGTCCAGGTCCCCACCTGCCACATCTCCTTGAGTCCAGCAGGAACAGTGGAGCGGGGGCCAGCCCCAGGCAACCGAGTAGGAGACTGCCGAAATTCAGGCAGGGCGTGCCTTCTCCCTTGCAATCCCTGGCCCCGTCACCGCCTCGCCCTTCTCCCAAACCTGTGGCAACAATGGGCCAACATGGTTGGGTTTTCCAGTCAGGGAACCAAATATGTTACGGAACGAGGCTGGAACGCTGGCAGAAAAACCAAGTGGCACTCAGAGATCTTGGTGGATCAGAGATTTATTTAACATCGGTGGGCTCACAGGAGTCCATTTCTCCAAAGATCTGAGCGCCGAATGCAGGTGGGAAGGGTCATTTATAGTTGTCAGCTTCCATATCTGTGGGGGTTTTTGCATACGTGGCAAACAGGGCAAGAAGAACCCGGACGAGGGGTCTCTAAGCTAGAGACCAGAGCTTGTTTTAGTCCCGTCAGCCACCTTATGGTGTAAAACTTTATTCATTTTCCCAACACAAGGAGAGTTTGTTTGCTCTGTTTGCTCTTTGCCATGGGGCAAGGAGCCTGCCTTTGTAAGAGAGGCCTGCAGTTGCCCAGCTGTGTGTGCCAAGGTCCTCATGTGTAAGTCTAATTCGGCGATGGTATATTAGTAAGCCCACCCGGCCGCAGATTGAAAGCCATGCTGTCCAATCAGCTTTATCAGGTAATAAAGGTGATTGTTAAAATCTACATCTTTATAAATCCTACATATACCTTTCATCTGCTCCCAAACTCTGGGGAGGAAGAGAGCAGTGTTCTAGACTGACCCTTAAAATCCAGCATAGTATTTCAGTTTTATTCAATCCCCTGAAGCCATCCCCAATTGTCCCAAAATGTTTTAAGTTGGTGTCTATTGCTTGCAACCAACCAGAACAAATGGAAACATCACTCCAAAAATATTTAATTGAAGCTAAAATTTTAAAAAAAGTTAATGTTTATTTGTTTTTGAAAGAGAGAGACCAAGTGTGAGTGGGGAGGGGAAGAGAGAGAAAGAGAGAGAGAGAAAGAGCGAGATACAGGATCCGAAGCAGGCTCCAGGTTCTGAGCTGTCCGCACAGAGCCCGAGGCAGGACTTGAACTCACAAACCGTGAGATCATGACCTGAGCTGAAATTGGACACTCAACCGACTGAGCCACCCACGTGCCCCAAAGCTAAAATTTCTAATAAAATCAACATTAAATTTAGGAGTAAAAGTTATACGTTAATATTTAAATGCATTTTTAAAAGGAAAGAACACTCTTATCCAGAGTCCTTCCTCTGCTTCCTGTGACTCCAAAATGCCCTGCAGCCCAAGTCCTGTGTAAATTGTACCAATGACAGCAGGACCCATTTTTCATTCTGTTTTCATCAATCCTATTTTATTAACTTGAGATGCCAGGTTTTTCCTAAATTATAGCCAATTCTATTCACTACTATTTGGTGGTTTATTTCAAACTGATTACAAGACAAATTTAATGATCATTAAACTAGAAGGGAGCATGATTAAGGTATCTGAAAGTAGGTTAATTTTACCTGGAGCCTGGATGTGCTATCTTTTAAAATACACTTTTTCTTCCCCCAAAGAAATAGTATCAAATTAGTTCTCACTCTAATAAATTATTATGTAAAGCTATTTTTTAAGAACCAAGTAATTTTCATGTCATTCTAAAGTGCATGTGGAAATGAAGTCATCTCTCAAAACAGAATTAGCATCTTTATACTCAAAATGAACCAAAGTGTAGGTATGTTGCAGGTCCCTTCTTCTATATAATTTGTGACAAATTTCCAATGGTTGTGTTTTCTCAACATGCTTGTTTTCTCAACAGGTTGGCCCTATTACCTAGAGTGATGAGGTCATACGGCATTGTTTGCTACAAACCAGGAGTCAGAAATAAAATGGAAAGGCGTTGAAAGGCACCCTGGATGGGAGAGATCACAGGAGAATTTGGGAGACATTTCTGAGACTCGTTTTATGTACACAGGCTCTATCAAGTTCCATTTTTCATAGCCGAGAATGTTAAAGGGCTGATTACCCATGTAGATTTTGGAAACTCTAGGCAGACCCCATCATTCCATCACCCCAAATCATCCTCACCCACTTGGTGATTTCTGGAATTCAACCAGACGTCCCGTGTCAGCGTTTCGGCGTGATGTCATGTCAGTTATCAGAACACAAATGCCGCTCAGCTCTGGGATTCATAATGGTTTAGGAACCCGTGTTTCGATCCCCGCACAGTCCCATGCTAGGCTGTAGAAACATGCACTGCAGAGACCTGGCCTGCAGTGGCACATACCACAGTGCAGATTCTTTTATAAGAGCTCTTTGACAGAGGACGATCGCTCCAGTATTTTGCTCCACCAACAAAGCTTCAGACTCTCACAGGCCTCCCTGAGACCAATCCTTTTAGAGCACAACCTGGCCACCCCAGGTGTAAGTGGACTTACACCACGTCCTCCCTGAGCCAGTGCCAGACTTGGCCACTAACTTCATCCCCTCCTGCTTTACGGCAATTTTATCCCAAAGGACTCTTAGCCAGTGTCCATCTCAGGGGTCCATCCCAACAGGACTCCCTAACTTTGACTCTTTTTCAAGGTATAAAGTTTGGGATATTAGCTCTTTCTACCCCAGGAGACCCTGATCTCCTTATAACAATTGTTCCACCTTCTCCCCTGGGACTTTGCTTTCTGCTTCAGACTGCTTCCCAGTTTCCAAAGAGCAATCACAGACCATGTTATCTGGACAAATGAAAGAACTTAAAAAAAAAAGAAAAAATTTAAAAAAAGGGGGGCCGGCGCCTGGGTGGCTCGGTCGGTTGGTTAACCTCCGACTTCATCTCAGGTCATGACCTCGTGGTTTGTGGGTTTGAGCCCCACATCTGGCTCTGTGCTGACACCTCAGAGCCTGGAACCTGCTTCAGATTCTGTGTCTTCCTCTGTCTCTCTCTCTGTTTCCCAACCCCCCAACTCAGTTTCTCTCTCTCTCTCTCAAAAATCAATAAACATTAAAAAAAATTTTTTTAATTAAAAAAAAAAAGAAAGAACTTTATCAGAAGACACGAGGCACAGTGTGTAGTCACCTGGTGATGGAGTTTCCTAGGTGGCAGAGGGTATTCTTCCTTTCTTACCACTCTTGTCCCACTTTAGCAAGGTAGGAATCAGAGTGGAGCAGATCAAGACAATGCCAGAGCAAAAGTGGGGGGCGGGCAAAAGGGGACTCTCAGGAGATTCATGCCAAGCCAGGGGTGGGGCATCTTATCTAGGAAAAGCAATGCATGCCTAGCAATGATCTGAAAGACATAGGATGAAATAGAAGGGGAAAGAGATGCCAAGGTGGGTAGAAGGAGGCTGCTGCAGTTGTAGAAGCAGGCATAAGGTGTTCTAGCACAAGAAGGGAACAATTTCCTCAGTGGAGACTAGGTCAGAGGATACCATTTTGCTGCACTGATTCATAGTCCTTTATTTACATTTTTTTAATTTCTATTTTTTAACATTTATTTTTGAAAGAGAGAGAGAGAGACAACGAGAGGGAGAGGGGCAGAGAGAGAAAGAGAGAGAATCCCAAGCAAGCTCTGCACTGTCAGTGCAGAGTCTGACATGGGGCTCAAACTCATGAACCGTGAGATCATGACCTGAGCCGAAATCAAGATTCGGATGTTCAATGACCAAACCACCCAGGCGCCCCTACATTTTTTATTTTTAAAACAAAAGCTAAGATGATTGGCTCAGAAGACCAGAATATTTGAACATCTAGAGTAAGAATCACAGATTCCTTTAACAGAGTTAGCAGGGACCTTAGAGTTTGTCCAGTTCTCTAGTAACTCCTTGCATTGGAATTTTCTTTACATCGTCCCTGACACAGGTTCCCAGAGCCCCTCCTTGGACATCACTCTCTCAAATAGCACATTTTGATTGTTGGACCAAATTGTCAGATTAGTAGGCTCTCTATAAGATTCCAAAATGGATGGACTCAATGTCCCCAGATCACTACTATTCACAGATCTGCATCCTAGATTAAAACAAACAATGTTGGGGGCACCTGGGTGGCTCAATCGGTTGAGTGTCTGACTTTGGCTCAAGTCATGATCTCAAGCTTCAAGGGTTTAAGCCCTGTAACAAGCTCTGTGCTGACAGCTCAGAGCCTGGAGCCTGCTTTGGGTTCTGTGTCTCCTTCTCTCTCTGCCCCTCCCTTGCTCTCTTGCTCTCTCTCTCTCTCTCTCTCTCTCTAACATAAATCAACATCAAAAAACAAAAACAAAAAACGTTGGGGCACCTGGGTGGCTCAGTTGGTTAAGCGTCCAACTTCAGCTCATGTCATGATCTTACGATTCATGGGTTCGAGCCCCGTGTTGGGCTCTGGGCTGACAGCTCAGAGCCTGCTTCAGATTCTGTCTCCCTCTCTCTCTGCCCCTTCCGCACTCTCTGCCCTTCCCTCAAAAAAATTAATTAAAACAATGAAAAAAATTTAAAACAATGTTACAGTCTATGAGATTTTCCATTTGTCTCCCATGAAGGGGTAAAAAACAAGAATATTTTGTCATTAAGCAAAGTATCTCTCTCTTCAGGCACTGTTTTCAAGTATTCACTGATTCTGAAGGGAGAGTAGCCAAGGGAAATAATGCATTTTCCCTATGTCACCAGAGTTGAGATGGGATATCATATATATTCAAGCACCTAATCATTGTTTTGTCCAATCAACACATGTTAAGCACATACTATGTGCAAGACTTTATGCTCAGAAACAAAGGACTCCAGCACTCAATGGGTTAGACTACAATTCAACAGAAGAAATTTCTAGGGCCCAGGGGCCTCTAAGGATGCCCAAATTGCTTCAAGAGGTTAAAAGAACTGCTTAGTTCTCTTGCAGGGCTTTGGAACACAGATCAACAGAGGTGTGCTCAGAGAGAGCTGGGTTTCCCGGGAGTGGACCTTTGGAGCTGCTGTGCCCTGAGCCTTCGTCATCAATGTCCCTGTACACCTCACTTATGTTCTCTGGAAAAACATGGGCAGGATTCATCCGAAGAGGGCAGGCAACAACAAAAGAGGAAATGAAGAATTTCAATTACCTGCTGTTTCCCTGCTTCAGGAACCTTTTCTCATCTAAAGTCATGCAACATAAAATGAAAGGCCCTGAGTGTAACTGATTTCAAAGAGACAGAGAACTTGCTGTGATTCCGTAATTCAAACACACTGGAGCCACCTAGCAGGCAGGCGGAGCAGCAGGACAGAATAAGAGGCTCTAGGAGGAAAAATGGCCACTAGGGGGGACCGCAGCTCCAGCGAGCAGAGGAAGTCTCCCGCTCACGCGCCGAAGGCACAGGGAGGCTGCTGTGGATTCATTTCAAAATTCTTAACCATGGATTTCTGCCTCTCCTCTGGAATATCCACTAACAGGAGAGCACCCAGTGCTGCCATGATACGTTAAGAACAATCACGAGAAATAAAAGGATATTAAATACAAGTTAACTGCGGTCTCCATGAAGGGTCAGGAAGTTTAGGGTCTCATCTCAATCTGTCCTCTTAATTCCATCATAATTTTTTTTTTTTTTACTTTTTTGTTTTAAATTGAAGTATAATTCCCATACAATGTTACATTGGTGTCAGGTGTACAACTTACTGATTAAACAATTCTGTACGTTGCTCAGGGCTCAGGGCTCATCAGGCTGAGTATAGTCACCATACAGTGTTATTACAATGTTATTGACCATACTCCCTGTGCTGTACTTTTCGTCTCTGTGACTCATTTATTTTATAACTGTAATCCTTTTAATCTATTCCACCCATCCCCCTCCCACAGCCTCCACCTTGGGAACCACCAATTTGATCTCTGTATTTAAGAATCTATATTGGTTTTGTTTTTTAGATTCACAATTTTAGCATGAACACAAAACAAGAGACAGATGGGGGAGTAAACAATTTTGCACCTCATTAAGGGGCAAAGAAGCCCAGACTCAGTCATGGGATCACAATGGAAGGCAGAGTCATCACCCAACCCTACCTCACCAATATCAAAAACCTTCAGTGCAGCAAACTGTTTGCTATTGCCTGGCAAAAGGAATGTTGCAGAGGTGAGAGGCATATCAGTTACTTGCATCTCTTATCAGTCTAGGAATGACACCTGCCCCTCCCTGTGTAAGACAAACGCTTAGCCGGGAGTGCCCATTACAAAATGGGTTCAACTTGTAGAAAATTCAAAATAAACGCGAGATCAGATGGAGCCCCTAAAATGTAGGCCTTTATTCATGTTACGAACACGCCAACATTACAAAAGCACAATCACTTTTTAAAAGGATGTGCTTGTTGTGGGTTTTCCTTTGGAAGAAATCTTCCTAGTGATGAGGGAGCATAAGGCAAGCTGACAGACCACAGACATCCTCCCCCCGCCCCACCCCGTGGGATATGTGTGATATTCCTCAGGCACTCCTGGCCTCCCAAGAACAATGAAAAGGGGGGAAAAATGATTAACTGATAGAGATCACAGTCCTGCAGGACCTAAGTCTCCAACACCCCTCCATAGTGATGTGGGGAACAGAGGCAGAAAGAAATGGCAGTAGACAAAATTTACTTATAACCTGCAGCCCACTGACAAATACTTGAGGCTGGCAGAGTAAAATGTTTCTCCAGGAACTCCCTACAGTCTTAATGCTAATGCTTTGCTAGAGGGAAAACCACCTTAGCTTGACAATAGCTAGGACTTCAGTATCCTGGGAGTCTTCTACAGCATATGAAAATCTCCCTGGAAAATTCCCCTGGACTTTATCTCCCCCAACTCCATAGTATATAACCAGTGTCTCCTTATGGTCCCTGGAGGCTCTTCCTGCCCACGGGTCCTGTCTCGTGCTTCAGTAAAATCACCTTTTTGCACCAAAGACGTCTTCAAGAATTTTTTCTTGTTCATCGGCTCCGGACCCCACGAGCCCTACTATTACCCCAAAAACCTCATCACTAGTACATTTAAGAAAGGTAAAATTGCCAAAATTTAGAATATGTGAAATTACCAAAACTTTAGAAACATACCTTTTCAGCATTTATAGCATACTGAATTACACAAATAACAGGGGAAAGCATAACCTTTATATGAAATCAGTGCCATTACAATACTTTTTATTCTAAGGTTAGTTGTATGTATAACATAATTATCTCATAATGTTGGTATTAAAATATCAGATGCAAGACATTAAATTTGGGGAGGAAGGGGGCACCTGAATGGCTCAGTCGGTTAGGCATCCGACTCTTGATCTCAGCCCAGGTCTTGATCTCAAAGTCTTGATCTCAGGATTGTGAGTTCAAGCCTTGTGTTGGGCTCTGCACTGGGCAATGAAGCTGAAAGAAGAGAAAAGAAAAGAAAAGAAAAGAAAAGAAAAGAAAAGAAAAGAAAAG
>NW_026057582.1:80909645-80999328 GCF_023721935.1 Panthera uncia | reverse complement strand
AGAAAAGAAAAGAAAAGAAAAGAAAAGAAAAGAAAAGAAAAGAAAAGAAAAGAAAAGAAAAAGGAAAAAAAGAAAGAGAGAGAGGGAGGGAGGAAGAAAGAAAAGAAAGAGGGAGAGGGAGAAAGAAAGGGAGAGGGAGAGGGAGAGAGAAAAGGAGAAAAGAAGGAAAGGGGAAGGGAGGAAACAAGAGAGGAAGGAAGGAAGGAAGAAAAATAAATTTGGGGAGGAAAAATCAGTGGTTCAAAAAACTTGACAGCCACATTAAGTGCAAGCAATGAGAATGAAATCTGTACTCACACTGTTTTCTCCTTCCTAAATATTTAACACACTTCAACCATTTACTATTTAAATGCAAAGATTTCCACTGTACCACCGAATGGGGAAATTGCTGAGATCTTCAAAAATATCATTTACAAAGGGAAAAAAAGAATTGCATGAGCCCTGCGTTAATTAAAACTATGGATATACATTTTTCAGGAAAGATTTGAGCCCTGGGGTCATAATCTCTGCTTGCGACTGGAGGGAACATGGGCTCTAAGAAAAGATGGAATATGGGGAAGTTGAAAGGCCCATCCACCCGCAAATAGCGTCTGTTCCTCCCGCCCCCAGGCAAGCAGAGCGTCAGGCCGAGAATGCCTCAGGCAGCCAGCAAATCTGTGGGGTCTGAGTTTTGCAAGGGAATCACCTCCAGTAGCAGCCATCTTGCAGGCCTGTGGAAAGCAGAGTCCAGTTGATGGGTCTGAGGCTCTGTTGCCGGCAGCTCGGCTCTCTGGAAACAGCTGCACCCAGGTCTCCTGCCTCCGATCCAACCCAAGCAGCTGTATCTGTTTGCAAATTAGGCTTCCAAGTGCGGTTTTACCGGAAGAAAAGTTTTTTGCTGCTAAAAAATACTAACTGGAGGATTTAAAAGTGCCAAAAAGGTTATCTCTGGGTGGTTTTTATTTGGGGGATGATCAATGGTTATTTTCCTAGTTTTGCATTCCACATCTGTGGAGTGTCCAGATCAGGTGGAGGCCAGCAGCCCCCGTGGTGAAAGAACTCACCTGAGGCAGAATGGAGGTAGAAGTTTATTGAATACATTGCAAAGGTAGCAGCCAGGCAGAGGAGAAACTATCTGCTGGGGGGGGGGGGGGGCTGCAGTTAAGGGGGAAGGTGCGGAGGTATGGGAACATGTGGAATTTTCCTTTTTTGGTACCTGTGTCTGGGTGTAAGTAACCCATTGGTCAGCTAGAGCTTATGGCTATTTTGAGGTGGGTCACCCAATGGGCCTGTTTGTATTCAGCCATGGGGTTGGGGTCCCACTGGGCCCTTCTGCCTCACTCAACTTCCCGTTGTTCAAGTTGGTTGCCTAAAAGCGGCCTCTCCAGCATCTTACAAATTTTCAACAATGAAGAAGTCTTACTTTTGTAATTAACACACACGCACAAAGTTATATTAAAATAAAAGAGTAAGTTTTGCCTACTTCTCCAAAAAAAAAGTGCTGAAAACAGGCTTTCTGCTGGGATCGGGGCATTTTTGAATGTGAGTTGCAGTTTTCAAACATAAAGCACAGCTGTTTTGTCTCTTCCCCTGAAGCTGTGAAAAAGGGGAAAGAGTCTGAAAGCGGGAACAGGAAAAGACTATTGAGAAAAGTGGCTGCTATTTCTAGGCTAACGTCTCCCTGGCAACACTGTTCTCAGAGGCGATGCCTTCCTGCCTGGTCTTATTGGGATGCATGAGTGATGAATCCAGAGGATTCATGGGACCCAAAGTCAGCAGAGACCAGGAGAGATTTGAGACAAAGCAGAGAGTCAAAGCAGGCCAGAGACATGTGACAGACCGTTTGCTGCAGTCAGCGCTGTCTAGAGGCCAAGGGTAGCCACGTGGTCCCCAGAGACCTGCAGGAAGGTAGGAACAGAAAGATCTCACTGGGTTGACAGCCATGTAGATGAAGATGAGAGTCCTGGGATACAAGAGGGTGAAGACCTCAGGGACTGTGACCAAAGAAAAAGTGCAGCTGCAAGGAACAGTTACAGAGAGCAGAAGGTGGGCTTAACCAGCAGTTGGCCAGTACAGGAAAACTGCAGCATTACCAAAAAAAAAAAAAAAAAAGGGGATTGGGGAGATGGGGGGGGGGGGATTATTTAAAAGGGAAAAATCCAAAAGCCAAAAGCAACAAAAAAAAAAAAAAAAAAAAAAGCCCAGGGTAATTTTAGAACAAAGTGCAACAGATACGAAGAAGAGTCATAGTTTTCCTGAGTAGATCACAGAGATCCCCCACTCAATTGGCTAAAGCAATACGTGAGTGTGTGAATCCAACAAAATGTGTTAGAGATTTGAAAAACAAACACAGGAAACTTGCATCAGAAAAGGCCTAAAAACAGACATTGTGGAAAGTGGACCACAGCTGGGACAGGGAGAGTCTTGAGTGCCTTTCACAGCATACATCTGAGGCCATGGTTCTCAAAGCATGGTCCCCAGGCCAGCAGCACCAGCACCACCAGGAGCACCTGCGAGCTTGCTGGAAATGCAAATTCCCAGGCTCTGCCTTAGACCTACTGAATCACAAACCCTGGCAGGGAGGGCCAGAAGTCTGTGCATTAGCAAGCCCACCAGGTGATACTCATGCTCACTAAATATTCAGAACCACTGATCCAGAGGCATTCAAATCACCCGGAAAAGCTACCTATCGAACACAGTAAAGCAAAGCAAGGAATATCAGAAGAGGATAATGCCAAAGCAGCCAAGCAAGACTGAGATCCTTAAGCCCCCAGGATTAGAACATTCCCATATCTCTCCACCCTAGTTGAAGTCACCACTGCTGTGTGGACTGCTATCATAGCTCGGTGACCATCTGTCCTGGTTTGGCCAGACAAGTCCTGGCTTGAACCTGTAGTCCTGGTATAATAAGTCTCATTTTCACTCTCAAAACTGTCTAGATTTTAAATATCGTTATATGGATCCCTTCGTGACAACCTCTCCTGACCCTTTCGCTGCTTCCATGCTTGTTCATCTTCAACGTGTTCTCTTCCCAGAAGCAAAAATGGTAAATTATCCATGTTATTCTTCGTCTGCAAAACCCATCAATGACTTCATTGCTCTGAAATAAAACTCAAATGTCTCACAGTGGCCCACAGCACCTACCTTCCATTTTCACCTAATTCCATATTTCCCCATGCTTTCTCTGTTTCAAGTACATTAGCCTCCTGTCATCACCTTCACAAGCCAAGTTCATGGACCTCAAGGTCTTTGCATGTGCTGATCCTTCTTCCTGGAGGGCACCCAATCTCCATCCCTCTTCTAATGCCAGGTAGTCGTCTCTTGTTTTCATTTAAGAATATTCCAAATGATTTCTCAGATATTCTTTGAAGGTATTATTTTAATGACTGCATAATTTGCCATTATATGGATGTGACATAATTTAAGTATTCCCTAATATTGTTGATTGAGACTGTTTTCTAATTTTTTTGCTATTGCTAGAAAAATTGTGGGGCACCTGGGTGGCTCAGTCAGTTAAGCATCCAACTTCCGCTCAGGTCATGATCTCATGATTCGTGAGTTTGGGCCCCACATCAGGCAGCCTGGATCCTGCTTCAGATTCTGTGCCTCCCTCTCTGCTGCTCCCCAGCTCGCATTCTGTTTCTCTCTCTCTCAAAAATAAATAAACAGTAAAAAATATATAAAGAAAAGCTGTTATATGAATTAGTTATGGTTCTTGGTTGCAACCAACTCAAACTACCTTAGACAAAAAGGGAAATTTGTTGGAATATTAGAGTTTCTCCCTGGGAGAAGGGACCAAGGAACTTCTGGGACCAAGGACATAATGTTACCAGGACACAATGAATAGATGATAGATAAAGAGAGAGAGAGAGAGAGATAAATAGATAGAATGTACATGTGCGTATATATATATATATATATATATATATATAGACACACACACACATATATATACATGTACCTATATGTACACACACACACACACACATATATGATATATGTGTATCATACTCTCTAGTCCCAAATTCAAAATTCCCCAGGGAAGGATTCTAATTGGCTCGGCTTGGGTCAAGTGCCCTCTCTTGGATCAATCAGTTTTAACAGCATTTGGACAAACCCCACGGTGACCGAGGAGGATGAAGCCCAGTAAAAGGGGACTGTTCTTCCCAGAACAAAGGTAGAGAAATGCTGAGCAAGCACAATTACAGACATCTACTACAGAGCAAGATATTTGTTCGTAAGGATATGGGGGAGGAATAAAGACATAAAAGGAAATCATTTTTAAAACCCATAATTTCAAAAAAAATAAAAAAATAAAACCCATAATTTCAATCTCTTAAAAGTCTTTTATTTTTTGCTATTTCTGTCAAATATTTTCCCACATGTATATGGTTTTATTCCGTTGCATTCAAATTAAACAAAAAATCGTATCTTAAGATTTTACCTACTTAACATTTTATCAAACATTTTTTCATACTTCTGCATTGTCTTTCCTGCTTTTTCATCTCATTATAAAAAATAATATTTGCTCACTTACTACTATTACTACTAATGGCTAAAATTTATATGAGACTTCTTGTGGGTTGGACACTGTCCTACACACATTATTATATTTTAATGCATTTAATTTTGGCCTATCTGCCTGAGTCCTGACTTCATGACATAAGTGCGATTATTATTGCCATTTCTTTGGAAGAGGACAGTGAGGCACTGAGAAGTGACATGTGCTACTAAGTGGCAGAGCCAGGGTTCAGTCCCAGGGAGGTCAGCTCTTAGGTCATCCACAATAGGAACACAGAGAGGAAGCTGGAAAAACACCACACGTGCTCCTAACTCCCTCAGGCTGTGTCTACTTGGTATGACCTTTTTTGTTTGTCTTCTTCTCCTTACACACCAAGAAGATGGATGGCCAATGTTTGACAGGTGTCACACCATTACCTACACTGACCCCTGTCCCACCCCAAACAATGACAACCCTCATCCACCTTCATCCATATTATTCCTCCCACTGAGGCCAGATATGGCCTCAAGATCTACCTGAACAACAACAGCTAAAAGCAGTCACTCACAATCAGCTCTGGTTGACAAACGAGACAAAACTAGACACAATTTCTGTACTCCCGCACTTCGGTATCATTACGAATCTTGCACATCTCCATGGTGTTAAAGACCTTTTAAAAACATCACTTTTAAGGCAGAATGACTTTTCCACTTCCCAAAGCCCATCATTTAAATCATTTAACTATTTTCCTATTATAAGTAGTACAGGGCTATTTTAAATGATACATAATGCATAATGAATAACATAAATTTTGTCTTTACTTTTATTTTTTCCCTTAGAATAGGTTCCAGTAAGAAACATAAATATCGGACCTTTCATATCACAGCTTCCCCAATATTTAGTTTTCATTTCCTCAGGCAGCTGCACTGGGGTGGGGCTGTGGGGGCAGAGGGGCAGGAAGAGGAGGTGCAGACTGATACAATGGGGAAAAGTGGGCTGCTTCTTCCAGACTCCAGTGGAACACTTGGCCCCTGTTCCCATCCCCTCACTCACTTTTCTCCCGGTAGGAGTAAGGGATGGAACAATTTGGGGCTAAAAATCAGACGTGTTTAGGATTGTCCCATCCTTTCTGAACCAAGCCTACCTTCGGGAAGCCTCTGTTCTGCTCAGCCCCCGTGTGCTGAATGTTTACCAGGACAGACATCCACATCAGGGAGATGTTTGTGGGTACAGCTGTCTAGTCCTAGGGTTCAGTTAGGAAATCCAGTAGTTCACAGATATAAGGCATATTCTCCAATAGGAGCTTTATCAGTAACATAAAGGGGATATTTTAGCCCATGTGTCCAACTTCTATTTCTAAATCAGTTAAGAACTGGGGCAGAGAAGATGGATGCTGTTTACTGGTCCCCAAACCATCAATACGTTGGAAGGCTGATAGTAATTTTCATGATATTTTCCAAACTCTAACATATTGTAAACTATCTTTGCATTTATATACACAGTTATACTGGGCATAAACTTACTTGTTTAGGACCATTTTGCCTCAAAATTTTGGCAATTTTGCTACCTTTTCATCTGGCATTTTTGTTTTTACAAGTGAAAGGTCTGTGGCCAGCCTGGGTGTGGTTTCTTTGTAGATACTTTTGCTCCTACATGAATGTTTTTAAAATCATTTCTAAAAATCACTGCTAATTTTTTAAAATTTTAGATTGTGCCTAACAATGATTCTCTTCTCAATGATTTTGCCTGGAATCTGGTAAACTAGTTCCGTTTACATATTACATTTAACTATTTTGCTTTTTTTTTTTTTTTTTAAGTTCATTCATTTATTTTTGAGAGAGAGTGAGAGTGCGACCATGGGAGGGGCAGAGAAAAAGGGAGGCAGAGAATCTCGAGCTGGCTCCGCTCAGCCAGTGCAGAGCCTGACGCGGGGCTCGAGTCCACAAACTATGAGATCATGACCTGAGCTGAAATCGAGTCAGACGCTTAACCGACTGAGGCACCTAGGTGCCCCTGTTTTTGCTTTTTAAGCTTAGGAAAATGTCTTTATCTTTGATCATGATATAAACCTCAATTGTCTTTTGTTTTTATTTGTTTGTTTATTTTTTGCCATCAGAAGCATCAATTGCTGCTGGATTAGACCTCCAATTCTTAAAAAAAAAAAAATTTTAAGTTTATTTATTTTTGACAGAGAGAGAGACAGAGAGAGACAGAGTACGAGTTGGGGAGGGGCAGAGAGAGGGAGACAGAATCCGAAGCAGGCTCCGGGCTCTGGGCTGTCAGCACAGAGCCTGACGCAGGGCTTGAACTCACGGACTGTGAGACCATGACCTGAGCTGAAGTCGGACGCTTAACCAACTGAGCCACCCAGGTGCCCCTAGACCTCAATTCTTATCCCATGTCATTCATCTTCTCCATCATGTTCATCTCTTTGTTCTCCCTGAATTTCTGAGAATCTTCTGAAGTTTGTCTTCTACATCTCTGATTTAATTTTTGCCATGTTAACTCTGTTCCTGACTGCTTCTATTTCTGTGCTTGGCACACATGTGAACATTAAATGTTCCCTGAATAAACAACAAATGAACGATTACTCTGGGATTTCAGTTTTCCCATTTGTTCTCTTTTCTCCTCTCATGTATCTCTTTTCATTTAATGCCATGGTTTTTTCATGTCAGCTACACTCTTTCTAGTTTTTTGTACACATTTCAGGGTCAGGTCTTCCTGGATCCTGGATGTACACCAAACAATTTTCTCCCAGTTCTTATGATAAACCATTTTGCAGAGGTCTGTCCTTTCTGTGAGTCTTGAGAATGGTGCTTTCTTCCTCCTACTTGGCAACACTTTTTCTCATGAGACAAACATTTCACTCTGTCTTCTCCTCCTAGATGAGAGCTCATCCTAGGTGAGCGCCATTCAGATCTTATGTTGGCTAATACCTACACAGAGTACATGCTTGTCACTTGGCCCCACTCCGAGCGAGGTGGATTGAGTCCCTTCTCAGATCTACGTCTGATGGCTGTGTATGATGAGTAGATGCACAATTTTTAGCTAGTCCCCAATTTCTAGCAGGATTTCATCTAATAAGCATACGCCGGAATGAAATAGAATCTTGCCCTGCCGCACTGCATGAGTCCCAGATGCTCTGAACAGATGGGGTTCATAAAGCACGACAGTCCCCATACGCCGACAATGCTTCCCAACCGCTCCCACCGCAGCTCTTTACTTGTGGGAATCCAACCTCCCAGGATGAAACTCAGTCCTCCATTACTTCCTGCCCAGTTGTTTCCTGAAAGTGTTTTATTCTGCTGAGTACAGAAAAAGATGTACAGATGGGAAAGGACACTGGCTGCTTCAAAAGAAAAGCACCAACACAGGAGAGGGAAGACTGCCCATTTTTTCATTTGGTACAGAACTTCCGTTTCTGAATGACAGACACAAAGGTGGTTCATCCCATCTTTGTCCTCCTGGTTTGTACAGCACAAAATAGACCACCAGGTGTGTTCTCAAAATCAGCTTCTCGGGCTTTGTAATTGTTGCAACCTTCATCCAGATTCTGGCACTGGGTTAACTAGCAGTCAACCAACATCAGGTAGTGGTTTATATAACATGGGCTTCTAGAGTCAGAAAGGCTTCCACTTGCAACCTGCTTTCCCCACTCACCAGCTGGGTGACCTTGGGAAAATTCCTTTATATCTCTAAGTCTGGTTTGCTCCTCCGTAAAATGGGGATGATGATAGTATCCACTCCAGGGACGCCCGGGTGGCTCAGTCAGTTAAGCGTTTGTATCTTGATTTCGGCTCAGGTCATGATCTCCTGGTTCATGGGATTGAGCCTCTAGCAGGCTCATTGCACAGACAGAGCCTGCTTGGGATTCTCTCTCTCTTCTCCCAACTTGCGCTCTTTAAAAAAAAAAAAAAGTATCCACTCCGTCAGTATGTTTAAGGAGATAATTGTGTCAGGCCTCTGTCTTAGAGTAAATGCAGGTACTCTTAGTGGAAGAGTACTATTTCCAATTCTAGAAGTAGTATTGGATACTACTGGAAGTTTTGATCTTTATCTATCTCTACAGGTATTATCAACTAATTTTTATTATATTTGTTATATGATTAATTAATACTCATTTTATAAAATTTGGAAAACACTGGCAAGCAAACAAAGAATAAATGTAAATCACCTAGAATTGTACCATCCAGAAACACCACTTGGATATTTTGTGCATTTTTTGTTTGTTTGTTTTTTTCAGTTTTCTTCCCATGAGTGTTTGTAGAGTAAGGTAGATGACAGGAGGGATGGTGCATATAAACAAAACCAAGCGAATCCTGTTTTCTAACCTACTTCTTCACTCTTTTCTACAAATGTATTCTCTGCTACTATTTTTCGTCATCAAGAATGGCTGCATAATATGCCACTGTATGCATATGTCATCGCTTATTTTATTTAACTTATCATTGGACGTTTAAGATTCCAGAAATTATTTTACTACTAGCAACACATAGATGGACATTCTTTAATGAGGTCTTTTTTTATTGACTATTTTTTTAAGTTTATTTACTTATTTTGAGAGAGAGAGAGAGAGAGAAAGCATAAGTCAGGGAGGAGTAGTGAGAGAGGGAGGGAGGGAGAATCCCAAGCAGGCTCTGCACTGTCAATGAAGAGCCCAACGTGGGGTTTGAATCCACAAACCATGAGATCATGATCTGAGCTGAAGTCAGATTCTTAACTGACTGAGCCAAACCAGGCGCACCTTTATTGACTTTAAAGACAGCTCTTTATTTAATAAGTATTTTAGTCCTTTTCAGTAATAGACCTTTTTTTACTAAATGTTTGGTATAATTCACTGGTCATTTATGACTGTAGTCTTCTTTGTGGGAATATTTTTAATCACAGATTCAATTTCTCCAATAGGTGTAGGGCTTTTCAGATATTTTTTTTAATGTTTATTTTGAAAGAGATAGAGACAGAGCATGAGTAGGGGAGGGGCAGAGAGAGGGAGACACAGAATCTGAAGCAGGCTCCAGGCACTGAGCTGTCAGCACAGAGCCTGATGCAGGGCTTGAACGCATGAACTGTGAGATCATGACTTCAGCCGAAGTTGGACACTTAACCAACTGAGGTATCCAGGTGCTCCAGGACTTTTCAGATTTTCTAATTCTTTTTGAATCAGTTTTGATAAATTATGTTTTTCTAGCAATTTGTGTACCTTATCTAAAATTCCAAATTATTTACCAGAAATGACTTTATAGTATCTTCTTTTTACTTTTTACTTTATAAGATATGTATTGATGTCCCTTTTTCCATTCTTATTGTTAATAATTTATGATATCTCTTTTCCCTTGATTTGTTTTTCCAGGGGAGTATCCATTTTTCTTAGTCACTTTGCTTTTACATGTGTTTGTACTGATTTACAAAGGTTTTATATTATTATGTAAGTCTATCCTTTTCCTTCTTTGTAATTAGTTTTTTTCATGTTTTCCCCTCTCAATATCAGATAAATATATATTTGTATTTTTTTTTCTTTTAATGTTTATTTATTCTTTTTTTTTTAGGCTTGCAGGATTTTTATTTATTTTTTTAATTTTATTTTTAATTTTTTAAAATTAACATCCAAATTCGTTAGCATATAGTGAAACAATGATTTCAGGAGTAGATTCCTTAATGCCCCTTATCCGTCTAGCCCATCCCCCCTCCCACAATCCCTCCAGTAACCCTCAGTTTGTTCTCCATATTTATGAGTCTCTTCTGTTTTGTCCCCCTCCCTGTTTTTATATTATTTTTGTTTCCCTTCCCTTATGATCATCTGTTTTGCCTCTTAAAGTCCTCCTATGAGTGAAGTCATATGATTGTTGTCTTTCTCTGACTGACTAATTTCACTTAGAATAATACCCTCTAGTTCCATCCACGTAGTTGCAACTGGCAAGATTTCATTCTTTTTGATTGCCAGGTAATACTCCATTGTATATATATACCACATCTTCTTCATTCATCCACCAATGGACATTTGGGCTCTTTCCAGACTTTGGCTATTGTTGATAGTGCTGCTATACACATGGGGGTGCATGCATCCCTTCGAAACAGCACCCCTGTATCCTGTGGATAAATGCCTAGTAGTGCAATTGCTGGGTCATAGGGTAGTTCTATTTTTAGTTTTTTGAGGAACCTCCATACTGTTTTCCACAGAAGCTGCACCAGCTTGCATTCCCACCAACAACGCAAAAGAGATCCTCTTTCTCCACATCCTCACCAACATCTGTTGTTGCCTGAGTTGTTAATGTTAGCCATTCTGACAGGTGTGAGGCGGTATCTCCTTGTGGTTTTGATTTGCATTTCCCTGATGATGAATGATGTTGAGCATTTTTTCATGTGTCGGTTGGCCATCTGGATGTATTCTTTGGAGAAGTGTCTATTCATGTCTTTTGTCCATTTCTTCACTGGATTATTTGTTTTTTGGGTGTTGAGTTTGATAAGTTCTTTGTAGATTTTGGATACTAACCCTTTATCTGATATGTCATTTGCAAATATCCAAATATCTTCTCCTAAAGTTTATTTACTCTGAGAGAGAGAACATGCATGCATGTTCCCGTGGGGGAGGGGCAGAGAGAGAGAGAGAGAGAGAGAGAGAGAGAGAGAATCCCAGTCAGGATCCATACTCAGCACTCAGGAAGGAACCTGACCCAGGGCTCAATCCCACAACTGTGAGATTTGACCTGAGCCAAAATCAAGAGTCCAACGCTTAACCGATTGAGCCACCTAAGTGCCCCTCATTTTTTTTTTTCATCTTAGAGAGAGAGGGAGGGAAACAGGGAAGGGAGAGAGACAGAGAGAGAGAGAGAGAGAGAGAGAGAGAGAGAGAACCTCAAGCAGGCTCTATGCTCAGCACAGAGCCCAATACAGGGCTCGATTTCATAACCCTGGGATCATGACCTGAGCCAAAATTCACAGTTGGACACTCTGACTGAGCCACCCAGGCACCCTTATTTGTATTTTCTTTTAGTTGTTTTTATTTCTTTTGTTGTTATTAAATTAAAATTTTAAAATTAAAATATGCCCATAGTTATGCCCATAGTATACCAAACACTTCAAAATGGGCCCATATTTTATATGGGCATATAAAATATGCCCATAGTATACCAAACACTTCAAAAAGGTGCAATACAAAGTTACATTCTCTTCACCCCCAGTCCTCAGTGTACTTCTCAGCATTTGTGGAATGAGTTCTTGTGTATACTTCCAGAATTTATTTATGCCTGGACCAGTGTGTGTGTGTATGTGTGTATGTATGTGTGTATTATTTTAATACATTTTGGGTCAGACCTGGGGCCCAAGGATCTGCATTTAAAAAAAGCACCCAAGGCAATTTGTATGCACCCCTGCATGTGTTATGACTCTGGTCTAGGGATCAGACCACCCGGGAAAAGGTTGCTAAGGAAGCCTCTGGAAGCAGAGGGAGGCACAGTAAAAAGGTACGAAGAAACTGAAACAGCTGGCTGCCTACCACCACCAACTGCCATGTATGAGGTTCCTCCTATGTGCACCCCACTCTTTTAGGCACTTTATGCATTACCTCTTTTGGTCCTCACAATGCCACGATTAAATGGGGCTGCAGAGTTGCTGGAAGAAGTGCTAGTAAGTGGTGGCACTGAAATGGGAACCTACGCTTCCAGGACCTATGTTGTCTTCCTGTTCTGTGCTGCCTCCTTCACCATTTCGACCACATGAAGCAGGAGGTGGGTGAGTGTTCTCCCATACACGTGCTGTCCTTGGAATGGGGAGGTGCTGATAGTGGCTGAATTGTTGGTGCTCATCATGTGTATGTGCCAAGTGACAAAAGAGATAAGAACCACTGAGTCAGGGCAACTGGGAGGCTCAGTCGGTTGAGTGTCTGACTATTTCAGCTCAGGTCGTGATTTCACAGTTATGGGATCAAGCCCTGAGTCAGGCTCCATGCTGAGTGCTGAGCATGGAGCCTCCTTGGGATTCTCTGTCTCTCTCTCTCTCTCTCTCTCTCTCTCTCTCTGTCTCTCTCTCTCTCTGCCACATCCCTACTCATGTGCATGCACTGTCTTCTCTCTAAAAAAAAAAAGAATGGCTGAGTCATCAGGGTATCTGGTAATATGGAGAGCCAACCTGAATGATTAGAGCTCATGTAGAATTTTCACTCTAACATGTTCAGTTTAGCCACTGGCAATGCCTCATTTCTCAGACAACTCTTCAGTCAACCATCCTGTGAGTCACCATCAGAAAAACAACAACAACAAAAAAAAACACTGAGTGTGATTATAGAAAGCCACCAGGCACCAAAAACAGCAAAGCATTTGGAGTCTGGGAAGGCCCCAAACTCACATTGCCAAGATGTCCTTCCTTCTGATTTTTAAATCCATGTGTGAGTCTTGGAAAATTTAATCCACATGTTTTGGGATCATTTATACTAAACCCATCAAAATGCAGTTTTATAAGACCCATTTGATGTCTAAGAAGCCTGATGTACTTTCTCTTTCTTTCTTCTTTAATCACAAGCCTCTAAAAGCTTATCTTTTCCCACCCCTATCCCCAATTTCTAAAGCTGGAAGTTATATTTTGTCAATAAGAACTAGGCCTAGAACCTGAAAACAGGCAACCTCAGGCCTAACCTAGCCTATGAAAAGTGACAAGTTTGAAATCTGGACAAATATGTCCTGTTATTTCCCAGAAAAGTCCCCTCACAGCTGTGGGAGGAAAGCCCACCATGCTGCAGATTCAGCCTCTTCCACAGACAGTCCTCCGCCTGGCAGGGGAACACAAGATGGATTCCAGACCCTTGTTTTCAATTCAAAGAGTGCTCTGCCCACTTTTCTCAGGGTAGCATTCTGGAAGCCCAACTTAGTGATTCATTCCAGTGAAATCCACAGGACACCAAACCATGATGAATAGATTCCAAACTGTTTCTGTCTTGCTCCCATGGAAGCGCTTCTTTGGAAGAGCATCCTCACCTCTGACAGGTGCTAATCACCCAGAGCCTCTTTGGGGCCACCCGAAATAGAAGGAAGGTAGTGAGCATTATCCACAGCACAGTTCCAAGTAGGGAAAGAGTAATTACCTCCAAATCCATTGTTCCTCATTTATTTCATACGTTCTTTTCCCCTTGTGCTTTGCTAAGTTGGTTGTAATTGCCATATAGTTTTTCCAACTGGGGGCTCCTATTAAATTACTAACATTTAGACTCTGTTTTCAGTAGTCCTTCAAAAGCAAACCCAAATCCTGCATGAATCGCTCCCTCTCATGAGACTCCCTTTTAAGTTAAAAGGAATAAATTGATAGAAAACAGTGTGATGATTCCTCAAGAAATTAAAAACAGAATTACTGTGTGATCCAGCAATTTCACTTTTGGGTATATATCCAAAAGAATCAAAAAACAGAGTCTCAAGAGATCTTTGTACACCAATGTTCATAGAAGCATTATTCACAAAAGGCAAATGGTTGAAGCAATCCCAAGCATCCATTGACAGATAAATGAATAAATTAAAAAATACACACACACACACACACACACACGCACGTGCACATGCTGAAATATTAGCCTTAAAAGGAGGGAAATTCTGACACACGCTAAAACATGGATTAACCTTGAGAATATTATGCTAAGTGAAATAAGTCCAGCACAAAGAGGACAAATACTGTTTGATTTCACTTAAATGAGGTAGCCAGAGTATACAAACTCATGGAGACAGAAAGTAGAATGGTGACTGCCAGGGGCTAGGGGAAGGAAAATGGGGAATCAATATTCAATGGGTACAGAGTTTCAGTTTTATAAGATGAAAAGTGTTCTGGAGACAGATGGTGGTGATGGCTGCACAACAATGTGGATATACTTAATGCCACTGAGCTACACATTTTTACAATGGTTAGGATGATAAATTTTATGTCTATTTTACCTCAATTAAAAGAAAAAAGGAATAGATTGAACTCAAATATGTAAAGAGTAGTTATCTATTGAAGTTGTTTTCTAATTCATCAGCATCTGCCTTGGGAAGTTTAACCTGGCTTTGCCCTTCATCTTGGAAATAATCTTTGACTGGATAAGAACAATAAATGTTTCTTGGTCTTTTATTTTACCTCCATTGCTATCATCACTATTTCTTAACCTTAATGTTTTGTGTGTTTGTTTGTTGTTTTTCAGTTTATTTATTTTGAGAGAGAAAGAGAGAGCATGAGTGGGAAAGGGGCAGAGAGAGAGGGAGAGAGGGAATCCCAAGCAGGCTCCATCCTGTCAGCACAGAGGCCAATGCAGGGCTTGAACTCATGGACCATGAGATTATGACCTAAGCAAAAATCAACAGTTGGACGCTTAACCGACTGAGCCACCCAGGTGGCCCCATCTTCACCTTAATGTTAATGCAGAACTGGTAAGGTTTTTTGAGAAACTGATTTTGAGAAATAATCAGTTGAATATTCATTTCCCTCTGCAAAAGCCTGAGGGATAATACAGCCTTCAAGACTAGGGTGGCAGAGTGAAACCAGATATTAATTACATCCTTCAAAACCCAAGAAAAACTATCCACAAATGGGTACAATCAAGTGAGAAATACAGGCACACAAACTCATGCTATAATCTTTAAAAAGTGGTGACTCAAGAAAGAGACAAAAATTCAGAAGCTGACTTAACACTCCTACCTTACCCTCCAACATAGCCCTCTAAAACAGTAGTGGTCAAAAAAAGGAATAGAAAAAGATCCCCTTAATCAATGAGCTTAGGGGTGGGTTGTACTTTTATTTTAGGTGTGTTACCCTTTAACATATGGTTATACTCTAGAGTTATGGCAAAGAATGATAATCAATCCCTTGGTTCACTTGGACTTGGACTTTTGACCTTCATCCCTAACATTTTGAATGAGGCAAGAATTTAGACAGCTCTTGTAGGAGAGAGGTATCATGTAGAAATAGAGCATCAGGTCATTCCAGATCAAACCCATTACAAAAGAAAAGTCATTGTTCACAGAATCAGAAATTGGTAGTGGTGGTTGGGGAGTGGAAGATGTCCAAGTTTAACAATTATTTTAAAAAAAAGATAGGGGTAGAAAATGCAGGGAAATTAGGGAAGAAAATGTGTGAGACTATATGAGGGGCTCTAGAGACTGACCTGTTGAAGAGGAAGGGAGCAGCTCAAAGAAAATGTGGGTGAAAGTTTTTGATCACGAATGAAATCCTGGAGGAGAAGCATGCAAATTGTTACACTCACCATGTGATTACATGTCTGGGAAAGTGAGGTACAGACCAAAGGACTTGAATGTTGATGGGGGGAAAATTTTAGTGGAAATACGAGAATTTGGATCTCGGCCATGGGAGAAGTTCAAGGGATGACCGATGGGAGGATCTTTGTGCCATTCTCTGCCTTACAACCAGAATAATACCAAGGCTCTCCCACACTGAGTTCCATCTTGGATATCATATCCAGAGAAAGAAACCACAGCCTCCATTTGATCTTAGCCACTGCCTGACCAAACAGGAAACTCGTTCTAATGTCTACAGAATTCAAACTGTTTGTGGAAGGTGGAAGTCTTGCCAGCACACAATGAGTCAGTAGCCATTAACCAGAGAAGGGAGTTAGGGCAACCACTTTGGACAATATGTTATTTTGGAAGTGAGGATTTCTTTTACAACATTTGAGCCTGGGAACATAGTGTGCTTTATATAAAGCAGAAAATGAATACAAGATTTCAAGGAATTCCTCTCCCACATGACCAATTCAAACACCCAAGCTGACAAGCCCAAGGACTAAATAGATTCAATGAGCATGCATTTCCCCCAACTTTAAAAATACAATACACATGAAACTCTTTTAGAAGTTCTTTTCTCCTAAAAAGGGAAGTTCCTGAAATAGAAACAACTGGCTATAATATTTTTTTTTCTTATCAGGTTTTTATCAAGTGTAGGCTTTCAAATGACATTGAAAAGGCAATAGAACGAATTGGTCTTTTTTTGTAGGAGGATTAAGGATCATAAGTTTGGTGTGATATTAGGAAGCAAAATCAGTCCCATTCAAAATAACTGATAAAGGTTTAGTATTGGTGTGTGAATTATTTCAAAGCATCTTGTTTTTAATTTGGGAAGGAGGGACTAAATACCCCGTTGCTTCTTGTTTGCTATTCTAATGTGGTTTATTTGTGGCTGATATTGCTTTACCCTATTATCCATCTTCTCCTTCCATAATAAAACCCATGATTTTTAACTAAACCCATGGCTCCTTGGAATAAGGACAGCTAGGTGTGGTCGTATGGCTAATTCTGGCTAATGCAAAGAGGAAGTGGTATATGCAGCATTGGAGTCCATCTTTAAAGGGAGGAGGCATGCTCTTCTTTCCCTCTTCCTCTTCTGTGTACGTCAGAATTCAGATGTAATGAGTGAAGTACTAGTAATCAGTTAGAGCCATGGGGACCCTGAGGATGGAAGCCATACTCGGTGAAGCAACATAACTGAAGGAGCATAGGTCTCTGACACTGTGCAGTGCCCAAACTGTCCTGGATTGACAGTCTCTAGATTCCTGGAACATAAAAGGAATAACCATTCATACTGCTTAAACTATTGTTACTCACAGCCAAAGCTAATCCTAGCTAATATTCTATTTTAAAAGTGTTTTGTTTCATAGAGGGAGTGGCAGAGAAGTCTAACTGTCTAATATGCACAACTTAAAGCTGGCTGTTAAGATGACATGGTGATAATCGGCTGTCCTGTCCCTATCTGTTATTTAGGCATTTGACTCCTTGTCTCCCAACACCTACAATAGACCTGGGAGGCCTTTGAAGTGGAACAGCTAAGAGCAGTAACGAGAATAGACACAATGTGTAGGCTAGATGCTGTGTTTTGAAGGTGAAAAGGACCTGTGAATTGCTCATCTTTATAATGGAAAACTGGCTGAAAGAAAAATCTTAGCACTCCAGCTTGACATCTCATCACTGGGATTTTATTTAATTATTTTTTAGGTTAAATCTTTAGGCAAATTTCCCTTTTAAAATGCAAACTCATTGATGGGGCACCTGGGTGGCTCAGGTCTCGATCTTACAGCTTGTGGGTTTGAGCCCCACATCCAGCTCTGTGCTGACAGCTCAGAGCCTGGAGCCTGCTTCAGATTCTGTGTCTCCATGTCTCTCTGCCCCTCCCCTACTCATTCTCTCTCTCTCTCTCTCTCTCAAAAATAAATGTTTAAAAAATTAAATGCAAACTCATTGAGAGGCAAGAGTAAGTCCCTTACACTTTAGTGTAAAGCTTATCCTATTTCATTCCTGACTCTAGAAAAGTCTTTGGAAGATAAAAGATATGTATGTTGAGAGAGAGGAAAGAAAAGTATGGAAATTGATAAGTTGGAAGTAGGAGAAAAAAGAGAGACTCAAAAGACCGTCTTCAAAATTATGCAAGTACTATTGATATAAGTAATGTCTAGGACACTCATTCCCTGGGTGACTAAAACCATAGAGTAAATAAATGACAAGACAATTCTGTGGAATATGAACCACATGATCTAAGCTGCAATTTAGCTAAAAAAAAAAAAGTAAAGAGGTTAAAGATCAGAGTATGAGAAAGAGGATGAACACAAGTACTAGTAGGCTGTCTGACATTCAAGACAAATAATCCATTTGGAAGTTTCAGTATTCCGTTGACAACAGCCATTGAGCAAATTAATCAGGTGTTCTTTTCAACCGCTAATAAAATAATGGAGCTAGGCAATAATCATCAATGACTGCTAAAACCATTCATTAAAAGCTGATAGGGTCTAGGGACGCCTGGGTGGCTCAGTCGGTTAAGCCTCCGACTTCGGCTCAGGTCACGATCTCGCGGTCCCTGAGTTCGAGCCCTGCGTCAGGCTCTGGGCTGATGGCTCAGAGCCTGAGCCTGCTTCCGATTCTGTGTCTCCTTCTCTCTCTGCCCCTCCCCCATTCATGCTCTGTCTCTCTCTGTCTCAAAAAAAATAAATAAATGTTAAAAAAAAATTTTTTTTTAAAAAGCTGATAGGGTCTATAAAATGGATGGGTTAGGCTGACAATACCAGAAATCTCTGATCAGTTTTAACATCACAAAATGAGAGACAACCATGCAGTATGTGCCTCCTACTGTGAGGCCACAGCAATTACAGGGCACCACCTCTGAAGACTTATTGCCAAAATATGGAACCTGAATCTGATCAAGCTTCTGGCCCTAATTACTAATCTCCTGGGAAATCCAGGAAATAGAGAAAAATGGTGAAGCTCTCTTGGGGATGCAATCAGCAAAATCCAGAATGTGGGAAATTCTAGAGATAAATGGCAGAATGGCAAGGAAAAAATACACAAAGAGGAGGACCTCTTTGGTTTAAAGAGACTTGAGAGACTTATCACACAGATGTAATTTGTGCTCTTTGTTTGGGTTCCATGGTCAACCAAATTATAAAAAGCCATTTTTGAAATCATCAGGGAAATTTGAACATTGACTACAAATTTGATAATATTAGGAAATTGGTAAAATTTGTTTAGTTGTAATAATAGTATTGTGACCTTGGATTAGGCAACAATCTTAAATATGACCCTGAAAGCATAAGCAACAAAAGAGAAAATAAATTGGAGTTCATCAACATTTACAACTTTTGTGTATCAAAGGACACACCATAATGAAAGTGAAAAAAAAAAGTTCACAGAATGGGAAAAAGTATTTTCAAATCATATTTCTGACAAGGGTCTAATATCCAGAATATATAAAGAACTCTTACAATACAACAATAAAAAAGACAATCCAATTTAAAAATAGGCAAAGGGGGGCGCCTGGGTGGCGCAGTCGGTTAAGCGTCCGACTTCAGCCAGGTCGCGATCTCACGGTCCGTGAGTTCGAGCCCCGCGTCAGGCTCTGGGCTGATGGCTCAGAGCCTGGAGCCTGTTTCCGATTCTGTGTGTCTCCCTCTCTCTCTGTCCCTCCCCCGTTCATGCTCTGTCTCTCTCTGTCCCAAAAATAAATAAACGTTGAAAAAAAAAAATTTAAAAATAGGCAAAGGACTTGAATAGACATTTCTCCAAAAAACATCTATAAGTAGCTAATAAGCACATAAAAAGATGCTAACATAATTAGTCACTAGGAAAATGCAAATCAAAACCACAGTGAGATATCATCTCACACCCACTAGGATGATTATAACCAGAAAAACATAATAACAAGTGTTAGCAAGAATGCAGAGAAATCAGGGCTCCTGGGTGGTTCAGTTGGTTAAGCATTGGATTCTTGATTTCAGCTCAGGTCACCATCTCACAGTTCATGAAATCGAGTCCCGCATCAGATTCTGCATGGACAGTGCAGAGCCTGCTTGGGATTCTCTCTCTCTCTCTCTCTCTCTCTCTCTCTCTCTCTCTCTCCCTCAAAATAAGAATAAATAAGTAAATAAACAAACAAACAAATAAATAAATAAGAATGTGGAGAAATCAGAACCAACCACATTGCTGGTGGGAATTTGAAATGGTACAATCACTTTGGAAAACAGTTTAACAGCTCTTTGAAAAGTTAAATGTAGACTTACCATACGACCCAGTAATTCCATTCCTACATATATACCCAAGAGAAATGAAAATATATACTCTCATAAGAAGTTATACATGAATCTTTATAGCAGCATTAATCACAATACCCAAAAAGTAGAGGTACCAACCCAAATGTCCATCAGCTGAGGAATGGATAAACAAAATGTGATATATCCATATTGTGGAATATTACTCAGCCACAAGAAGGAATAAAGTACTAATAGTTTGCACAACATCAATAAACCTCAAAAACGCATACGCTGTGAGAAAGAAGCCAGACAAAAAGGATACATATTGTGTAATTCCATTTATATGAAATGTTCAAAATAGGTGAATGGGGATGGGGAGAAAAGGTATTTCTCAGAAACAATTTTCAATTAAAAAAATTTTCTTTAGTATTTATTTTTATTTTTGAGAGAGGGAGAGACAGACAGAGAGACAGAGCATGAGAGCCCATGCAGGGCTTGAACCCATGGCCCACGAGATCATGACCTGAGCTGAAGTCAGATGCTCAACCGACTGAGCCACCCAGGCACCCCACAGAAATAATTTTCAAAAGAACACATTACCATACATGGTCCTGGGCAGAATTGTTTTTAAGTCAGTCTTTCAGTTTTAAAGACTTCAGAATAAATTTGACGTTTCTTATTAAGCTTGGTTAAAAGATTAATTAACCAAAATAAATAAAAGTTAGTGAAGATAATAATATATAATATTCAGTGAGCCTTTAGTTTATGTCAGGCATGCTGCTACAACATGCAATATCACACTGAATCCTTGCAAAAACCCAGAAAGTATCCCAGAAAACACCCCCATAAACTCTGGACAGAATGTACGGAACAGCTATTTGAAGACTCTGAAAGGTAAGTGGTTGCATATGGATTGAGGAGAAAGACAAGAATTCAAAAGACCACCAAACTGGCGATGTTTACCATTTTTTTCCTATCTGGTATCCCTGGCCTGAACTCAGGGCAGCCTGGAACATGGAAGTGGGCATTAGTGTCAATAGACAGAGCTCCAGGAGAAGCTCTCTAGATCTGGCTCAGAAAAGGAAACTCCTAAAACTCAGAAAAGATTCAGAGGTCCCCCTCCCTCTATTTTCCGTCTCTCCATTTTCTTGTACCCCATAATCCCACAGCAGCCAGGCATCACAAAGGCCACAATTCAATGAGAGCCAGAACTATGAGAGAAGGAAGCTTTCCTCTCCAGTTGATGGAGCTGTGATCCGAAAAGTAGGGTGAACTGGGTTGCCAGTTTCCTTCTCTCTCTCTTCAACCTTCCACCACTTGACCACATGGATGGCAATGTGGGACAACTAAAGACACCGCATTCTGGCCAGAGGACCAAAGAGTGAAGCCCAGGGACCTAGAAATTATAGGAAAATTGCACAGACGAAGGAGCTCAGCAAAGTGAACCAATAAAGTTTTTTGTGAACTACCGGCTTACCCTCTAGTTGTGCTCACATGGGTTTGATCCTAATGGGCACACCAAAGTGGTCTAACCACTACCCAGCTTGCAGACTGCATGGTGCATATGTGGGGCAGTAGGCAGGTGTGACCAGAAAGAAATAGCAGGAGGCAGTCTTTTGTGGTATGCAACTGTTCTGTATCCTGATTGTGGTGGTGGTAATATCAATCTATACAGGTATTAAAATTCATAACATTCAACACCAAACAAAACCCCACCCCTATTTTATATGATTTTAAAAATAGAGTTAGCCACAACAAAATCACAGTGAGATAGCTTATCTCTCACATTTCTTGGCTGCAAGCCTCAGAAATGAGTCCAGCTAACTTAGGCAGAAAGGACTTTCTTTGAAGATTATTGATTGGCTCACAGAATTAACAACAAGGGCAAAGAACTAGGACTGGGAAGGTGATATTAGAGACACCTCCTGCTAATGCTGGGTATTCAGTTCTGCCAGAGCCATTCATGTCTGGCTGTCCCTTAGGCTTCCAGAGAGATTCCCAAATGGGCAGAGGGACAACCCTGAACAGGAGGTATGCTCAATGTCAGGTGGCAAAAATAAACAAAATATAATCATCAGGCCCTCCTACCGATGAGAAAACTGAGGCATGTAGAGTTTCTATGACTTCAATGAATTCATACAATTTTGACAGGATTCAACCTTGTGCCCACATACAACATAATGGTGGCAGAAAACGTCTCCAGCTCCAGGAGAGCTGTGTGGAAACAATACTGCCTGTCTAAACACAAAGAAGAGAAGTAATTTGAAGCAGAAATTCCAACTTACTCCTGGCTCTTCAGTTCAAAGGAATGCTAACCCAGCTGTTTGTTTTTCTTTATGACTGTTTATTTTGTCTTTGAAATATAAACATTGAAATTTGTGAGTATATGCACTGCCTCTGATAGACTCCTAGAGCAGTAGTATCCCAAATTTTTTGATCATATACCAATTGGCAAACATTTTTGAGCATTACCCTAATATATGGAAGTATATTCACAAATTAAATATATACTATAATATTTACATATTGTGTGCATTCTAAATAACATCTAAAAACTGGGGGGGAAAGAACAAAATATTTATTTTATTATTATTATTATTATTTTTTTTTTTTTTAATTTTCATTCAAGTTAGTTAGCATATAGTGCAACAATGATTTCAGGAGTAGATTCCTTAATGCCCCTTACCCATTTAGCCCATCCCCCCCCACAACTCTTCCACTAACCCTCTGTCTCCATATTTATGAGTCTCTTCTGTTTTGTCCCCCTCCCTGTTATTATATTATTTTTGCTTCCTTTCCCTTGTGTTCATCTGCTCTGTGTCTCAAAGTGTCTGTGTCTCTTCACTCATATGAGTGAAGTCATATGATAGCTGTCTTTCTCTGACTAATTTCACTTAGCATAATACCCTCTAGTTCCATCCACACAGTTGCAAATGGCAAGATTTCATTCTTTTTGATTGCCGAGTAATACTCCATTATATATATACATACCACATCTTCTTTATCCATTCATCCATCAATGGACATTTGGGCTCTTTCCATACTTTGGCTATTGTTGATAGTGCTGCTATAAACATTGGAGTGCATGTGCCCCTTCAAAACAGCACACCTGTGTCCTGTGGATAAATGCCTAGTAGTGTAATTGCTGGGTCGTAGGGTAGTTCTATTTTTAATTTTTGAGGAACCTCCATATTGTTTTCCATAGTGGCTGCACCAGCTTGTATTCCCACCAACAACGCAAAAGAGATCCTCTTTCTCCACATCCTCGCCAACATCTGTTGTTGCCTGAGTTGTTAATGTTAGCCATTCTGACAGGTGTCAGGTGGTATCTCAGTGTGGTTTTGATTTGTATTTCCCTGATGAGGAGTGATGTTGAGCATTTTTTCATGTGTCAGTTGGCCATCTGGATGTCTTCTTTGGAAATGTGTCTATTCATGTCTTTTACCCATTTCTTCACTGGATTATTTGGTTTTTGGGTGTTGAGTTTGATAAGTTCTTTATAGATTTTGGATATTAACCCTTTATCTGATATGTAGTTTGCAAATATCATCTCCCATTCTGTTGGTTGCCTTTTAGTTTTGCTGATTGTTTCTTTCGCTGTGCACAAGAGGTCCCAATAGTTCATTTTTGCTTTTGTTTCCCTTGCCTCTGGAGACATGTTGAGTAAGAAGTTTCTGTGGCCAAGATCAAAGAGGTTTTTGCCTGCCTTCTCCTCAAGGATTTTGATGGCTTCCTGTCTTACACTGAGGTCTTTCATCCATTTTGAGTTTATTTTAGTGTATGGTGTAAGAAAGTGCTCCAGGTTCATTCTTCTGCATGTCGCTGTCCAGTGTTCCCAGCACCACTTGCTTAAGAGACTGTCTCTATTCCACTGGATATTCTTTCCTGCTTTGTCAAAGATGAGTTGGCCATACGTTTGTGGGTCCATTTCTGGGTTCTCTATTCTGTTCCATTGATCTGAGTTTCTGTTTTTGCACCAGTACCATACTGTCTTGATGATTCCAGCTTTGTAATACAGCTTGAAGTCCATAAAATAACCACATTTCAACATTTAAAATAATGTTTAAGAAAATAGTACAAAATCATTTTTTGTTTCATTAAAAAAATTTTAATGTGAGCAATGTTATTGAATATTCTTCAAACATCTAATCTCAAATTCAGCTTTTATACTCGATTTTACTGGAAGCTATAACTGGAAAAAATTCACAAAGATATGGAAACCCAAATGAAAAAAGTGCATCATGGGCTGTGTTTATTAAACTACGGTTGCTATTATTTTAACCTCATCTACCAATTATGCAAAAGTTGTTTGTGGGTGGAAGGGAAGAATCTGATTAGTAATTTTCCATTGCTGCTGCTATTGGGTGAAAATTGGAAGATGTTGCATTTTTGTATTTTTAACAAATGGCTTCAAGATTCACTGAAATTTTTTTAGCTAGAAATTTTTAAAAGGGCTAGAAAACCACGATTCCCAGTTTTAAACTGCTGTGCAGATGAGAGGTTTTTATAAGTGCCAACCCAATATCATTTGCAAAAGCAAAATCTTGAGATGATGGAAATGTTTTTGAACATTCTTTTTAAAATTCTCCAAAGCACAGATTTCTTTTAAAAAGTAGTTCCTTGGGGCACCTGGGTGGTTCAGTCAGTTAAGTGTCTGACTCTTGATTTCAGCTCAGGTCATGATCTCACAGTTCGTGGGATTGAGCCCCTAACCGGCTCACAGCATGGTGAGAGGCTGCTTGGGATTGTCTCTCCACAACCCCCCCAAACCTCCCCTGCTCATGCGTGCTCTCTCTCTCTCTTTCTCCCTCTTTATCTCTCTCTCAAAAATAAGTAAAAACACACTTAAAAAGTGGTTCCTTGCTTACTGTTAAACAACACCTTTACCTTAAATGAATAGACCAAGAATGTTGTTTCTTAAAAAGCTGCTAGGTAATGTATAGACTTGTGCAACCATTATAATGTACACCAGAAACTAATATAACATTGCATGTCAACTATAATTTTTAAAAAATCTGCTGGACAGCATCCTATCAACAACTATATGGCATCAGAGAAAACATCAACAAATTTAGTACACTACATCTTTCACAAAATAAATCTCATACTTTGTCCTTCTCTTTCAGTGGAATTCTGCTTCCATCTTTAGTGGGCTAGGTTGTTTCCAAAACACGTTCCTATCTAAAACAACTATAAAAATTAAACAAAAAATTCTAAAAATTTGTTTGAAAGTAGTATTAGAGAGGGGTGCCTGGGGGGCTAAGTCAATTAAGCATTCAACTTCAGCTCAGGTCATGATCTCTGGGCTAGTGGGTTCGAGCCCCACATTGGACTCTCTGCCGTCAGCATAGAACTGCTTCAGGTCCTCGGTCTTCCTCTATTTCTGCTCCACCCCTGCTCGCTCCCCCCCCCCCCCCACACACACCCTCTCTCTCTCAAAAAAAGGAAAGTATTAGACAGCTACTAAGGTGTGAGAGACCCAAGAGAGAGTGGAATCCAGAGGTGGGCTCAGCATTTAGAGCTGCTTTTTCCTTCTGGGCAATTGCCAGTCAAAAAGTTAATGGATGGAGGCTAAACAAAGCTTCCAACAGATTCACAGGCCTAGGAGAACAAAAGTCAGAGAAGGAGCCGTGGTAAATATTTCATGGGTTAAACCTGTAAGTAAGGTGAACAGAAATAAACTATCCCTCTCAAAGACTGAAACCCAGCTTTGAAACATCTCAATTCCTGTTTGAGTTAAGGTTATCTGCAATTGCTAGCATCCCTTGCCTAGATAACTGCCTGGGCAAAAGTTAATGTTGTTGAAGGAAGATACCATAATCCAGTGCTTTAGAATATTTCTTCAGTGTCAAGATCTCAAAACAAAACAAAAAAATAGGTGTGCCAGAAGATAAGGCATAACTGACAATCAAGCGAAAAAGCACACTATAGATACAAATGCACAAGGAATCCATATAATGAAATTTTCAGATATAACTTTAAAATATATGTGTGTTCAAGCGATTAAAAGACAAATCTGAGAATGATGGCAGGGAGCTGGAAAGAATCAAATACAATCAAATAAAAATTTAAAAACTAGAAGATAGCAAATTAAGACTTCAGAGGATGGATTTAATAGCAAATTAGACACAGCTTTAAAAAAGTTATAAACTGAAAGATAAGTCCAAAAAAAGTATCTAGACTGAAGCATGAAGAAATAAAAGTACAGAAAATAAAGAAAGGAGATATACAGTCAAGGCATACTTTGGTGATATTGCTGGTTCTGTTCCAGGCCCCCACAATAAAGCAAATACTACAAAAAGCAAGTCAAATGAATTTGTTGGTTTCCCAGTGTATACAAAAGTTATGTCTACACTCTACTGTAGTCTATTAAGTGTGCAATAGCATTATGTCTAAAAAACAATGTACATACCTTAATCAAAAGTTGCTTTATTGCTAAAATTACTATCATTTGAGATTCCAGTGAGTCATAATCACTAATCACAGATCACAAACAAATATAACAAATATAATAATAATTAGTACATTTGAAATATTATGAGAATTACCAAAATATGACACAAAGGCATGAAGTGAGCAGATGCTGCTGGAAAAATAGTGCCGATAAACTTGCCTAGTGCAGGATTGCCACAGACCTTCAATTTGGAAAAAACACAGTATCTGCAAAACACGATAAAGTGAAGTGCAATAAAACAAGATATGCCTGTATGCAATAACTAGGAAAAAACATCCATAATTAGAAAAGAGAGCAAAGTGACACAAAAGAGGCATCTGAAGACAAAATGACAGAGACTTTTCCATAACTGATGATAGACATTAACCGAAAGATTCAGGTACTTTGACACAAGAATTGAGCAAACTTCTGTGAGGTACAAAGGTTTTTGAACAGTTTTGTTTGTATAAAATTAACCTAGTTGATGGCATCTTGGGGCTCTCTGTAAATTTCCAGATTTACCCATTTGTTCAGCAATAGCTTGCCTATGAATTATGTGTAGAATGAATTTCATGTATGGTGCTATATTTGTAATTCCAGAATCCCTTATCTACTTATTCTGGTCAAAGCAGCCACTCCATTCAGTGGTAACATGTATTAAAAATTTCCATAAATATTAGTGTTTTTGAGCTTTAAAATATTATTTATTATAGGGGTGCCTGAGTGGCTAAGTTGGTTAAGCATCTGACTCTTGATTTGGGGCCAGGCCATGATCTCACAGTTTGTGGGATCAAACCCCAAGTCAAGCTCCATGCTGACAGCACAGAGCCTGCTTGGGATTCTCTCCCTCCTTCTCCCTCTGACCCTCCCCTGCTCATGCTCTCTTTCTCTCTCTCCCTCAAAATAAATAAATAAACTTAAAAAATAAATATCATTTACAGGGGCACCTGGGTGGCTCAGTCAGTTGAGCGTCCGACTTCGGCTCAGGTCATGATCTCACGGTCTGTGAGTTTGAGCCCCACGTCGGGCTCTGTGCTGACAGCTCAGAGCCTAGAGCCTGCTTCAGATTCTCTGTCTCCCTCTCTCTCTGCCCCTCCTCTGCTCATGCTCTGTCTCTCAAAAAATAAACATTAAAAAACTTTAATATATATCCTTTACTATTGAGATGATCTATGCTATAATTTTACCTAGAACTTCACACAAAAAAGTAGGCTTTGTATATTTCATTATTGAAATACTCTAGGAAATACAATATACTTTGATATATTAGGACCATCTAAGGTCCTAATTAACTAGCTCAGATGTCAGCAAACATTTTCTGTAAAGGGCCAGATAATAAACATTTTAGGCTTTGAGGGCCACTTATAGTCTTTGTTATAACTAGTCAATTCTGCCATTGTAGCATGTATTGTCATAAACAATACATAAACAAATCAGTGTGGCTGTGTTCCAGTAACAGAAATAAGCAAAAGGCCAGCTTGTCAAGCAGGCCATAATTAAAGGCCTACCCTTTGATCTGACTGGATAGCAAATCTCCCATTCTACATAATTTTTTCTTATATTTGTATCTTCATATTATCAGCAATAATTTCTGTCTTCCAACATTATCTCCTAACAACAGAATATAATTTATGTCTTTCTTTTCCATGTTGATTTCTATGCCATTTTAACAATGTGTTTCTGAATAACATTTTAAAACATCTTTATTCATAGAAAATAAAAGTCTTCTAAAAATTTATTATTGAGTTTAGAGAAATCTACATGGTACTTGATTGAGGAACACATAGATTTAAACATCATTGGAAAAACTGTAAAGGTTTGTCTTCACATTCAGGTTATCAGTTTTTATCTTCCTTACTGTGATGACTTCATACTATCAACCAGCTAATATCTTTTTTATCCCCCCCCCCAATTTATTTATTGTGGTAAAATGCATGTACCATAACATTTGCCATCATAACCATTTCTTGGTTATGGTTCAGTGGTAGTAAAAATTCATAATATTGTGCAGCCATCCCCATCTACTTATATAGCTCTTTCCATCTTGTAAAACTGAAACCCTATATCCATTAAACAGCTCTCCATTCCTCCTTTTCCTCAGCCACCAGCAACCACAATTCTTTTTTTTTCCTTTTTTAACACTTTAATTTTTTTAATTAATTTATTTTTAATTAATTAATTAATTTTTTAACTTACATCCACCTTAGCATATAGTGCAACAATGATTTCAGGAGTAGATTCCAGTGATATATCCTCTATGTATAACACCCAGTGCTCATCCCAACAAGTGTCTTCCTTAATGCCCCTTACCCATTTAGCCCATCCACCGTCGCAACCCTCAGTTTATGTTCTATATTTAAGAGTCTCTTAATGGATAAAGATGTGGTTTAAATACACAATGGAATACTACTTGGCAATGAGAAAGAATGAAATTATGCCATTTGCAGCCATGTGGATGGAACTGGAGGGTATTATGCTAAGTGAAATAAGCCAGTCAGAGAAAGACAGATATCATATGTTTTCACTCATAGGTGGATCTTGAGAAACTTAACAGATGACCAGGGGGGAAGGGAAGGGGAAAAAATAGTTATAAACAGAGAGAGAGGGAGGCAAACCATAAGAGACTCTTAAATACAGAGAACAAACAGAGTTGATGAGGGTGGGGGAGAGGGGGAAATGGGTGATGGGCACTTGTTGGGATGAGCACTAGGTGTTTGCTGTATGTAAGCCAATTTGACAATAAATTATATTTTTAAAAAGTTATATAAAAAAAAGTCTCTTATGTTTTTCCCCTCCCTGTTTTTATATTATTTTTGCTTCCTTTCTCTTGTGTTCATCAGTTTTGTATCCTAAACTCCTCGTATGAGTGAAGTCATATATTTGTCTTTCTCTGACTGACTAAATACCCTCTAGTTCCATCCGTATAGCGACAAACGGCAAGATTTCATTCTTTTTGATTGCTGAGTAATACTCCATTGTATATATATACCACATCTTCTTTATCCATTCATCCATTGATAGACATTTGGGCTCTTTCCATACTTTGGCTATTGTCGATAATGCTGCTATAAACATTGGGGTGCATGTGCTCCTTCAAAACAGCATACCTGCATCCCTTGGATAAATACTTAGTAGTGCAATTGCTGGGTCGTAGGGTAGTTCTTTTTTAATTATTTGAGGAACCTCCATACTGTTTTCCAGAGCGGCTGCACCAGTTTGCAATCCCACCAGCAGCACAAAAGAGATCCTCTTTCTCTGCATCCTCGCCAACATCTGTTGTTGCCTGAGTTGTTAAATTTAGCCATTCTGACTGGTGTGAGGTGGTATCTCAGTGTGGTTTTGATTTGTATTTCCCTGATGATGAGTGATGTTGAGCATCCTTTCAAGTGTCAGTTGGCCATCTGGATGTCTTCTTTGGAGAAGTGTCTATTCATGTCTTTTGTCCATTTCTTCACTGGGTTATTTGTTTTTTGGGTGTTGAGTTTAATAAGTTCTTGATAGATTTTGTATACTAACCCTTTATCTGATTTATCATTTGCAAATATCTTCTGCCTTTGCGTTGGTTGCCTTTCAGTTTTGCTGACTATTTCCTTCTCTGTGCAGAAGCTTTTTATTTTGATGAGGTTCCAATAGTTTGTTTTTGCTTTGTTTCCTTTGCCTCTGGAGATGTGTTGAGTGACAAGTTGCTGTGGCCAAGGTCAAAGATCCAGCAACCACAATTCTACTCTCTGTCTCTAGGATTTTGACTACTCTAAGTATCTCATGTAAGTGGAATTATGCAGTATTTTCCTTTTTCTGACTGGCTTCTTTCACTTAGCATAATGTCCTTGAGTTCTGCCACATTATACCGTATACCAGAATTTCCTCCTTTTTAAAAGCTGAATAATATTCCATTGTTTGTATATACCACATTTTGTTTATCCACTCATCTATCAATGTACATGGGTTGCTTCCTTGTTTTAATTATTAGGAATGACGCTACTAGGAACATGGGTGTACCATAGTATCCTAAAAAACCATGCAGGGAGAGGGTCATTACTGAGGATACTGGATAGAAATTCACACTTCAAATAGTCTCTTGGCAGTCCCTGACGCCTTGGGCGTATTTTAAGCCACCAACGTTTGACTCTCATGTGGCTGTTCAGCTTGTACTGGCTATCACTGTGCCTTGTCTACTGTTCCCTTTTAATTTTTTTAATGTTTATTTCTTTATTTTGGGAGAGAGAGAGCATGTGCATGCACATGCAAGATGGGGAGGGGGAGAGAGAGAGAGAGAGAGAGATTGAGAGAGAATCCATAGCCTGGCATGGGGTTCCATCTCACAAACTGTGAGACCACGACCTGAGGAGAAATCGAGTCAGATGGTTAACCAACTGAGCCACTCAGGCACCTCTACTACCATTTCCTTAATGCAAATATGTGCTGACATTAATAGTATGATCTTCAATCTTAAGCTTCTTTGCAGGAATCTTTTAAAGCCATTTGTCCATTTATCCGAGTTTATTTCTTAAAAGTAAATAATATTATGGGTAAGTGCTCTCAATTGAGTATATGCAAATAGCACATAGTTACCAAAATGAGAGGCCTCTGAGGTAGTGAGCTACGTGCCTCACCTCAGGACACCTTGGTTCACATCTGTGTAATATGACTAACATACAGACCTAGCTGTTTTAGTAAATATTTATAAAGCTGACTGTGTTTTAAAATTTTTAATTAAAAGTAAAGATACTTAGAAGTTCTATTATTTTCTTCTCATACTCTAGTGAATCATTACTTATTACTTGAGTGATTTACCCTCACTTTAACCATGGGTCTAAAAAGTCAAGAACTTCTGAGACAATGGTACCTTGTTATCTCAAAATACTTTTCTCATTGGAGAATTCCAAAACATTTAACTATGTTCCTATAAGTATATAAGTAGTAGCTCTCAGTTTTTTTTGAGACTCTTTGGAGAACTCAATTCTATAGAATCTGTCTTTTTTTATGTTATTCTAAAATTTGTTTAATGTTTATTTATTTTTGAGAGAGACAGAGTGTGAGCGGGGGAGGGGCAGAGAGACACAGAATCTGAAGCAGGCTCCAGGCTTTGAGCTGTCAACATAGAACCCAATGTGGGGCTCGAACTCATGGACCACGAGAATATGATCTGAGTTAAAGTTGGACGCTTAACCGACGGAGTCACCCAGGCACCCCTGCAAAATCTGTCTTTAAAAAAGGAACATAAATCTTTCCTTCCTTCCCTCCTCCCTTTCCTTCTTCCTTCCTCCTTTCCTCTCCCCCTTTCTTCCTTCCTCTTTCTTCCCACCCCCACCCTATGCCTTCTTTTCCATTTCTCTTCTTATTTTGGTCCAAAATCTGTGGGGTCAGCAAACTGGGTGAAAATGATGCATAGTATCCCTGGGGAATACCAGGGACCTACATAAGGAAATTATGCCAGTGTGGGCAGTGGCATCTCAGAGGCAGGTGGAGGGCCCACACAAGGAATGGAAATGGGACTGAGACTTCACATTGTAGAAGAAGGGACCTACAACCATGGAAAGAGAGAAGGAAAGAATGAACGTGGTGTTAGATTGGAATCAGAGATATCAGATTGAACATGTGTTTTTAAGATAGATGATAGTAAGATAGATGATAGGGAAATACAGAAATAAATGTGTGCATGCATACATCTGTATATGCACATACATATGTATATATTCCTGGGTCTGTCCACTGAGAAGGCCTGGGAACAGCAATGCCTCAAGAACAATGGAGTACCTATATTGGAAGCCCAGATCTGGACTTCTAAAAACTATCCTCCTCTAATAGGTCCTAGAGCTTAATGGAAAAATGGCCAGTTCCAGGACTGGGACAGGGAAAGTACAAGATAAACCTGGAACATCTGTTATGCCAGAAATTTTAAAGGACTCAAAAAATGATGGAGATCTATCAGAAGCTGGTTTGAAGGGGCTCACACTGGCCAAATCCAAGACAATAGATCACCAAAATGAACAATGATAATCATATATCATAACTTCTTGAAAAACTCTGAGTCCATACTTAATTATTTATTATGATAAAATAAATAATAAATAAATGTGGAAAAGAGAAAGCTCCATCTCATAGCAGAATGTCAACAATAAATGTAGAAAGGATGTTAAAATCAGTAGGGGAAAGTTTGATGACTTTGATGAATGGATAAATAAACAAGAGTGCAACAACAAGATAATATTGGGGAAGCCAAACCATTTGAGTTTGTGTTGACCAAAGAGAGGACAATGTGAACATTATAAAGATAATATCAGTAATGGATTAAAACACATCAAATATGTTTAAGTCCAAGAGTTCATGGATTTAAAAAACTACTCACAAAACCTCATTGGCTGCTTCTGAAGGATTTTGGGGAACCACCTCACTATTTTGAAAACTAGTAAGTTGAGGAAAAGGATCAAGCATTTATCCTACTTGCCTACATGATGTAAGCCTCATGGTAACCAAAACAGTTGCCAAGAGAACTTCCCCTTTAAGGAAGCATCCCAGTTCATAAATGAAGAAGGAACAAAGGAATTAGAACAGCATCATTTTGCAGTATTTAATGAATTATTGGAACCAAAAAAGAGCAAATAATATCACCATAAGAAAAATCACACACCATCTCCTGACAGAAGCATACCTGGCCACCCATGAATTGATCTTACCAAGGAAAAACAAACCTGCATCTGACCAAGACTCTCAATCCAATTTCCAATTTCCACAAAATACCAAGTTCGTACTGGCAGATGTTAAATCACCAGAGATATAATCAGTAAAATCCAGACTTTTGAAACTACGTAACAAACAACCTCATTCGGTTTTCAACAAAAATTTGTAAGGCAGAAAAACAGAAGAAATTCAGAAAGACTTAAGAGATGTATCACCTAATCATGATGTACGGACCTTAATTGGGTCCTGATTCAAACAAAACTATTTAAAAAAATTATGAGAGGGGAGCCAGGGTGCCTCAGTCGGTTAAGCGTCCGACTTCAGCTCAGGTCATGATCTCACCGTCCGTGAGTTCGGGCCCCGCATCAGGCTCTGTGCTGACAGCTCAGAGACTGGAACTTGCTTTGGATTCTGCGTCTTCCTCTCTCTCTGCCCTTCCCCCACTCACGCTCTGTCTCTCTGTCTCTGAAAAATGAGTAAACCTTAAAAAAATTTTTTAAAAATTATGAGACAGATAAGGAGATATGAACATCAACTTGGATATTTAATATTAAGGAATAATTATTAATTGTTTAACTGTTATGATAATTGAATTGTTTATATTTTCAGAGGAGTCCTTATTTTTTACAGATACATATTGAAATATTACAGGTGAAATGATACAGATCCAACAAAATCCTTTTAAAATTTCCTTTAGAATACTTGAGGTGGGGAGAAAGTTAAAATACACATAAATAAGATTAGCCATGGGCTGATAATTGTTGAAGACGGGTGATTTGCATATTGAATGCTTTAGCTGATTCTTTGTATTCCATCCATTTTGTATGTTTCACATGTTTCATAATAAAACTTTTTTTTCCCCCAAAACTAGCATGCCATCTCAAACACAAGGCCTCCACAAATGATGTTCACAGGGCACCAGCCAGGCGAACAGGATGACTTGGGGACACAAGTCCAGCTCTGGCCTCTCTTGCCAAACTGAGCATCTTGGAGGGCAGTGGTGTCAGGAAGGAAGAACACGGTTTTTTTGTTGTTGTTGTTGTTTGTTTGCTTGTTTGTTTGTTTTTTAAATGGTTCACTTAGGGAGGTCATCTTTTTGCTATTCATATGGGAGAAATTATTCTTTAGATTTTGCATCAAGGCGACTGACTCTCAGGGAGCTCTAGGAAGGGGTGGCATTCTCTGTTCGAACTGGCAGCGGTGCTTCAAGAGCAGCAGAGAAACCAGCAGCAGAACCCAGCTAAGAAGAACAGATGAGAGAGAATTGCACTGGCAGCATTTTGCCAACGAGTGGCAAGTGCAGAAGGGGACCTGGCTCACACAAGCTTGTGACCACTAGGAGGTGCACTATACTCACTGTAGCCTCAGAGATAGGCGGGGGTAAAAGGCATCCTTAGTTCCAGTAAGTGCTTTGGCCGAGGCTCAAAGCATCCACTTTTCAATTATATTCAAGGCCCTGTCCCTAAGGTGGGGGTAGCCTCAGGAAACATAAGCCTACAGAATACCTACCACCTTGTCCCATACATTCATAAATTCCTGATCCCAAATGCCTTGTCCCAAAGCATTCATAAATTCCCGATCCCCACAGGATGCTGGCTAATATCCCACAGGTGGCCCTTCCCGGATTCCAGGCAGCTGTGTGAACCCGTGTCTTCCCATCTTAAAACTATGCTTATTTGGTGACTAGACATCAGGACCCTAATTCTCAACAGGTGCATTTCTAAATGGTGATTGACTTTGTTTCATGTCACTATTATTCAGAATAGCTAACAATGTATTCAAACTGCAGGTGGTCAGTTGATTGGAAGTCAGTGTCATCACTATGCAGCACACAGTGACATTCCCCATGCCACACCGCACCCTCAAGCAGCCTCCCACACATTCCCACACTGCGTGTGTGCAGACCAGAAAATGTCTGTTCTCAGCCTTGCTACATAGGGAGCCTGACTTCTCAGCTTCCTCCCTGGTGATTTCCCAACTTGGCTTCTGCAGGAAGCAGATCTGCTTTTCTCCCAGAGGAGGCCAAATGTCATAATAGAGGAAAAGGCTGCGAGCAACGAGGGGGCCCCAAATGAGAGAGCGGAAAAAAGGTTGGACCTAAGATCCTGAACAGATCATTTTACCGGAATGGAGAGAGAAAAATGGCTTTTCTAAGGCTGATTCATTTACTCCAGACACTTCTTGTCCTGATGCCTCCCTGTTCCTTCCTGGATTCTGTCCCCCGCCCCCGTATGTCCCCTTCATCGCTCGTTTTGGAAATCAGTGAGTGATAGGTCAGCATGGTGCTCATCCCATGGTGTCACCTAGCAACACGATGTTCATAAATAGCCACCATCATCTTTTCTCCAAAAACGGCTAAAACTTCTCTTAAAGACATCAGGAAAAATGCTCAGCTCTTTCAGAGCTGGTGTGAAATATTCCCTTGTCCCCGTCTCCCACTCCCAGCCTTCCTCCTGCCCTTCTCAGTTTGACCTCCCAGTGTGTGTATTGTTTATACTCTGCTTTTTTTTTTTTTAATAAATGCACATTTCCTTCTACAGGGTCACATAACAGCTGTTCATGTAAGACTCTCCCAGTAGTTTTGTGAACTTCATTCAGCTCAAAAACAACTCAAAAGCCAAAAACAGTCCTACCAAATCCTCACCCCTTGCACTGGAGAAGAATTCAAGCTAACAGTCACAGATTACTAAGGCTGAGGAAGAATCACTTCTAGGTAAGAGAAGACCATACTGATCAGATAAAAGCTTTACACTTGCATTAAAAGTTTAAGTATAAAAGACAGAAAGTGTCCCTTTAACTAGACCGATAACCAGAAAACTTTATTAACTCATAAATCCAACACACGTAATTTGGGCATCTACTATATTTCAAATATTGTGCTAGGTAATGACAAGATGAATAACTTTACACCATTGAAGGGCTCACAGTGCAATGAGAAATGGTAGGAAATTCTCACTGCAGATGGGCTCTATATACAAGCCTCAGTCTTCTAATTCTGCAGTTATTAAAGATGGAGAGCCACAGATGGGAAACCTTCACAGAAAATCCATGAGGACCCAACAAAATGCCAACATTTTAGAATAGAATTGAGTCTTGGGTTCTTGGCTTGAGTAAGGGGTTGTGTGCTGGTGCCATGCAGCATGGCTGGAGGACTGAGGGCTAGCAGGGATGGGAGTCCTATTTGGGCTGTGTTAAGTTTATCTGGTAGTGTTCATATCAACCTGGATCAGGCAGGAAACAGAGGTACTCTCATACTGGGGCACTGAAGAGAGTTGAATGAACAGACTGTTATAAGAAGACCAACAAATGGTGGTGAAGCTCCCTGGGACAAACCACAGCACAGAAAGGTGACTGGCTCTGAGCCTGAAGAGACAAGGGGAGGAAGGGTGGGCTTACTAGGAGCCAGAGAGAATAGGAGTGGCCACGGGGGAGGGCCTACCCCAATAGAGGGAAACATCTAACCCTCGGTGAGCAGGCAAAGAGGAAGACAAGGGAATGCACACTGGACTTCACTCTCCTCCTGCCTTCCTGTCTATTGCCAATGCCTTCCACTGGGCAAACCCAACTGGAGGCCAGAAGACAGCTTGGTGATGCTGTACATAATGGTCAGCCTTGGCGGCGGTGGGGGGGGGGAGCACAGACCAGAAAGTCAATGGGAGGATAGTGGATCTGGAGGGGGAAATGGAAAACATCCAGCACCTCATCTAAATGGAGATGTTAGGAAGGTTCTTTTGGTTAGGCAACCCTGGGAGTCAGGGGAGGGTCAGAATCAGAGATATAAATTTGGGAGCTCTTCAGTTAATAGATGGTAATTAAAGCCATCTTCCAGATGAGATCACCCAGAGAAGACAAAAGGGCTGAGGCCGGAGCCCTGGCGCACAATATAGCAGCTTAGCAGAAGAGGGGGAGCTAGCAAAGGGGTCTGGAGAGGAACAGCCTGAGAGTTTAGGGAAAATCAGAAAGTGGTGTCCCACTGAGCTAAAAGATGCACATTTTGAGAGAAGGAGGAGTCCAGTGTACTGAATTGTCTTTCAGGTAGAGATAAAAGGATAAAAAAATACTCTGCACAAATGTCATCCTTTGAATAAGCAGGACTTTAGGATGCAACAACAACAACAACAACAAAACAAACAACTTAATCCCTTTCTCATAAGTGCCTCAATAATTCTTCTGAGTGGGCTAATTTCTCCTCACCCACAAGCATAGAATTTCGGCCAGGCCCATGATTTTTCTGGTCACTCTCAGATCTAATTCCTTTAATTATTCATGGCTTCCTGAATGTCCTTTAGAACATTCAAGTCCTTAGAGCTCAGGGACCAGGGGGCAGATGCGCTCTGTCCTTGCAAGATCTCCAAGTAGAAAACCAGCATGAAGAAGCAACCCCAGGCACCAGGGGAAACTGGTGCCTTGTACCTAGTCTTTGGCACTCATCCCCCTCCCAGGGCTCAATCTGCACTCTGCTGCTCCATACCACACATCAAGGTCAGTGCCCTTCTAGGTGATTACTGTCGCTGAGGAAACAGATCTACTAACCTGTAGTTTTCTAGTCCTGAGGTACTTGGGTTCTCAAGGGAAAGGGTAATCCTTAACAGTATTCATTTATTTTAAAAATATTTACAGAGCTCCTACTCTGCTAGGTGCTGAGGATTCAGATGATACACAAAAATAAAGAGAGCCCCTGGTCTCATGGGAATTACAGCTTATGATTCATCAAACAATCACACAAGTAAATGTCAAGGGTGTGCCTAAAGCTATGAGAGAGCATAAGCAACCAAGGAGTCCAGGGAAAGTTTTCTTGAGGAAACGATGCAGGGCTTCTAGAAAGGTGAGTAGGAGTTGGCCAGGAGAGTAGATGTGGTGAGAGCGTCGGGCCAGGGATTGCACAAGCGAAGGCCTTGTGGGACAGTATGGACGGAAAGACTGAAAGAAAGCCAGAGGGACTGGAGCTCTGAGGCTGAGAGAGCTGTGGAGGGCCCAGAGCAGTATTAAGGGGCCAGTGGGAAGCCATGGAAGGGATCTGAGCAGGGGAGGTACTCTGTCAGATCTGAAGTGTAGAGAAGGGGTTGAGGGAGGTGGGCCAGGTCACAGATGGGTGTGGGTGGGACAGACTGTGCCAAGTCCAGACAAGAGGTGATGGCAGCACAGACCAAAGAGGTGGCACTGCGTGGTGGCCCCCAGAACGGAAATGCAGAACAGGGCGGGTCCAGAAGGATGCTGGATTTCAAGCTTGCAAATGGGTCAGAAGGCGATAACAATCACTGATTCCTGCCACAAGGCAAGGGCAGAAGACCCTGAGTAATGTGAGGAACATTCTAGTCTTCATACCATCTCTTAGTAGAACCCACTTTTAGCCATTTCTCTCCTTTGTGGACTACCATCAGTACAAAATAATCACCAATTTCATTAAGGAGATAGCAAGCTGCTGAATGTAGTGTTTCGCTCTTCAATATGGGCAGGACTTCACATAAAATGCTTGAACATTTTCAAAGCATATTCACATACAGCATTTTATTTTATCCTCACCATAACTTCATCAGTTCCCCCTACTCATCCTTATTTAAAGATCAGCGCGTTCACAATCTTGATCCAATTGTGGTGTGTATTTCTGGGCACATCATCAAAAACCTGCAGCTGCTAAATCCATTATGAAATCTTAGAATCTCAGAGGTTTAAGGGAACATTAGCTCCCAGTTACTTCCAAACCACTCATTTTGCTGAGGCCCAAAGAGCTAGCTAGAGACTGAGCCAGGATTATAGTCAAATAAAACAAGTACGCATCCAATTAATACTCACAATCTCTGATAGTTACTATATTACTTTCATATAGGGTTTTAAAATATATATATAGAAAACTTAAGACTCACCAAAGCGTGCCTCCATCATGCTAATAGGACAATCTAGTTCTGTTAACAGGCAGTCCTCATCAATCAGCAAAAGGAGTATGGTTCCATGCAACATGCTGTGGGCACCAAAAGACAGAAAAGGCTCAGTCCCCTCTCTTCTGTCCCTTCTGGGTGGGGATTGATCCACCCTAGGCATGAACTGCCCTCTTTCAGAAAGCTGCCTCAAGGACTTTGATAGAGACCCCCAAAGGATGAATAGGTGAATCAGAAATGTTTGTCCTGGCAGGAACCCAGGGTACTTCTTTGAAGGTGTGCTAAGGTATTATAAACTGGGTGGTTTCCTGGAACTTACTGGTTAGGGGATTTGAGGACAAGAAGACAGATAAAGGGATAGGAGGACATGATGAGTCGTGTGGTGGTACTAAAATAAACAAACCAACAGAGCTTCATACATATGAAATCAACTCCAAAACTAAGACCACAACAGTCTTCAGGATGAATTTTTGTGAATCCTTTATCTTTGGAGTTGCCTTTGATGTGTATTTGAATCTGGTTTGTTCTGCAAGAAAATGCTGGAGGCTAGAAATGAGAGTGTTCCAAACAGAGGATTTGCCCCAAATTTAAATCCTATCTCTCACTCTCAGGACTCACTCTGCCTCAGGTCACTTGATCAGCCAAAGTTCCTTGAGTTCTCATCAATGCTAGGCTTTGTGCTAGGATCTGGGGACTTGATACGAACATGGAAAAGACACTCTCTGTCTTCTAGGGGAGAACAGTCTAAGGAGACTTACACTGTTGAACAAACATCACCATGTGAAGGTAGGTGCTCTTTGGCATATGAACAAGTGCCAGAGAAGGTGCCGAGAGAGACATCATAAAAGAGGTGGTGTTTGTTTCACTAAAGTTCTGGAGTACGTATAATTTGATAGGTGGTCAAGGGCATCCCAGGCAGAAGAAATAGTGTCCGCACAGGGCACAGAAACATGGAACCACTGGGAAGATACTGTCAGGTGATGACAGGGGAAGGACCAGTCACAATCCACCACAATATATTCTGTATATGCTCAGGGTATTGACACACGCTATAGAAGCTCATCTCACTACAGTGATACTGAGGAAAAAATAACTTCAGAATCTCAGTGGTTTGCAGCAACCAAGGTTATTTGTCATTCATGTTACCTATCAGCCATGGACCTGCTGAGGGTCAGCATCCCTGTGACTCTGAGACTGTCCTAGGTTGCATGTGGACTGTGTGTCAGCCCCACATGTCTTCCCATTCTAGGACTCAGGCTGACCAAGCATCCCTGCTAGGAGACTCACCATTCTCGTGGCAGAGGGCATGGAGGGAAGTTCCCATATCCCTTCAAAGCTTCTGCCCAGAGGTCACATCTACTCACAGTTCCACTGGCCCAAGGCAAACAAAGGAATGAGGAAGTATCCTTAGCCTAGAGGAAGACATAACAAGGGTGGTGATATAAAATACTCTTTCAGGGGAGAAAACAGATGATAATACAATGTGCTACAAATGGATTGAGAAGGAACAGGAAGAGGCTGCTGCAGTAGTGGAAAGAAATGGCAGTGTTGGCTGCGTAACAAACCATCCCAAAATGCAGTGGCCTAAAGTGACAGCAATCATTTTATTATTCCTCGTGGTTTCTGTGGGTATAGAATTCAGGAAGGGCTTGGTTGGGCAGTTCTGGCTTGTAAGTTTATAATGCACTTGCAACAGGAGTTTGAGGGGTCTGGAGCAGCTCTCTCTCGGGGACTCTCCAAGTCATCTGGTTTGCATTTTCTTACAACATGCTGACTCCAGGGCACTCAGACTGCTTATGTGGTGGCTGAAGTCTTCTAAGTTGAGGACTACAGTCAACAGGGCAGAAGCTACATCACCTTTTATGATCCAGACTAGGGAATTACATAGCATCACTTCTGTTGTACTCTAGAGCGAGGATCAACAAACCTTTTCTTATAAAGACAAACTTATATAAGCCCAGATAATAAATGTTTTAGGCTTTGTGAGCCATACTGTCTCTGGCACAACCACTCATAACTACTCAACTTGGCCACTGTAGGACAAAAGCAGCTATGGTCAATTCAAATTCCCAAAACACTTAATTTATGGACAATAAAAATTGAATTTCCCATAATTTTCATGTCATGAAATATTATTCTTTTGACTTTTTTCAACCACTTAAAAAATTCATTCTTAGCTTGTAGGCTATGTAAGAACAGACATCAGGGCAGAAATGGCCTACACACTACAGTTTGCCCATCCCTGCTCTATTGGAGGGGTGTCTAGTTAGTTATGGCCACATGCAATTGGAAACACGTGTTTCATATTCACAAGAAATATCTGGGCCACCATTATAGAGTTGAGTGTCACCTGCACATGCATGGCAGCTGAAGACCCCAAAGCCAATGAGATTTCCCCAGAAGTGTGCACTAAGTAGGAAGCCAAGATATCCTGGGTAGAATCTTTGGAACTCAAGCAATTCAAGGGGTGAGTTGAGGATCCAATGAAGAAAGGTGAGAAGAGAACCACAGCCCAGCCTCCCTTTCACCTTTTTTTCTCCACCCTACATTTCAATCTTCTTGTCTCCACCTCCTGTTCCTGTCCCCAACACCAACTTTCCATCCCCAGACACTATTTTCAAAGTGTGAGTTAGACAGCAAGGCACATGACACTTCACACTCCTTTCTGTCCCATTCACTCATGCAAAAAATATCTTAACTGTATTTGTGAAATCAGATGTTACTTAAATACTAGGTGGCATTATTGCATGTTAAAGATTTTCTTAAAGCTTGAGTAACAGATAGTTATAAACCATAGTGGTTTACCAAATATAGAAATACTCCAACAAATTTAACCATGTGAATTAGTATTTGAAAACATTATTATTTGCACTTTATTGACTGAGAAGAAAAATACATTTCTCCAAAGGAAGCACTAAATTGCAGCCATTTGAAAAGACTGAAAGTTGCTTAACTATATTTTCTCCACTTTAGTCTTCAAAAATCTGTTCAGAACTTCTTCAGAGAAGGGAAGCTAACATGGGGTAGATAATTGAAGTAATTAATGAATGTAGTTTTTGTTCAATGTTGGGGGTTGGGTAGAGACTGATCTCTTAGCACGTAAAACATCTGTGCAGAAGAGGCAGTAATATTTGATAAGCAAGGTATTCGAAGTGAGTACAGATAATTTTGTAAATTGAGGCCATGATAAAAATGACAGAAAAGCAGAAATAGCCGAGTGTCATGATATACCTCAAAAGCAGGCAAAAGGGTGCAATCATGTGACAAGTTCTGAGAAGACAGATTTCCAACTGTGCTGAGTTAGGAATGTGGGAGGTGAGGTGGAACCCTCAGGGACCCTCCCCTTTTGGTGATTCATTTATACTGTTCCACGTGGCTTTAAGTAACATGTAGCCAATCATTCACTTACTCAGCAAATATTTAGTGTATTTCTAAGCAGAGATACAAATCAAAATGAAGATACTCTGTTGGGCTGAAGATAAACAACATTTAAATACCATTCAGTCCCTGTCCAAAGGAAATCATACCTTGTTAGGGAAGATTTTATGTGTACATGAAAAGATTGCTATGGATGACCTCCTTCTTTAGGCTGAGATTACTAGAGGTAGAAACCCTGCGTTGGAAAACGGTCATGTCAAAGTCTGCTTTGCTGTGGTGCTGATAGCCAAGGATCAGGAGGTTGGCACCTTTGTTTAACAAAACACCCTAGAGTGGTTTCAATGCAAATTAGGTAGGTCCTGGGGCCCAGTCTGGAGGACTAAAGCTTTCCAGTCTAAGATGCTACCTGCTGTGTCCTCTACAGACAGGGGAAATTGCTAGAGGTTACTTTACAATTTATAGTATCAATATTTACCAGTCTACCTTCAAGTTATAACATCTCACATACAGTCTAAGGACCTTATAATATTCCATTTCTCCTCTCCCAGCTTTTGTGTGCTATTGCCATAAATTTTATTTCTACGTCTGTTATAAACCACATACTACATGGTTTTTGGTTAAACATTCAATATCTTGGGGGGTGCCTGGGTGGCTCAGTGGGTTTAGCGTCCGACTTCGGCTCAGGTCATGATCTCACGGCTAGTGAGTTTGAGCCCCACGTCGGGCTCTGTGCTGACAGCTCAGAGCCTGGAGCCTGCTTTGGATTCTGTGTCTCCCTCTCTCTCTCTGCCCTCCTCTGCTCATACTCTGTTCTCTCAAAAATAAACAAACATTAAAAACAAATTTTTTTTAAACAGTCAATATTTTTCTAAAAAAGAATTAAATATGAGTGAAGTATTTATTTGATCACACAGTTACTACTTCTGGTGTTCTCACTCTTTTGTTTGGATCCAGATTTCCATCTGGTATCATTTTTATTCTGGCTGAGGCTTCTTTTCATATTATTACAGTGTGGCTCTGCTAGTCATGAATTCTTTTGGCCTTCCTAGGTCTGAACAAGTCTTTATTTCACCTTTGTTTTTGAAATATATTTCTGTTGGATAGAGAGCCCTGATCTTGTTTATTTGGTCCTTTTCATTTGATCCAATCTTGCTGGAGGTTTATCGGTTAGTTTTTTCAAAACCAACTTTTGGCTCTGTTAATCGCCATCTATATTGTATGTTTCCTAGTTTATTTAATTCCAACCTTACATTCTTTTATAATCTTTCTTCACCTTTATTATACTATTCTTCCTAACTTTTCATATTGGCTCTTTAGTACCACATTAGTTTTAAGACTCCCTTCTTTTCTAATAGAATTTAAAGCTATACATTTCTCTCCAAGTACTGCTTTAGCTGCATCTTACATGTTTTGATATTTGATATCTGTTATTTTTATTATTGTTCTGGTCAAAGGAATCTTACATTTTTATCATAAGTCCCTCTATGAACAAGTTATTTAACAGCGTGATTCTAAAGCACCTTACATGTTTTTTTTTTTTTCTAATTATCTTTTTATTCCCTAACTTCATTGAGACCAGAGATGTGTCTATGACCAATCTCTTAAAAGTACTGAAATTCGTAGGGCCCCTGGGTGGCTCAGTTAAGCCTCCGACTCCTGATTTTGGCTCAGGTCATGATCTCAAGGTTTGTGGATTTGAGCACAGCATCAGGCTCTGTGCTGACAGTGTGGGACCTGCTTGGGATTCTCTCTCTCCCTCTCTCTGCCCCTCCCCTGCACATGCTCTCTCTCTCTCTCTCCCTCTCTAAAAACAAATAAATAAAACTTAAAAAAATTTAAATGTATTGAAATTTGTGTTATGGTCCAATATAGTCATTTTTTTGTAAATTTTCTAAATGTGCTTGAAAATAAAGTATGTTCTGCATTTTGGGGGTACAATATGTGTGCATTAGGTCAAGCTTACTCATTACATAATTACTAATCCTAACAGCCCCACAAAATGAAAACTAAAGGTGAAGGCAAAATAATTTATATACCAATTTTACATCTGTAAATCTGACCGCTCCTCAAATGATGGTCATATATTAATGTTCCTATCCAACATCCCCGCTTGGATGTCTAATAGGGACCTCAAATGTGACACAGCTTTCTTTCCCACCCTCGCCAAGACTTGCTCCTTCCCCAACCTTGCCCACGTCAATAACTCTCCAGACTTAAGCCCAAAGATTATTCTCTTTCACGGATCCCCTCCTCCTGTGCACCCCTTTTAATCTATTAGGAAGTCCTTTTGATGCCTCCTCCAAAACTTACATGGAGTCTGTCCACTTCTGTTCATTCTTACTCCCACTAACCTAATCCAAACAAGAATAATTTGTGAAGACTACTAGAACAGCTTTCTAATTGGCTTTCCTGCTTTTGTTTTGCCTCCTTCCTCCTCACTGAGCTCTCCAGAGATTAGCAGAGTAATCTTTTAGAATTGTAAATTAAAAAATGTCACCTCCCCACTTAAAACACAGTTGTTTCCTCTCCTACTTAGACTAAAATAAAAACTCCTTACCTCAGTTTACAAAGTGTGTATGATCTGGCTTCTGTTTCCCCATGCTTACTCTGCTCTTATTCTGGTCTTCTAGCTCATTCGGCAAGCTACAAACCTTGCTCCTACCTCAGGGTCTGCATTAGACAGGCTAGGATAGTGTATGTTCCTGTAACATACAATCCCTGAATCATGCAGAGTATCCAGTGGGGCTCAGTAATTCCACAGGACAACCAATGTCCATGATGCAGACTCAGTAATTCAGGCAGCCTCAGTCTCAAAGTCCCACCATTTCAGTATGCAGCCTCACCAACGTTAATTGTGGTAGAGGAGGAGAGGGTCTCACATCAGCCTGGAAATTATTTCTATCACTTCTTCTCACAGCCCATTTTCTAGAACTTGTCCATAACCCCACCTCCTTGCAAGATGGTTGGGAAGTACAATCCTTTGTATGCTAAAGAGAAGCAACTCAGCAGACGCCTTGGTGGCTCGGTTGATAAGCGTCAGACTCTTGATTTCCACTTAGGTCATGATCTCACAGTTCATGGGATCTCGAGCCCCGTCTGGCTTTGCACTTACAGTGAGGAGCCTGCTTGGAATTCTCTCTCTCCCTCCTTCTGTTCCCTTTCTCCACCCCTCTTGTGTGTGCATACCCACACACACTATTTCTCTCTCTCTCTCTCTCTCAAAATTAAAATAAACATTCAAAAAGAAAGAAAGAAAGAAAGAAAGAAAGAAAGAAAGAAAGAAGAAAGAAAGAAAGAAAGAAAGAAAGAAAGAAAGAAAGAAAGGGAAGCAGGTCAGATAGGAGTACAAAAAGTCTCTACCACAGAACTGTTCTCTATTCCTGCAATGTACTTTCCTCTCATTTTCACATAGGTGGCTTCTTATCAACATTTGGGCCTCACTTCAAAGGCCACTTTCTTAGGCTGTCATTGGCCACCAGGTATTCTTTATTCTAACTCAATATTAATTTTCTCTTCACAACTTTCAACTCTCTAACTTAGCTGTTTGGTTATCGAACATTCTCCCCTACCTAGAACATAAACCCCACAAAAGCACGTAACATTTCTATCTTGCTTACCCTAGAATCCACTTAATAAATATTTGTTGAATAATTTAATAGAATAATCACTCAAAAATGCAAATCTGATCATGGCATCCCCCCTTCCATTAATGGATTTTTTATAACATGCAGGATAAAGTTTCAACTTTCTGGCATGACATATGTCTTCATTATATAATATTTGATTCACTTTCATTCATCCTCAGAGGTTGCCACTGGGGTATGGTAGTAAACTTAGACTATCACACAGAGCTTCATATCTAGCTGTACTCTTTCCTGTACTTAGTGTGAGACAAAGTCACATAACAATTTAAGTGGCTAACAAATTGATGTTTCTTCATATAAATCCTCTTTATTATTTTTTTAAAAGTTTACTTATTTATTTTGAGAGAGAGAGAGACTACAAGTGGGGAAGTGGCAGAGAGAGAGGGAGAGAGAGAGAATCCCAAGCAGGCTCCACACTGTCAATGCAGAGCCCGATGTGAGGCTCGAACTCACAAATCGTGAGATCATGATCTGAGCCAAAATCAAGAGTCAGACGCTTAACTGACTGAGCTACCCAGGCACCCCTGGATAGATCCTCTTTAAACTTGAGGATTTATTTAGTGAGGATGGGGACATATTAATAGTCCACTAATACACATTGTACAGAGATTCACTGTCTAATTTACTTTCACTGACAAACTGATTCAATACCCTAAAATAATTTAGGAAAATGCTTATGACTTACATTGGTCAGGACAATGTTAGATTATGTTGTTGAAACAAAACAAAAAACCCAAAAAATCCAAAGTACCATGGGCTTAACACAAAGGTTTATTTCTTATTCAGGCAAAGTTCAATGAAGTTAGATGATTCTCCTTCATCCTGTAGTTACATCAGCTACACATGACATCCAAGTGCTCTACAGCAGGGCAAAAGCCAAAGGAGGCACACCAGTTCTTACCTGCCATACCCCCAATGTGACACGTCACCACCCCTCAAATTATACCAGCTAGAACGAGTCACGTGGCTTGAACCTATCCCCAGAGGAAGTTTAGTGATGTAGAGAAGCACATGAATACTGGATAAGCACTAAAATTTCTGCCTTAATGAAGTCATCAATTATGCCTTTGATCCTTTCTATCCATACAAAGAACACAATCCATTTCCAAGTGAGACATCCTAAAACACAGATCTTCCTCAATTTATGATAGTGTTATGTCCCAGTAAACATCATAAGTTGAAAATACTGTTAAGTCAAAAATGCATTTAATACACCTAATTTACTCAACACATAGCTTAGCCTAGCCTGCGTTACTTGGGCAGAATCCATCTAACACAAAGGCTACTTTATAACCAAGTGTTGAGTATCTCATGTAATTTATTGAATACACTACTAAAAGTGAAAAACAGAATCGTTATGGAGTGCCTGGGTGGCTCAGTCGGTGAAGCTTCCTACACTTGATTTCGGCTCAGGTCGTGATCTCAGGGTTCGTGAGTTTGAGCCCCACACGGGCTCTGTGCTGGCAACACTAAGCCTGCTTGAGATTCTCTCTCTCCCTCTCTTTCTGCCCCTCCCCCACTTGCGCACCCACACTCTTGCTCTCCCTTAAAATAAATAAACAAAAAATGTTTTAAAAAATGGAGTCATTTTAAGCGTACTGGTCATTTACCCCCTTGACCGCGTGGCTGACTGGGAGCTGTGGCTCGCTGCCCCTGTCCGGCATCACAAGACAGCATTGAACTGCATATCGCTAGCTCAAGAAAAGATAACAATTCGAAATTTGAAGTATGGTTTCTACTGAATTAGCATCGCCTTTGCACCATTATAAAGCTGAAAAGTCCTTAAGTCAACTTTTGTAAGTTGGGGACTGTCTGTTCCGTGCTATTGCTGCATCCAGCTCACATCCTGGATCTTCAAGTCATCTAGGTATTTCTTTTTGGACATGCTTCTTCCGCATAGATTTCTGAGCCAAAAGGGCCAACTTATCTGCCCTTTCCTCCAACACATCCAATATACAATGTTGAAGCAAGAACAGAATAACCACAATAAAAACTCTCATTTGAAAAGTGAAGGAGTAGGAGATAGAAGGTCTCCTACCCTAGAAGTGGGAAGGAATTCGATCTTGCTGAGAACAATTCCCTTATCCATTGTTCTCTATGGTCCAATGCTCTGCCTTTTGGGAGATGTATTTTCTGTGGCTGTTGTAAAAATGACCACGAACTTCGTTGCTTAAAACAACAGAAATTTATTTTCTAAGAGTTCTAGAAGCCAGAGGTTTGAAATTGGGATCACTGGGCTAAGATCAAAGTGTCATCAGGGTTGTGCTCCCTCTGGAGGCTCTTGGTAGAGGAGAATCCTTCCCTTCTCAGCTTCTAGTGGCCACTAGCATTCCTTGGCTTGTGGCCACATCCCTTCAATCTCCAAGAGCAGCCATTTTCAAATGTCTCCCTATTCGGTCTTTACACATTTTGTGTGTGTGTGTGTGTGTGTGTGTGAGTGTGTACTCTCTTTCTCTTAAAGGATACTTGTGGATAGTCCAAGACAATCTATCTCAAGATCCTTTAATTAGTCAGACCTGCAGAGACCATTTTTTGATACAAGGTAACACAGGATCCAAGGACCAGGACCCGTTATATATTAGGGACTATTATTTCTGGTTAAAAACAGTATTATGTATCATTAGGTGTACTCATACTAAAAATTGGGGGGAAAATGCCTAAGAAAAATATCACTCATATAGAAGAAATGATTTTTAAATGCTGAAAAGGAGAAATCCTCTATTAAGATACACACAGATTAAATCTATGTCATGTCATCAGAGGTGGAGATGATTTAAATCAATTGCAGACCAACCTGCAGGAAGAAATGGATGAGTGCCAGTATTTACAAGGCACAACAGACTTAATGCTATCCCATTACCAGGACGAAAAGAATGGCCTCTTTCTAAAAAAAAAAAAAAATTAAGATTTATTTATTTTTGAGAGACAGAGAGATACAGAATCTGAAGCAGGCTCCAGGCTCTGAGCTGTTTGTTAGCACAGAGCCTGATGCAGGGCTAGAACTCACATACTGAGTCACCCAGGCACCCCAAGAATGGCCTCTTTATCAGAATGTAAGGCACTACAGAAACATGGTACAGAGGCTCAGCCTGACTTCCCAGTTAGTCATTTTCTAAGTCTTCAAAACACAGACTTAATATCTTTAAATGGCTTTTATATAGATGGTAGTTGTGAAACTCATCCTATAGACTGCCCTGTGAAAATGTAATATTACTTGAGTGTCATTTGTGGATAAGAATAGGTCAGTGAGTATAGTAAAGGGAAATGCAAAATAATGAGAGAAAAAAAAGTCAGGAATTTGAAGGAAAAGAAGATAGAATAAGCAAAAGCAATAAATCAATAGAAATTCAAAGCTGAGGAGAAGCCAGGGACTTAAGAAGGGGACAATGGGGGAAAATTCCCCAGAGACAGAGTAGTAGCCAGGGGAGTAAGAGTCAGAAAGAACAGTGTTTGAATTTCAGCTCCCACAATTAAGACTGTAGGTAGGGGCACCTGGGTGGCTCAGTCAGTTGAGCATCTGACTTCTGCTCAGGTCACCATCTCATGGTTCATGAGTTCAAGCCCTGTGTTGGGCTCTGTGCTGACAGCTTAGAGCCTGGGGCCAGCTTCGGATTCTCTGTTCCCCTCTCTCTCTGCCCACCCATGTCAAAAATAAAACATTAAAAAAAAAAGAATGTAGGTAAGTTTCTTAATTTTTGTATGCTCTCATTTTCCTCATTTGTGAAATAGAAATAATCATACCTACTTCACAAAGTTATTAAGGAACGAAATAACATGTGGATATATTCCACACGTACCTGGCACCTAATAGGCATATAAACGTTAAGTTCTCCTTCCTGATTAACCACAAAGCACCAGTGGAAAGGAAAGGAAAAGAGGAGGGGAAATAACTGTCAAGTTAAGAAAAAAAAGGTAATAATTCTGAAATTATGGTAATGGAAAAGACAAACCAAGAGTCAATAGACATAAGGTAATAAGTCAATTCTAAAAATAAGAGATCTGAAAGTGAAAAGGGTGGAGGCAGGAAGCTATTACGAAGTACAAGCAAGAGGTAATTGAGGCTGGGACTCAGACGGTAGTGGCAAACATGAGGACGACTATTCAGATTCACAATCTATTTTTAAAGTCTTTGATGAGGAGAAAAGTAATTCTTCGAGCAAGTAGGCAAATTAGGATTTAAAAAATTTTTTTTCAAGGTTTATTTATTTATTTTGAGAGACAGAGCATGAGTAGGGTAGGGGCAGAGAGGGAGACACAGGATCTGAAGCAGGCTCCAGGCTCTGAGCAGTCAGCACAGAGCCTGATGCGGGGCTCGAACCCACAAACCATGAGATCATGACCTGAGCCGAAGTCACTTATCTGCCTGAGCCACCCAGGTGCCCCAAATTATGATTATTTCTTAAAAGGAGGCAGACTGGAGGTGGAGCAGGTATGGACGGGGAATCAAGAGTCCTGTTTTGGTCTTACTGAAATGGAAATGCCCCAGATATCCCAGTGGAGATGTCAAATAGAAGACCTAAACATGGATATCACCAGTATGTGTGTGACAGGTAACCCAGGCTACTGTACCCTGAGGAATTCCCACTTGTGATGATTGGGAAGAGGAGAAGGATCTAGAAAAGAGAAGAGGAACCAGTGAAATAGGAGGAAACCAGGGTAGTGTAGTGCAAGGAAGTAAAGAGTATGTCAGATGTTCAGTGAGGTGAAGTCTACCTAAGAAAAATCCACTGGATTTAGAAATGTGGAGGGGGTAGGGGACTTTGTTGAGAGCATTTCAGTGAAATGGTCAGGACAATACTTGAAAAAATAGAAGATGGCCCAACATCTGAGGCCAGCACTAGGTTTTCAATTAAAAAAAAAAAAGCCACATAGCAAGAGATTGTTAAATTTCCCTTTCAAAATTTTCCAGGGGGTTTTGGTCACTCACAGAATAAAATCTGAGCTTCAAGTTCCCAGATCTGGCACCTGCTATCTCGGTAACTTGACCTTTTCTCATGAGCTCCTGAGTATGTGGTCATACTAACCTTCCTGCTGTTCCTTCAACCAGCCAAGTTCCTGTCTATTTGGACAGGAGCCAAATAGAGCCTTTTCATTTGCTCTGCCTTTACCCTGGATGGTTCGGTTCCCAATTACCTTTTAAGTAGTCAGGCTTGCCTGGGGATGTGACCTTGTGACCTTCAAAAGGGAAAGAAATCTGTACAAGGTAGGCTATTTTTGATGTTGCTTTAGGAAAAAGTGAGCCATAAAAAGCAAAGAAACCCTTTTGAATATGGTCTCACCTGATTACGGATCTAGGGGGTTTCCTTATAATGCTATCAGCAGTAAGATCCCAAAGGCTTCCAGCAATGGACTCTTCTTTCACCTGAGCTCTTAGAAAACAATCACACAACAAAGATAACAAGCTTATACTACTGGGGGGTGAGGGGGAAGAATGTCTTTAAGGAGAGGTGAACACACACAGCTGAAAGTTTATCATATTTGTAAGTTTGCTCCTTATAGTTTAAGTTGTTCTTAATTCCTTAGCTGGCCCTAGTGCTGAAATAGTGTTCAAAGCCACTATCATTCAATTCCTCAATCCCACAAACCATTTTTGTCTGAATCTGGGTAGATCTCAATCTGAAGATGTCCACTTCTATCACCATCTTGTTGCAGTCTAAGGTGCTTCACCTTCCAATCACATTTAAAATACAGACCATCTTTTGTTAAAAATAAAAATGTCCAAGGGCTTCAATGCCTAATCCCCAACATCAGTAATGACATACTTCTACAAAGATAGCAGCAGTGGGTAGAGGAACACAGATTTCAGGGACACGTAGGAAATACAAGTGTAAAAAATTTGGTAATTAATGAAAAGAGAAAATGAGAAATTGATGATGACCAGGTTTCTAGCTGAGACTAGTGCATACACAGTGGTGTCACTATCCATCAGGACAGAGAAGAGAAAAAAGGGGAATTCGTTTTGGGCTTATTGAATTTGAGGTGCCTGCACGAGATGTGCTTCAGGCAACATGATGTATGTGTTTAAAAATGCAGGCTATGTTATTAAATGACTGGATGACCTTGCATTAATATCTTAACTTCCTTAGCCTGGTTTCTAAATTTTGTAAAATAAGGGTATTGTATGAATCTCTGAAGAGAGATTTGTATAGTCCCAGTGACCTCAACTTGTATCAACAATCTTAAGTAATTTGGTTTGGATCCTTATTTCCTTCTTAGAACTTTGGGGGTATCATGCTATCTTTGTGCATTTCACTTTGATAACTTAACAAGAACTTTAAAAAGAACTATTAACCAGCTAGAAGTTCATAAATTCATAGATCTTGTTTTCTCTTAAATCTTAAGTGATAGTCAAACACTGGTTTCCCTTACTGATAATAGACACATATTTAAGCTTGTTGGTCATTCTTGGGAATAATACAAGCATTTTAGAAAGAATTCTAATATACTGCTAAAATTTCTTCTTCACGAATTCTTCCCCTCATACATTTGGAGAGGTTGGAGACATTCCTGTAACAGAGAAAAGGAGGGAGGAAAATACGAAGGACTCAAAAGGTGTTTATGTTGGACAAGTAATATCCGTTAAGATCTTCTGTATCAGATTTCAAAAGGAAAAAAAAATCACTTAAATTAGTATCTTGCAATTTGACAATGCAAAATTTAAAAATAACAGAAATGAAAGTTAAACAGGTTTCCTTAAGTTTTATCATCCAGGATGATCCTATCTCAGTATTAGGAATTCTGGCATTCTTCCTGTACTTTACAAATTGCATACTACCTCTTGGTTGCTGTGAATTATTCCTAGGTTAAAAGTAAGTTTCAGGGAAGGGGGACACTGCCCTCACTGTGACATGCATGTACATAGCCCTGATACTAAATGCAAGTCTGGTTCTAAGACAGGCTTTGTGGGACAACTGACATACAAATGGCTATTTGAAAAAAGTACAGGGGCACCTGGGTGGCTCAGTCGGTTAAGCGTCCCGACTTCAGCTCAGATCACGATCTCACGGTCCGTGAGTTCGAGCCCCACATCGGGCTCTGGGCTGATGGCTCAGAGCCTGGAGCCTGCTTCCGATTCTGTGTCTCCCTCTCTCTCTGCCCCTCCCTTGTTCATGCTCTCTGTCTCAAAAATAAATAAACGTTAAAAAAAAAAAATTAAAAAAAAAGAAAAAGAAAAAAGTACAGAATCCAGAAAACTCATTTGAGAGCACTGTTTTCTACTGCCTCAACAGGAAGTACCACTGCTTTGGTGAAAAAGAATCCCTCAGACTCAAAACCTTTACAGAAATGCCATCAACTGAGCAAGATGAACAATACCACACACTGGACAGCATGTAGGTCTTCAGTGCTTTCTATTGGATCAGCACAAACTGATATATCTTGATGATTTGTTGAAGCATTATCACAATCTTATTCTCCCCATTTTAAAGATCCCACATGCCATACTGTGGATAGTACACCACAATCTAGTGAGAGGGATGAATAGGGGACCTAGAATTGAAACAAAAGGGAGTGGGAATTAAGAACTTACCCGTAGGGTGCCTGACTGGCTCAGTCAATAGAACATGCAGCTCTCAATTTCGGGGTTGTGAGTACAAGACCCATGTTGGGCATGGAGCCTACTTAAAAAAAAAGTTATTCCCTTATAAAATCACTCCAGTTTAAATAAAATTTCATTGTAACAGAATAATACAACTATTCTGTTCAGTACATCAGTAACACTTGTAACAAAATGCAAAATTGCATTGTGACTGAAAGCATGGATTTTGGAGTAACACATTTTGTTTCAAAACCTGGTGCCTCTGATCTTGGGAATATTTTTTAACCTCTTGCAGCCTAAGTCGCTTTTTTAGTGGAAAAAAAAAGGAGGATAACACTTCATTATGGAATTGAGAACTGAAAGTGATCATTTAAAACATATTACATAACAGGGGTACCTAGATGGTTCAGCTGGTTAAACATCTGAGCTGAAATCAACTCAGGTCATGATCTCATGGTTTGTGAGATTGAGCCCTGCCTTGGGCAAAGCCTGCTTGGGATTCTCTCACTCCCTCTCTCAAAGGACACTTAAAATAAACAAACATACATGTGTGTGTATACACACACACACACACACACACACACACACACACAACATAAAAAAACCTGTTAAACAAAAAAAGAAACACCATTTCAATTCAGATTTTGTTAGACTTTTATTTTGAATATATTTTTGAGCCAGTACTTCAAGGGATCTCTCTTAAAACTGCCAATCTTAAAGCAGTTAAGAGTAGACTCAGTTTTACTATTAATACCATTTTTTTCCCCTTTAAGGACCACTGTGTGCATGGCACTATACTGACGGCCAAGCAGAAACCCTAGTTTCAATTTCTCTTATGTAGAAACTATTCTACTTACTTGTGAATATTAACTTGATTGTGAAGAATGTAAAGCACATTTCTGAAAACCTGAAAATAAGCACAGGAGACTATACTTCATAATTCATGGTAAACAGTTAATTGTTGATTCTTCAAGCAAATACAACTGTAACACAGTAATCCAAAAGTTATTCTGGTGTTGAAATAAGCTATGATTTTTGAGCACTGTCCTAATTTTTAATCTAGATTAGTATTTTGTTTATATTACAAATGAAACCCTGAAACCGAGTAGGGCACACAATAAAGCAGTAGTAGTTTTGGGTTAAAAATTTCCCATATATCATTCTGAAATTATCATTTCATCCAGATTTAGTGGTAACATGTTCCCAAACCAATAAATATATTTGTATTTACTGTGTTTACCTATTTATAGGTAACAGACCATAACAAATCTGGATACAATCAAGGATGAATAAATGTCAATAAGATGAACTATATACATGAGTTTTCAGTTAAAAATATACCTTAAAAATGATTTTTTTTAAAAAGCTCATTTCTATTGATCTCTCTTTGAGTAATTATGATCTCTTATGTGATACTTTGATATCCTCTGGAAGAGTAAGAAAAAGTCCTTTTGTATTTCATGATAGGTTTAATCAGGTAATTAAAACAAATTCTTATGATATCATCTGATATGTCCAATTACATGGGTATGATGTAACAAAAACAGTTACAAACTTATATATGCATATTTACATTATATATCCAAACTATCAAGCTAAGCAACTATATCTAAGGAGATACATTATGACAGGAGTTAAACAAGTTTTCATTGCTTATTAGAAAGAATGCAGTCAAGCTTTTAATGGAAGTAATATACAAGTGAGGCACTTTTGAGGTCAAGAATAGAAAGCAATGACACTACATACCGGCAATGTTCACAAAAATCTATGTGTATCTTTAATACAAAGGTTTTTCAACTAGATTATTCTTGAGAAGTTTCAAAACTAGCAACTTATGCAATTTAAGGAGCTTTCAGGAACAATGGCTAACATCAGTGTATCAAAGCATATGAAAGTTTTATAACCACCTGGCTGCTAGGCAAACAGTACCTTAATACCTTAAAGCCCTTTTTTGTTTGTTTTTTGTGGGGTTTTTTTTTTTTTTTTTTTGGTTTATATAAATCACCTCAGGTTGTGGTTTCTTACTGTTTTGACTCACTGCAAAACACCTGATGGTACTATTATTACCATGGTTTATAGACCAATTTTTTTTTAAGTGCAACAACAATGCAAGTTTCTAGTGCTTTCCTTTATCCTTAGAAATGTGAACCTGGAGGTCAAATTAAGAATGAGAATATTTAGTGAAGGATCTGTTTTCTAGGTAAATAAAGTTTTCAAAGTTACATGTAGAAAAATGTTACACTTGCCTAATATATCTTTGGGCTAAAATTAAAAACCCAAACTTATACATATATTCCAAAGTGTAATCACAAAGTCTAAGTAAATTTCAAAAAAAAGAAACAGCCTTTGAATTGCCCATCTAGAGGAAAGTACGTGTTTCCTGTACTTTGAAGACCTACACGGATATTAGAAAACATCTCTGTGGCATTCAATCAAGGGGTTGGAGAGAAAAAAGAAAAAGAAAGACTTACCCAACATATCAGATGGCACTATACACATGAGTTGAAAGTGCATTTATATTACTTCAAAAGTTCATTTTAGGCACTGCTGAATAACCAATGAAAATAGGTAGTTTCAAGTTTCCCCCCCTAAACTTTAACCCCTGTCCCAACATCATCCCAGAGACATACACACACTCTCTGAAGTTATCATGATGAAATACAGGTGACATCATTTTCTTTAAAAAAACTCTCCCTGACTGGTAATGGGAGGAAAATTAGAATACCATTTTGGTAATGGCTTTTGCAAGTTAAAAGAATTGGTTTTGCAAATGCTTTGGCACATCCATTATGTTTGATTGCCAGTTCTGAATATCAGTAAATATTTTAAGACAGGTTATGTAAGAAAAAAGTGCTTAAAATCTTTCAGTGACCAACCAGACACATTAGAGGAAAGATTCAATTTACAGTTCCTTTGAGCTATTTCTTACTCTTGTTTTCTCCCTTTGGAGGTGGCCACTGCTTAAATAGCCCTTTTTTATTGGTAGTAGTGATGAACCCTGTCAGATCCTGATTGCCACCTCAGGTCTCTGGTCTATAAATCATCCAGTAGGTGGTGCTGAAGTCCCATACCTCCTATTTCTTCAAAAATCAAAGGATTATCCTGTCAAGGCAGGAGAAAAATCATTTAAGAGTTATCAACTCTGAACACAACAAGCCATCAGACCAAAGTCTTTCTTATTATGCCATCCAGATGATTTCATTTTCAGTGTTTACTGTTACTTGAGTTGTTCTATGAAGCCATTTGCTTCTACTACCAGATTCAAAGAGAAAGGTTTCCGAGGAAAAGCCATTTGGCAGTACCAGGTCTGTAGGCAGAAGGAGAAGATGTTCCTGAACTTACCGATACACGTCAAGAATGAGAAACTCAGACTATCCTTTTTACCCCCCACATAATGAGAATTTACTCAAGAGAATATTCCCACATAGGGATTCAGATAGCACTATATTTCGTTAGTTTTCTGACCAGTTTGGAATCTGAGTGTGTTAACTATGAAAATCCAAGGGGAAATAAAAACCATTTCATCACCATAGTTTTTAATGAAGAAACTTGTTTAAAATGGTAAAGGAAAAAATGGGAATGGGATGGCGAAATCTTAGCAGCAAAGTGGTTAAACAAGTTGAAAATATTAATGCACAGACATTAAAATATTAAAGCATATATGTTGCATATAAAATACAGTACAGAACCAGGAGTTGCACTATACTGATTAGTGCTTAACAGAAGAAATGATTAAAATTGTTCTTCCCAGAAGTATATACACAGTTCATTTCCACAGCATTTTCCTATATAGCCAGCAAGTTATTTTCTTCAGTTATTCACACCTTGCTCAAACCTGAATTATAAATTCAGCACTTACAAATATGAAAATTCATTCACAAGGAAAACGAGTATTTCCATTTCACCAATAAAAAGTAATTTTGAAAGTTAACAGTCTATTCTAGGAAACCAAGTTTAGCTGAAAACTTCAGGGATGAAGATCATCTGGTGTAGCAGTGTTCAAATATATAAACAGTAAAAATAAGTCTTAAAACGGCTGCTACAGTGTCATATTTTGGATTTAGTTCATCCAATTGATTTTTAGTACAAAACTAGAAATAACCTCTTCTTCATAACATCTATAGTTATCAATATATTTTTCTTCTTTTCAATGTGAAATAATACTTCAAGATGATCTATATACACAATGTTGTCAGTTCAAGCTGTCATATAAATATAAATGCTTTCTTAAAAAAAAGTATTTTACAGACAGATAGTGTTATATACATTGTTCAGTTTGATCTGGGGCAAAAGAAGAAAGTGAACACAAGCTTAAGTGTGATATGTAAAAAGAATGATACATAAATGACATTTTAAAACCTGCATAGAAATGAGCTTCAAATGGTAGTGTGATTTTAATTTCTATCACTTCTGAAACTTCAAGCCATTAAAAAAAAGGCACACTTCTCAACTCTATCCCTCTAAGGGAATGTTCTTAAAGAACCCTTTACTTTGTTAGAGTTTTAATGTAACACTTAAAAAGACCAAAAAAACCCAAAAAAACAAACAAACAAACAAAAAAAACGAAATGAAACCAAACCAAACAAAAAAAACCCACCAAAAACAAAACCCAAAAAACCCAGACAAATTGACCCCAACCACTTTCAACAATTTGTTGGAACATTTATCCAACTACTTTGTAAATAAAACATCCAGTAATACAATGCTCTGCAAAAGAAATAAAATTATATGTACAAGATATTTCATTCACAATGTTGGATTAAATACTTTCCTGGGATAGTTCAGTATATACTTTAACATATAATAATTTTGCTTTTAGGCCAGTTTAAATAAAATAAAATGCAACTGGGAAAAGTTACTCTTACGCAAATAATAAGCAATGAGAATTAAGTTAAAAAATTAGTAACACAGCTGAACATATTCTAGTTTAGCAGAGTTAAGTGGAGATCTCAGGAGGAAACTTTTATATTAACTATCCAGTTACACTTTTTGCCTTGTAAAACATTTGTAAATGCAATATGATTTTTTGAAGGAGGAAAACTCTGAAAGAAAACAACTTGCTGGTTGAATACCACAACAAAACAAAACAATCCCAAAACTCACTTTTTTCTATAATGTTTACTCAGTCTCTTTTTATATAAAAATAAGTGTTACGTTCCCATCAGAACATTAGACAATTACATCTGTGCTTTAAAAAAAAATTGGTCACTCAAGCCTATTAGAATATTTTTAAAGATTTTAGATTACCAGAATGTACAGATATAACTCAATATAAACTGTAGCCAAGGGAAATGAGGATGAAAATATCAAATCATTCACATGGAATAAAAACGTTATTAACTAGATGAGTAAAATATTCAAAATATAATGGAATGTGACAGTAGATATATGTACATCTACTTCAGAACTAGGAAGGGGAAGAAAAGTTTAATATGTGATAATTCGTACCTTATATTTAGTTAAATATAAACATTTGTTATTTATACATAAAACTGCTTTCAAAAAACAACTAATAAATGATTTAGTTGTACTTGTTTTACTTCTTACAATTCCCAAGTGTTAACTTTTCTTAGATTGAAATCAACTGTCCCCTAGTGCATTTTTAGTTCATGTCTTAATGAATTCAAACCTTTAAAAGTCCCATCACCTAATGCATAAATATACAAAAATGCCAAAAATTAATCCCTTTTAGTTGGATACTTTATGCTCACTTTTTATACCCAATAACCAGAAATAGTTTCCTTTTGCAGATACTCTTTACAACCTGTAACAAAACATGCCATGCACTCAAGGGAAAAAGTTAGGCATGGCTAGCATTTGTGAAATGCCAAGAACTGACAAGTTCTGCTTCCTCCACGTGTGGCCCCAATGATTACCAGGCAAGATTTCATATTGCTTGCCAAAAGTTTCCATAAATCCAAGTTAGCTAATTCCTGGAAACAAAGATTTTAAGCTCATTTTGGCACTGGATCCTTTCATCCAGCAGCTTTATGTTTCCCGCCACAGCACCCACACGCCTCACCACAACGATGGCACATTCTCAAAGGGACATAGCAGCACATACATGGTACAATGAAAGACAAAGCTACTAGGGCTAACCATCGTAAGCAGAACTTGTCATCACTAGTGTCACATGAACAGGGATCAGAAAAATCTCCCTCTGAGTCTGACATACAATGATATAACATGCTCTCTGCACAGAGCATGCAACTAACTTGATATATGCATCTTTTAATAGGGTCTGGAGCATCCTGACATTTTCCCCTGCCATTTTCTTCATGATTAAACCTTTCCTGGCAGTATACGCAGCGGGAACGTTCACCATCTTCTTTTCTTCGTTTTGACTTCTTAAATTTTAATGAGGAAGGCTGTGCCTTAAATACCACAGAGTCTTTGAGTGAACTTAACTTAGTCTCATCCCCACAAGAGTACAGATAGTCTGATTTTTTACTGTCTGGTTTAGAAAATTGAATACTGGAATCAGTATCATCTCTCTCTAAGTCATTTTTCCACATGTCAGGATGTCTGTAGTCTGCATAACGACGTATTAAGATATCTCGAGGGTTTATCCTGACAATCTCATCCTCATCTTGAAAGCTGACATGTCGGATTGATTTCAAAGGGACCTAAAAAGGAAAGAGATGAAAACTGCAGTAATAACTGTGAAGGTTAATTTTATATGTCAATTTGGCTAGGCTGCGTGCCCAAATATTTGATCAAACATTATTTTGGATGTTTATGTTTCTTGGATGAGATTAATCTTTAAATTGGTGGACTATGAGGGAAACAGATTATCTTCCAGGGCATAGGCAGACCTCACCAATTAGCTGAAGGCCTTAATAGTATAAATGCTGACCGCCCCCTGCCTCGCACCGCCCAAGCAAGATGGAATTCCCCTAGCAGAATTCTACCTTTAGATGGGGACTGCAACTCTTCCCTGGGTCTCAAGCCTGATAGCCTACCTGCATATTTTGCATATGTACCTCCACTATTGCATGAGCCAATTCCCTAAAATAAATCTCTCTGTGTGTACATAACACAACTAGTTGGTTCCGTTTCTCTGGAGAACCCTGACTCATATAAATTTTAGTACCAAGAATTGGAGTGTTGTTGTTAACAAATACCTAAAAATGTGGAAATGCCTTTGGAACTGGGTAATGGGTAAAGGCTAAAAGTTTTGAGGTGTATGTTACAAAAAGCCTTGAACAGACTGTTGGTTGAAATATGGCCGTCAAACATGCTTCTGGTGAAGGCTCAGACGGAAATGAAGAACACATTATTGGACACTGGGGAAAGGCGATCCACGTTACAAATTGGGTGAAGAATGTGGATGGACTGTACGTTACTGTTTTGCGGAATATAGAACTTGTGAGTGATAGACTTGGGTATTTAGCAGAGATTCCTAAGCAAAGTGCTGAAGGTGCCTAGTTACTCCTTGCTGCTAACAGCAAAATGTAAGAGGAAAGGGATAAATTGAAATAGAAATTTTGAAGCAAAAAGAAGGCAGATCTTGAAGAGTCAGAAAATTCTCAGCCTATGGATAGTGCAAAAATTTAGAAAGCATGCAAAGGTATGCTGATCCATCACATAATAAAGAGATTATGGGTGTGATTGCCAAATCCAACCAACCATCTCAACTGAAATGCTGCCATGTTGGACTAAAGGGAAGAGAGGTAGGATGAAATGAAGAAAGGCTACTGGACATCAAGGATTTACAGGACTGGCAAATACAGCTATCTAACTGAAAACATGTGTTATCCTTTAAAAAAAGGGAAGAACGACCCCAAAGGTAAGTCTCTCTCCTCAATTCCATATGGCAAAGCCAATTCCTCAGTTGCAGTGGGCCAGGAAACCTAGAGCCTTTGGTATGAGTTTATCACACACTGCCAAGGAGATGGGGTCACCACTGTGGTAGGCACATAGGTCAAAGCATTGAGCCAAAGCCTAAGAGGATTATTTTCACACCTTAAAATCTCACAGAATTTGCCCTGCCAGGTTTTAGACTTGCTTAGGACTCATGACTGCTTTCTTCTTTCTAAAATTTACCACTTTTCAAAAGAAGTATCTATTGTATGCCTTTTCCATCATGGTATTTTGGAAGCAGGTAATTTGTGTCTTGTTTTACAGGTGTCTTGTTTTACAGGTAGAGAGGAATTCTGCCTTAGGACAAATCATACCTTGAGTCTCACCCACACTTGACTTAGACAAGATGTAGGATTTAGAATTGACGCTACAAGGGGTTCAGACTTTTGGGCTGTTGTAATGGGATGAATGTGAGGAACCAGAGTGTGCAATGTTATGGGCTACTTGTGCACTCTCAAAATTCATATGCCGAGACCTCAACCCCCAGTACTTCACAATGTGACTACATTTGGATGCAGGGCCTTTAAAAGGTGATTACATTAAAACAGATCCTTAATTAAGGTGGGTCTTAATCCAATCTGACTGGTATCCTTCTAAGAAAGGAAATTTGGACATACAGGGAGAGGAGGCACCAGAGATGTGTGGGTGTACAAAAGACCATGTGAGGACACAGCCAAAAGGTACAGAAAGAGAAGGCTGGGAAGAAACCAAATGTGCCAACATCTTCATTTTGGACTTCCAGTTTCCAGAACTATGAGAAAATCAGTATTTGTTTTTCAAGCCACTCAGTCAATTTTGTTATGATAGCCCTAGCAAACGAATACAAAGACATACATGTATATAGCTTGGTTATACGAGTCACTTGAAACACAGGACACCCACACCTACTTATTCTCACTCTCTACTCCTCCTTTCTGGGTAGATTATCTTCCTGAGGCCAGGGAGCAGGTTAAATCTTTCTGGGGATAAATCAAATGGTGTCTAAATCAAAATGACCTTTTCCTTTACCTATACAAGTGGGCTTCTAGTAGTCACATTTGTTTCTCCTATGCCTATGCCCAGTCCCTGGACACAGTGACCATCTACAGGTAAGCACCTGACTCAGGTTGAGACAAACTTCCATTCTCAAGATATTTGGAACCGGGGCTAAAAAACCCTCCAGGTCTGGGCTAACGGTGGAATGATGGATACAGTCCATTAAATTAACAATACACAATTTCTCTTGGCTTTATCCAGTGATAAATACACAGTGGCAATTCCTACAGTCAAACCAGAAATTTGGATGGAATTTAAGTAATAGTGTTCTATAAACATGCATGTAGCAAATTAACACACGAAAGATTTTATAGTATAATTCAGCTACATGGAGAATTAAAAGGACTAAAAAATTTCACTTATGTGTTAATTAGTTGTATCCCACAATAGGAGATAAGCTAAGATTACTTACCCTATTTTGGGACTTTAGGCTTCCACATTCCTTGGATATTTGCCGTTGTACATATTCTATACTTCTGCCCTGAATGTCTAGGCCCGGATGACTGAATGTTATCTAAAATATAAACAATTTCTACTTAAGTGACCAGAGAATGTATTTCTTATTTTTAATAAAACCATACAGTGTGTATTCCAAAGTTTCATAACCTATTAGCAGTGAAGCTTTTCAAAATGGTTGTAATAAAGAGCATTATTTGAATCATCCTATTGATTATTTGAACTTAGGTCTTTCCTTATACATTTAAATTTTAATTTCAAAAGTAACACGAACTTCTGGTTTCTGGTTCTACATGTGAGGAACTTAGTAAACGCCACTCTGTTCTAACAAGTAAGCAACTGAATAGAAAAAATAGCACCAATTCGTCTCAGATCTGTAAGAGAGAGGAGGACACGGTACAAACCACCGCCCCCAATACTGGAGAGATGGGAAAATAATGGGAGTCACAGCTCACCAGAACAAACTCATGAGCAGAATTGCTGCAGAAATGAGTGCTGAGGTGGACCTGCTCATAGTGAAGCCCCACACTTTTGGGAGTTTACCTCCCGGAGCTCAGCCAGTAAATATCAGAAAAATCCCTGCATGCTTCCAGCAGGTGGAGGGGGAAAGGAACCACTTCTGAACTATGCCAGAAAACTCCCAAGGTCTGCCCTCCGGAGAAACTAGTTAACCAGAGCCTGACCTACTGGGATATTATCAAAGCATATCTGACCTAGGAGAGGGGAAATAGCCAACTCTAGTCAACTCTAACCATCTAACCCAACTAAGAAGTTAGAAAAAACTGACAAATACTGGTGGAGTTCACAGACCAGAAGCATAGGCTCATTCTAAAAGACTGAGACCTATTCATAGGACTACAGAATGCTCCCCGTCCCCCCATACCTCACCACCACATACTAAAGACCTATTTACAGCAGTTCCTTTTACCCAGTACATCATGTCCAGCTATTAGCTATAAAGAACAAAATTACCAAACATACTGAAAGACAAAAACAATCTGAAGAGATAGAACAAGCACCAGAACAAGACACAGCAGGGATTTGGAATTAGAAGACTAGGAATTTAAAACAACTATGAATAATATGCTAAAAGCTCTAATGGATAGCACGCAAGAACAAATGAGCAATACAAGCAAAGAGATAGAAATCTTAATAAGGAACCAAAAAGAAATGCTAGAGATCACAAACACTAAGAGAAATGAAGAATGCCTTTGCGGGACTTATTAGACTGGACAGGATTGAAGAAAGAATCTCTGAGCTATTTGAAATAGTAATGACTGAGAATTTACCCATATTCATGTTAGACACCAAATCACAGACCCAGGAAACTCTGAAAATACCAAGCAGGATAAATGCCACGCCCTCTCCCCCACTACACCTAACCATACCATTTTCAAACTATAAAAACTCAAAGATAAGAAAAAGTCCTGAAAAATGACCAAAGGAAAAATTCCTGACTTACAGAGGGACAAAGAATCACATCTGCCCTCTTCTTCGAAATCATGCAAGCAAGAAGGCAATGGAGTCAAAGATTTAAAGTGGTGAAAGAAACAACCTGCCAACCTAGAATGCTGTACCCTACAAAAAACCAAAATCCTTCAAAAGAGATAAAGACTTTCTCAGGCAAACAAAAACTGAAGAAATTTGTTGCCAGTAGACTTGCCTTACAAGGAATGTTATGAGGTTCTTTAGAGAGAAGGGAAATAATACAGATCAGAAACTCAGATCTACGTAAGAATAAAGGAATACTGAAGAAGGAATAGGTGAAAATAAAATAAAGTTTTAATTTTTCTTATTCTTAATTAAGCTAACAGAGAACAGTTGTTTAAAAATGGTAACAATGGGGGCACCTGGGTGGCTCAGTTGGTTAAGCAGCCGACTTTGGCTCAGGTCATGATCTCGCGGTCCGTGAGTTCAAGCCCTGTGTTGGGCTCTGTGCTGACAGCTCAGAGCCTGGAGCCTGTTTCAGATTCTGTGTCTCCCTCTCTCTGACCCTCCCCCGTTCATGCTCTGTCTCTCTCCGTCTCAAAAACAAATAAACGTTAAAAAAAAAATTTTTTTTAATTAAAAAAAATAAAAATGGTAACAATGTATTCAATCATGTATGATTATGTGTGTGTGTGTGTATATATATATATATATTTACATATATAAAGTGAAATGAATGGCAATGATACAAGAGATGGGAAGGAGGAATTGGGATTATTTTGTTATTATAAGGTAATTGCAAGATCTGTAATTTAGTGTTCTTTGAAAATGGACACAGGTTAGTTGTAAAGGTATAATGCAAATCTCAGGATAACTACAAAAAAAAAGATAAAACAGACAAACAAACTTCACTTATATGCCAAAAAGGAGAGAAAACGAAACCATATAAAATGTTGAATTAAACCACAAAGACAGAAAATAAATGAAAGACAAAAACAGAAACAGAGAAAAAGGGCAACAAATAGAAAACTATAAAAAATATGGTAGAGGGGTGCCTGGGTGGCTTGGTCGGTTAAGCGTCCGACTTCGGCTCAGGTCATGATCTCACGGTCCGTGAGTTCGAGCCCCGCATCAGGCTCTGTGCTGACAGCTCAGAGCCTGGAGCCTGCTTCGGATTCTGTGTCTCCCTCTCTCTGCCCCTCCCCTGTTCATGCTCTGTCTCTCTCTGTCTCAAAAATAAATAAATGTTAAAAAAAAAAAATTTAAAAAATATGGTAGATATTAATTCTGCTGTATCAATAATCACTTTGAATGTTAATGCCCTAAACGCACCAATTAAACAACAGAGACTGTCAGAGAAAATAAAAAAGACCCAACTATGTGTTGTCTATAAGAAACGTACTTACAGAGTAAAGGTAAAGAGATGGAGAAAAATATACTATGCTAACACTAATCAAAAGAAAGCCTATTTAATTAATTTCAGACACAGCTGACCTCAAAGCAAGAAAAGTTGGTGGTGATAAAGAAGGGCATTACATAATGATAGAAGATTAATTTTCTAAGAAGACCTAGCAATCCTTAATGTGTACGTGCTTAAGAACAGAGCATTATATTACACAAGACAAAAACTGACAGAACTGCAAGGAGAAAGAGACATACTTATTATCACAGCTGGAGACTTTAACACCCCTCTGTCAGAAATGGACAGATCCAATAGGCAGAAAATCAGTAAGGACCTGGTTGAACTCCACACCATCAATCATATGAATATAAGTGACATCTACAGACTATTTAACAACAGCAAAATATTTTCTCAAGTTCACATGAACATTAACCAATACAGACCACATTCTGGGCCACAAAGCAGACTTCAATAAATTTAAAAGAATACAAATTATATAATGTCTGCTCTCAGACCACAAAAGAAATAAATTAGATATCAATAATAGAAGGATAAGTGAAAAATCTCCAAATATGTGGAGATTTAACAAAACAACACTTCCAAATTAACACAGATCAAAGAAGTTTTTAAAAATTAAGTATTTTGAACTAAATGGAAATGAAAATTGTGGAATAGAGTGAAGGTTGTGCTTAGAGGGAAATTTACAGCATCAAATGCGTATATTAGAAAAGAAAGATCTAAAATCAATAATCTACGTTTCCACCTTAGAAAACTAGAAAAAGATTAAATCCAAACCTAGAGTTTCTAGCTAATGCAATAAGAAAAGAAAAAGAATTAAAAGGTATACAGACTGAGAAGGAAGAAATAAAACTGTCCTTGTTCACAGAAGGTATAATCATGTATGCAGAAAATCTGAAAGAATTGATAAAATAACTCCCAGAACTAAACTAATAAGCAATTATAGCAAGGTTGCAGGATACAAAATTTATACATAAAAGCCAATCACTTTCCCATATATGAACAATAAACACATGTGGAGTTTGACATTAAAAATGCAGTACCATTCATATTAGCACTCCCCAAAATGAAAATCTTAGGTATAAATCTAACAAAATATGTATAAGATCTGTTATGAGGAAACTATAAAACACTGATGAACAAAATCAATAATAAATGTAGAGATATCCACATTCATGGATTGGAAGACTCAATACTGTCAAGATATCAGTTCTTCTCAAATTAGTCTACAGATTCAATGCAATCCCAATTAAAACACCAGCAAGTTATTTTGTGGATACAGACAACTGATTCAAAGTTTACAGAAAGAGCCAAAAGACCCAGAAGAGCCAACACAATATTGAAGGAGAAAAAAGCTGGAGGACTGCCATTACCTGACTTCAAGGTTACATTAATTAAGACAGTGTGGAATTGACAAAAGAATAGATCAGTGATACATTACAGATGACTTTGGTAAATGGCAAGGACTTTAAAATACAACACCAAAGGCACAATCCATGAAAGAAAGAACTGACAAGCTGGACTTCATTAAAATTAAAACCTTCTGCTGTGCAAGATACAGTGTCAAAAGAATAAGAAGGCAAGTCATACACTGGGAGAGAATATTTATAAAAGATATCTGATAAAGGAACGTTATCCAAAATATACAAAGAAGTCTTAAAAACCAACAATAAAGGGGTGCCTGGGTGGCTCAGTTGGTTGAGCGTCTGACTTCGGGTCAGGTCATGATCTCATGGTTCGGGAGTTCAAGCCCTGCGTCGGACTCTATGCTGACAGCTCAGAGCCTGGAGCGTGCTTCAGATTCTGTGTCCCCCTCTCTCCGCCCCACCCCTGTTTGTGCTCTGTCTCTGTCTTTCAAAAATGAATAAACATAAAAAAAATTTTTAAATAAGACCAACAATAAAAATTCTCAAAAACCAATAATAATGAAACAACCCAATTTAAAAAATGAGCCAAAGATCTCAATATATTCACCATGGAAAATACACAAATGGAAAAACAGCAAATGAAAAGATGCTACATACCGTAAGTCATCAAGGAAATGCAAATTAAAACAAGGAGATACCACTACACAAGTAGTAGAATGGCTAATATCGAGAACACTGACAACACTAAATCCTGGGGAGGATAGGATGCAGAGCAACAGGGAATCCTTATTGACTGCTGGTGGGAATTAAAAATGGTGCAGCTACTTTAGAAGACAATTTGGCAATCTCTTATAACACTAAATATACTCTTCCCATATGATCCAGCAATTGCACTCCTTGCTACCCAAAAGATTCAAAAACTTATGTCCATGCAAAAAATTGCACACAAATGTTGTTAGCTGCTTTATTCATAATTGCTAAACCTTGGAAGCAACCAAAATGTCCCTCTGTAGATGAACATAAAGTGTGGTATATACCCAAACAAGAGAGTATTAGTCAGTATTCAAAAAAAAAAAAAAAAAGAAGACAAAGAAGAACTTTACATGCATTACTACTACGTGAAGGAAACCAAAGTGAAAACAATCTGAAAAGGCTATATACTTTATGACTTTCTGATAAAGTGAACCTATAAAGGTAATAAAAATTTAAGTGACTGCCAAGAGTTGTGCTTTGGCAGGGGTGGAAGAGATATGAATAGGCAGAACGCAGAGAATTTTTAGGGCAGTAAAAAACAAAAACAAAAACAAAAACCTATGATACCATAACCGACTGAGCCACCCAGGTGCCCCCAAACCTCATGTTTTTTAAGCTAGTGTTAGGTAACAATCCTCCATAGGTCTCATTTCTGTAGATCTAGTGAGGAAAGGCACGTTTTGCCTTTGTTTCAGACTATCTTTGCAAAGATGTACGTAAAGTGAAGCCCTTGAAAGGTAAGTGCCTTCCCTTTTTAGTTAGGTTTGTTTAGTATCTACTATGACTATGACACCATCTCTTTCCCTGGCAAAGTCAGGCAAGACTTAACATCCTTTATAAACGACTTTGGGTTCCCTAAGTTCAGGGTTCCAATGCTGTAATGCAAAACCACTGAGTGTGCTTCATCCACCTGAGTAGCTCAGCACCATCTCCATGGGACTCGGAACGCCAGGGGACCAACCCAAACATGAAGCTCATGCTACTTTATTGTGCTGTGAGTAATAATGTCCCTTGTCTCTGATCTAGCAGCCTTATGTCTTCTGGAAGCAACCAGAAGGTTGAACCTTTAGGGTAAAATCTCAGACTTTTCATATTTCTCGACAGCAAGAAAGCAGTCTAGACCTTTTGGCAAGACTGACCGGCTGTGGAGAAGGATCCATCAACCTATCCAGTCAAAAGCAATTAAACATTCAAAGCATGTAAGTACTCTCTTGAACACATATTCATGAAGCAAGCTTTGGACAATGACCTAGTATCTTATGAAGATCTATTTTATGTAGACATTGTACTAAACAAACTACCACTAGTATTACAGTCCACATGATGGCTTAAATAAAATTTTTACATTCTGATTTTTTATGTATCATTTTTTAAAGTTTATTTATTTGAGAGAGAGAGACAGAGAGACAGAGAGACAGAGAGAGAGAGAGAGAGAGAATGAGCTGGGAAGGGGCAGAGAGAGAGAATTCCGAGAATTCCAAGCTAACAGTGTGGGGCCTGATGTGGGGCTAGAACTCACAAACCGTGAGATTATGACCTGAGCCAAAAATCCAGAGTTGGATGCTTAACTAACTGAGCCACTCAGGCGCCCCTACATCATTTTTCTTAAACTTGATTATTTTAGTCCGTGAAAGAGGACTCCATCTTGACAAAAAAGGTTTCTGACCAGCAAGTGTAAGGCCAGATTCTATAATATGGGAAATTCACCCTGTGAAGCCTATTGGGTGACACCCAAATGGACAAACGGTGTACCACTATACAAATGCAAGTGCACATTATTCCTCTTAAGAAACTTCCAGATTTATTAAATGCATAGCTAGTATCTGTGTAGCTTTGAAGAAGAATACCCATACCATTCTAGTTCCTAATAAACTGAGTTCACTTATTTTGACATCAGCAAATTTATAATTAAATATCTAGTTATACAAAGTCATTAAACATCATCCTTTTTTTCTCTAGGTCACATCAATCTTAGATATAAGGAAAAGTTGCAAAGCAGCTAGAATTCAGACCCTAATAGTCTGGTTCCAGAAGCCATGTTAACACTCAAAATCCCCAGGCTAAGAGTTGCCTGCCAACTGTTGTTTACTTCCCTCTCTTCAGTTATCTAGCACCATTTTGTACTTTTCTACGTGGCGACTACATTCTTTAACCACTCCACCACTATCATCATTGCATTTTGGGAGAAGGGTTCGGTTCTTTTCCCTCCCATTAGTCAAAAGAGTTCCCTCAGCCAAAAAAGATAGGCCAAATAAATTCCCAGGGTCTCGGATGATGAGTATCAGTCTCTTGTAACTTTGTGTTACATTCACTAAATTTTTTCTCACTGTTCAACTATACGAAATCACTGGTCTAGTTCAGGATGTACATACATCCATTCTCTCCTCCACTGGTAAGTTTTTCTACCCATCACTCAAGATGTTGGAAGTATTTTGTATTTAAAACTGTTAAATTGGATCTCTCCAATCCTGCTTCCTAGGATGCCTAGATGATGAGGAGGAAATATAACTCTGGACTGATGGTTCTGATTCCAAAAATCCCTGGAAAAGCTATGCAAATTGTTTTCAGCCTCTATTTTTGCCTCTTTTTAATAAAACTGGCTTAAAATTACTTTTTCCCTTCTTGTACCAATATTTTAATAACATTTTTTGTGCATTTCTTCTAAAATTTCATAGTAAACAGAAAAAAAACATGTATATAAACTATAATGTCTATCCCCCTAATGAGGCAGCTTGCTGTAGTGACTGTTGTGAAGATTAATGAGTTATATAAGTGCTTTAAACAGTACTCAGCATATAGTAGGGGCAAGCTATGATAAGGATTAACAAGCCATACTTATTAGATGTAATGTAACATAAAGCTGCCTACTTATTATAAATGAAATATTTCCAACTTGAGCTAGAATAAAAAGGAAGAGGAGACGAGAAGATGGCAGAAGGAGGAAAAACACCATTTGTAAATAACCTCAGAATTCTAATAATTTAACAAATATTAACGTGGTGACTTTGTTCAGGTACTTAATGATTCTATGCATGAATTCCTTCACTGATAACATCTTTATTTATTTACTTATTTATTTACTGCTCAAATGAGATATTGGAATCAAAAGCACTTAGCAAAGCATCAAAAGAATATAAAATCTCAAGTCTTCTTGATTTCCTAAGACAATTACAAAGGCCAGATAAAATTATTAAACATGAAAAACATGTAACACTTTAAAACAGGTAATCCGAAATACTAGAATGAAAGTCACCTTCCAAAGTAAAAGCAAAATGATTCTCAGAAATTTGAGTATTGCTTTCAGTAATGATTTTATTTATGAAAAACACCAGGCAGAAATACTAAAAGGTTTTAAAAAAAAAGAGTAAGAAATAGTAACAGGTTTCATTATCCTACTTCATATACCATGATATTAGAGGAGAAAAAATGGAGAGTATCAGTATACACTGCAGTTGTAGGTACTGGGGAAACAGAGATAATCACGTGTTTGACAGAACAAATTAAGACAAACACTATCAAAGAAACAAGAATCTTCTCTTCTGAGATGGAAAAAAAAAAACACCTAAGCAAGAGATGACAAAACCCTTGTGTTTGAAAAAATGGCCACCATGAAAGTGAAAGAAAGGAGTTATAAAATCTGAGCTGAGTGGGGAAAGTAAAACTTCAGTTACACAGGAAATATTTAAAATCCATGTTGTTACTGTGACTTGCTGAGAACAATTTTGAGTGACCCACAGTCCCTGGAGAATTAAGAAATTATAATCTTTAATTACTGTAGCCATGGAACCTTCCTTTCTTTCCCACTGGGACTGTTAACAGCATTAAAGTTTGCTAGTATTTCACCTTTATCTTAGAGAGTCCGTTATTGAGATCACAAATAAGCCAAATGTTTACAGAGAGCTTAATTCACTCAGAACAAAATGAATTAACAGGTTTATGGTGCTATCTCTGGAATCAGGTTTGTCCTTAAACCAGATCAACACAACAACCCACCAGTCAGACTTATTAGCATACCCTTCTCTCCAAAAGACAATACACATGCTCAAGAGCATATCTTTGTGTGCGTATGTGTGCACATACACCTGAGAACTGGCCAAGTACTGGTCCTAATCTGAGGCAAAGGCTGAAATATTGAAATGTTCTGATCTGATCTTCTGCTGGGTCTCCTCAGCTCTCTACTTGAGGAAAACATGTCATCCTTTTCAAGGAACTCAAGATTCCAGAGGTCAGATTCCATGCCAGTTAGACTTGATGGTCTGTTTAGCATAAATAAACAACAAAACAACATGCAGTAACTATTCCCTCAGTTACATCTATTCCACATTAAAAACGAGCGGTAGGAGCAAAATTAGAAACAGTATCTTACCATTTTCCTTTTTTTTTTTAACCTTTATTTATTTTTGAGACATAAAGAGACAGAGCATGAGCGGGGAGGGGCAGAGAGAGAGAGAGACAGAATCTGAAGCAGGCTCCAGGCTCTGAGCTGTCAGCACAGAGCCCGATGCGGGGCTCGAACCCACGAACTGCAAGATCATGACCTGAGGCGAAGTCAGACGCTTAACCAATTGAGCCACCCAGGCACCCCTTACCATTATATTTTCTTAATTTTTATGTTTACACTATTTCAAATCACCATGTTTAGAAAAGTTTTTTTCATTGTTCTTGACTTAGTTTATTCCTCTCATCTCTATACTTTTAAGATTTGAGCCCTTTTAAATGATTTTAGTTCTTGTTTTACTGTTTTCCTTTTTATGCTGCTTTTCTTTTAACTTTTACACTTTTAATTTCCTAATCCACACAAATTTTGGAAATCTGTCTTCGTACTCCATCTATTCTTCACTGGTTAAGAAATATTTACCATAATTTTAGCCTCAATTTCTCAGTTTCTGGTTCAAATTTCATCTTAAAATTTTAATTTTAATCACCTTTTAAAATAATGCTTTTATTTACTTCTCCTTGACTTTATTTTACTACTTAATTTAGCTGTCAGGACAAGACATGTCTTTTACCACCACTAAATAATCATGACAGTTTACTTAATCATGATATACATCACTCAGAATATAAGAGCCTACATGTCCTAACATACAACCCCTACATTAGGCAAATCATCCACTCTGTGTCCTCTTACAGGAGTGGGCCGTGGTACTACACTGGTGATGACAGAGGTAATCACCCCAGTCTTCTCTATCTCAGATAATGGCATCATCTCTCACTCAACTACTTGCACCTCAAACTCAGAAGGCATTCTTGACTCTAATCTATTACCAAGTCTTTTTTGGCTCTTCCTCCAGAATTTGCACTTACCTAACCATTTCTCGTCATTTCTATTTCGTCCAAATCACCAAAATCTTTTAACTGGATGAAAACAATAACCTTCAAAATTGGTCTTAATTCCACTCATGACCACATTCCAACTGTCCATTCTCCACATAGAAGCCATAATGTTTCCAAAATGAAACGAGATCTTTATTAGAGATTAAAAGCCTTCCAACTGCTTGTCTTTGAAACTAGAACAAAATTCCAACTCCTCCCAATAGCCTACACTATCCAAACCCTGCCAAGTTCTCTAACTGTAATTTGTAGTGTATTACCACTTTTACTCACTGAACTAAGCTATATCAGCCTGTTTCTCTGAAATACCAAGCTGCTGCTTGGATATCCAGCCCCTCACCCTTGGATTTTCATATGACTGTTATGTTCTATTTTGATATTATTCATATCTCCATACAAAGAGCTGCCCAGAGGATTTTCCCAATCATCTTACAGATCTGCAGAAGTCCTCCTCTGTATTCCTACTATTCTATTTCCCATTACTTTCCCATTACTTTGTTTCACAGTACTATTAATACCTGAAATATTACCGGTTTAACTTATTTACTGTCTATCTCCCTCACTAGCATTTATATCCTTCATGAGGCTACAGTTCATATCGTTCTTGTTCACAGCTATTCTCAGGGCTTAGAATAGGGCCTGGCACATCATAGGTGCTCTAACATTTATCACATGCATATATGTCACATACATATCAATGTATATATGAGGGAATTATCTTCCTTAACTCTTAGAATAACACTATGGAAATAAGTTTTATTTTTGTTGATATTTATATCTGAGAAAACAGGAAGATGGAGAACTTGAGTAGTTTTGTAACTGTAAGTAAAGTAAAAGGCCAGAATTTAAAACTAGATCTGCCTGTGCCTAAAGCCCAAGATCTTACCCATTGTTGTAGAAATTTCTATCCAACTTTTCCCCAATGCCCAGTGTGGTTCCATTAAGCAAAGAGACCTTTTGGAAAGTGGCAAAATAACAAGTTTAGGCAGGAAATGTAAAACTCACAACTTAAAATTTACACAAGGCAGAAAGAAACATCTCATTCCTCAAAAGGTTGCCATGATTAGTATTCAGTCTCCTCCCAAACAGCCATAATTATGGTTAAACCGGGATCTGGCATATGCCTCAAAGGGAAGCCATAAGTTTATATGATAGGCTAGAACAAGAACTCTGTCCTAAAGTGGCAGTGTTAGATGGAGTGTGCACCATTTTATCTCCTCTCTACCTAATCTGGCTGCCCATCCTGTAACCTTGGAATGGAGAGCTATATAGAATGTATAAACCTGCCCTAAGCCAAGCCAATTGGCTTCCTTCTTGTAAGAATATGGAATTGGTTAGGGACATAGGAATGCCATGTAGTCTAAAGGGCTGAGCCTGACATTGATAGTCATAATATACTACTAATCAACGAGGAAACAAATAGTCTAGACCATTGTGCAAAAGAATGAAACAAATATATAAAGAGAAACATAGATAAATGGTTATGTGGAGTATGTGTGAATAGGGTACAGGGGGAGCAGGAGTGGGGAAAGAGAGAAGCTACTTAATGCCTAGCATCTCAAAAGTCTTACCCTGTACTTATTCTTAAAAGGAATTCTGAGAAATGCCACTGAGTCATTAAAATAAAGTCCTCTTTCCTTAAATTAGTGTGAATGGATTTGTTCCTTGCAAAACCAATGATCCTAAATTAATCAAGGTCCCAATACTGGGTGTTAAGACTAGGAATAAACTGAGTCAAATATCATTTGCTTCCAAGGCGATGCTGTTAGCATTTATTCATTCTTTTATTCAACAAATGTTAACTAGATGCTCATTCTATTAAGAAACTTCTAGGTTCCTGAACATATTGTGGAACAAACAAAAAGTTACAAATAGAAAAATTAAATATATAAAGTCAGGAAGTGATAAGTGTCATGAAAAATAAAGCAGAGTAAGGGTATAGTGATAGAAAAGTTGCTATTTGGGGGCATCTGGGTGGCTCAGTCGGTTGAGTGTCCGACTCTCGATTTTGGCTCAGGTCATGATCCCAGGGTGGTGGGATCATGCTCCATGACAGCTCCACAATCAGCACAGAGCCTGCTTAAGATTCTCCCCCTCGGGGTGCCTGGGTGGCTCAGTCAGTTGAACGTCCAACTTCGGCTCAGGTCATGATCTCACGGTCCGTGAGTTCGAGCCCCGTGTCGGGTTCTGTGCTGACAGCTCAGAGCCTGGAGCCTGTTTCAGATTCTGTGTCTCCCTCTCTCTCTGACCCTCCCCCGTTCATGCTCTGTCTCTGTCTCAAAAATGAATAAAACGTTAAAAAAAAAAAAAAAATCTCCCCCTCAAAACAAAGCAAAACAAAACAAAACAGATTGCTATTTTATTTATTTAGAGCACCCAGGGAAGGGTTCACAAAAGAGGTGACAACGTGAGGAGCAAACTCTGAAGATCTAGGGGAAAAGTGTTCTAGACAAATAGAAGAGCAAATGCAATGCAAATTTCTTCCTGAACAAGCTGCAGATTTAAGATCCTCAGGTTACAATGGAATTCTTAAATGAGAATCAGGGTAGGCTTCAGGCATAGCCACTATGCCACTGGTTACTAATACATCTTATAAACAGCTATCAAGAAGAATAAATATTTTAAAACATTAAAAAAATCACTTTGATTGGCTTTTGATTTTGTACACATACACTGGGTATAGTTTAAGCCACAGGAGTTCACAGAGAAACAGTTAGAAATGCTTATTTAAGAATGAAAGCATCTGTCCATATCACTAAAAAAAAATGGGGTCAAGAATGGTCTTCTGACAGATTTAATAACATTCGTGAGTGGCATAAAAATAGGGTTCTATCCTATAACTAAGGTTTCATTTTTAGATCAAGCTGAAAAAATTAGAAGACTGTATACGGAGTACCCAAAGGAAACACTTTTCTCTGAGTTGATTTAGGAGTACATTATTAGTATCTGAGGTTAAGCTACAAGAAATAACTCTATGAAACTCATCAGTGTATTTGCCACAGGTATGTTTGCTCAGGACTATTTTTCGTAATATCTCTCATCTGAGTAGTTCTGTGTAGAGTAATGATAGGGAAACATATGCTTCCCAAGAGGATAAAATGCCTTTTCCTTCAGATAATGAAAATGTAACTAACACATTTTCCCTTTTCACCTTTGTCATCAAAAAATGTAAAGTAAAATTTATGGTTCAATTAAATCATATTTGCCTAGATTTCTGTTGTTTATTTTGTCTGGTAAAGGCACATGGTCTTAAAGTCCTTCTCTAGTACATCCAGTTTCTAAACATACGAATAACACACTGAAAAATATTTAATGGTCTCACCTGACTGGCTTGACTTTGTAAGTAGACTCTTCTGGCATCCAGACCTTCAAAGGCAGAAGGTCTTGAGATTCTATAAGGCTCACTGGTAACAACTGTCTCTTGCTGGAAAAGATGATCTTTCACTAGAGAACTGGAAGTATCCTCTTCAGTTGCCTAATGGGAAATAATCCCCCAAATTCATTAGTTGCCAAAATATGAAAAACAAACTAAGAAATGTTCACTCTAGCAAGTGTTTAGAAAATCCTTAAGTACCACCACCATCACTATAAATGGCAATTCCCCAAACTAAAACAATGATTTCTTACAGAAAATAACTTAGGAAGACCTAGAAGCCTAACTATGCCATGAGAGAGAGAGAGAGAGAGAGAGAGAGAGGGAGAGAGAGAATATCAATTAAAACAAAGCTTTTAATAATAAGTAATAAACATACAAAGAAAATGAAAAGAAAAGAAATGAAGAAAAGAAAATGAAGAAATTGTTAGAGAAGATACAAATCAATAAAAGTGTTATTTTGCAAGTGAAAAAAGCATGTACCAAGGACTATCCTGTGAAAAAAGCATGTACCAAGGACTATACAGCGGATCAAAAGAAAACAACATCCCATGACCTTATTGAATGAATGAAAGAATTAATTAGCCCGAACTTGCTGATTATCTAGAAAGACTCAAATCATGCACATGAGACTTAGGTAGGGGATATGCTCAATGAGAGTCTATAATAACAGGCTTTTAAAATTTTAGAAAAAATAATTTGTTTCTTTTTTAAAGAAATGAGATAACTATTTGCCATTACTTTCCCTGTTATTGTATAATTATTTGAAAAAATTGTGACAGCCAAATAAAAATGACAGAAATACTTTCATTGGGTTAATCTAAAATAATTCAGAGTAATCACTATATGGCTAATAATCTTAAAGGTATAAACCTTTAAAAGATTTTTCTAAAAAAAAAAAGATTTAAAAATTTAGTGCTCTAAAATTAGGCAGTAAAATTCATAAAATATCTATGATATTTTAGTTTATAAATGCACATTCTAGTCCTTACTCTGGAACAAAGTAGCCTTGTGACATTTAATGTCTATGGAACTTTGTTTTCTCAATTACCAAATACTTCTAATACTTCTGCTATTTTATCATATGGATTGCCAAGGATTTAGTGAGATAATATATGTGAAAGTGTTCTGAAAACTAAAAGCTATTCTTTTATCAGGGAGTAAGCAACTAAACTTTTAAAAATATATTTGAAGGGCATCTGGGTGGCTCATTTGGTTAAGTGTCCAACTTCAGCTGAGTTTGAGTCCCACATTGAGCTCTGAGTTGACAGATCCTCTGTCTCTCTCAAAAATACATATTAAATACACACAGATACACAAACATACTATATCTATATAGATAGATATATATGTATATATATATATACGCACACACACATATATACATGTATATACGTATATATATATATACATATATATACACGTATATATATATATATACACGTACGCACATGTATATATGTGTGTGTGCGTATATATATATATATATATATATATAAAAGAATGTACTGCCACTTAAAACTAAGTATGCCAAACCCAGTTAATGGTTCTTTTTAGCTAACTTTCATTATAGTTGTCCCAATGTGTTATGACAGTTAATGCTAAATTAATTATTGGAAAGGAGCTGGCTAAATACTAGCCAGCAACATTCTATCAAAATGCACGATCAAAACTGGAAACAGTAAAAAAAAAAAAAAATCAAGTAATATATTTATTACATGTTCCAGGCAGTTCTGAAAATAAATGATCCAAAAAATTCTCCAAAATTGTAAGCAAATTGAATAGAAGAAAATAAAGGGTCGGGGGAAGGCTTAGATAAAGGGCCTAAGTTGGAAACTTGTCTCATCCAACTAAGGTATAAAATGTAAGCAACTAACTTCTCTAAATTATTATTTTATTATAAATTGGGTAGATTTGTATTAGTAACTTTGGGGTTACCAGAGATACTCAATATATTAAAAACTATACACAAGCTTGAATTATTATTGTAGTAGTAGGAAGAGGAGGCAGTAGAATAATATCAGTAGTAATTAAGTAATTTTGCTTCTAATGATGACAACTATTTGGATCAGGATGCTTTTACTGAATTCCAATCTAATTGAGTCATTTAAGATTTGTAAAATAAAATAAAGCCTACTGAAAAATCCATATCTGAACAAACGTAAGATAGTTATATAACCCAAGTATTTTACTTTTGACTTGGGTTAATTCTGCTTATATTCTGCAAATTAAGCAGTAACACATTTCATTTTAAGAATACACTTATTTCTTAAAGGGAACTACAAAGAGTGCTGATTATTTCATATTAAATAAATAAAAATGTGTTTATTGTTTGGGTAACAAATGATTTAGTTCTACTTAAAAATGTTTACCAAAAGAGCTGAAATCAACCTACTAACGATATATTTCACATCACACACTGAATTTACAACTACACACCTAAATGGATCTTGGCTAATAAAATAACTAAGTAACTAAAGCATCTTCTGCTTAATTAATATGATAAAAACAATCCCCCCCACACACCAATCCTCAATGTATGAAAATAGAGTCTACAATCTACAAGAAACACATTATCCAGGAATTGTGAAAAACAAACTAAAACATTTTTATAGAATCCTAAACAGTATTTTCCTACTACTTAATTATATCTCCTTCAGCAAGTTATAAATTTAGATGTATACTGACAAAGTTAAAAAAAAAAAAGTGGTGATAAGTAAAATGGCAATTCTTATTCATTGCTGATTCCACACCCAGGAGTAAAGTCTGGAAGAATAATTTCTGAAAAGCAATTTTAGTAAAATGTATCAGATCTTTTAAAACATCCCAACGTTTTGACAAATTCTTGAATCCAGCAAAGAAAAAAAAAGTACTAAATGGAAGAAGCTTTAGGCACAAAGTATTTTTCTCAGAATTAGTTTTTTTCTTTCTTTATTCTTAAATGTTTATTTTACTTTTGAGAGAGAAAGAGACAGAGTGAGAGCGAGGGAGGGGTAGAGAGAAGAGACAGAATTGAAGCAAGGCTCTAGGCTCCGAGCAGTCAGCACAGAGACTGACGCAGGGCTCAAACTCACAAACCTGAGCCGAAGTTGGACCCTTAACCAACTGAGCCACCCAGGTGCCCCATCTCAGATTACTCTCAACATTAAATGGAGAAGGAACCCTAATGTCCCAAAATGAGGAAATGGTTATATAAATTATGGTATGCCCACTTAATGGAATACGGAGTGGCCATTTTGAAATTAGGCTTATAAACAATATCCACTATATGGGGAAATGTTTAGTGTTAAAAAGACAATATACAAAATTTTGTTTATGGTATTATCATAACCATAAAAGATTAAAAGCATATAAGATGAATGTTAACACCTCTCCTTGATAGTATGATCAGGAGTAATTTTTCAGTGTTTCTAGAGCTTGTTTACTTTTATGTTGACCAAAATTACTCTTAAAAATCTAGGTATATATTTTCTCCCTTGTCTGTGATATATAATTGTAATGCTTTGAAATATAAATGTATTCTATCAAAATATCAAAATATTTAAATAATAATAATATTTAATAATTACTTAAATATTTAAATAATTCAACTACCAAACTGAGAGACATTCTTCAACACTTGCCCCAAACCCTTCTGGATTCATGCAAAATATCTTTTTGTCAATTAAAAAAAACTCTTCCCAATTTTTTCCAAGTTCACCTTCTGGTTATCTTTCAAATCCATTTTCTCTCACGCAAGCCATATTCTTTTTTGCTATCTTTTTCAGTAGCCTTTTAACTGATCTCCTCATTTCCAGCCGTGGGTAAGGGTATTCATACACATCTACTGGCTTTTCTATTCATAACCCTTCTAAGATTTCCAATTATCAAAGCTCTGTTGGGGGGGGGGGGTCCTACACATACTGGAGAGTAGAGGGGAAGAAAATCAGCACTGTCTGAGGAACACTTTCATAAGAAATATAATTTACATGAATCTGTAGAAATGGGCTCACTACTCCCAAAAAACACTGACATACAAGATACAGTTTAATTTTATTTCATAGGGGAAAAATGGGCAATAAATATAGGAAAAGACTGAAGTTCATTCCTAATTAAAACCATAAATATATAATGCCAATTTTTTTACAGACTAGAAAAGATAGATAATAATACTCTATGCTGGCAAGGGTATGGAGAAAGAGGTATACTGTTACAGCACTGGTGGGAATACAATTCTTTGAGAAAGTGACTGTACATACAGATATACATACAAAGCATGGTAGTACTATTTTTAAACAAAAAAGAGGGAAAAAACCCAAAAGAAAATATCCTATGGTTATTATCAGCAGAGGATCGGTTAAAAATTATTATATATATATATTGGTAGAATACTATACAGCCATAAAAAAGATCTTTCACATTACTCACAAGATACTGCTAAATGAAAAAAGCTAGGTACAGAACTGTCAGTATGACATGATCCCATTTATCTGATAAAATGGATGGATATTTAAAAATTTTATCAATACTACATAAGGATATACCCTGAACTGTTGACATTTCCAAAGAAATACTTTATATAAAGGACTATACATACACGATATAAATAATGACATGAATATGTGTATATTTGTTACTTAAGAAAGAAAGAGAATATAACCAACACAACAAATAAGTGGTACAAGTTTTTCCACATTTTCATGTCCTACTTGGATCACCAGCAGGAAAACGCTTTTCATACTCTGAAGTTTTTATCATGCAAGTGTCATCGCTGAACAATATTTAGTTACAGATGCTTTTGAATTTTATTTGACTGATACGATGCTATACGAGACTTCATTTTTTGTGTGTGAAACCTATTCATGTTGACATATATAGCAATATAGCTCATAAGTCTTCACTTCTGTGTAGCAATGGTAGCAAACTCATATTTAGTATCAGATACTGTCCCAAGTACTTTGAGTTAGCTTATCTAAATCCTCACAGCATTTCTTCAAAGTAGATAGTATTATTATCTCTCTACTCCATATGAAGAAAGTAAAGCTCAGAGATTAAATAACTAGCCTAAAATGAAACAGTTAATTTTTTTTGCTATTTCAAACAATGTTGCTAAGAATATTTTTACAGGCTTCATGGTATATACGTGCAAGAGTTTTTCTGGTAAATATCCAGGAATGAAAATGGTGGATCACAGGACACACCTACATACATTCTAGTTTACATAATAAAAATTAGTTTCCCAATCAGCAAAACTAAAAGGCAACCAATGGAATGGGAGAAGATATTTGCAAATGACATATCAAATAAAGGGTTGTATCCCAAATCTGTAAAGAACTTACTAAACTCAACATCCAAAAAACAAATAATCCAGGGAAAAAATGGGCAATAGACACAAATAGACACTTCTCCAAAGAAGACATCCAGATGGCAAACAGACACATGAGAAGATGCTCAACATCACTCATCATCAGGGAAATACAAATCAAAACCACAATGAGATATCACCTCACACCTGTCAGAATGGCTAAAATTAACATCTCAGGCAACAACAGATGTTGGTGAAGATGCAGAGAAAGAGTATCTCTTTTGTACTGCTGGTGGAAATGCACACTGGTACAGCCACTCTGGAAAACAGTATGGAGGTTCCTCAAAAAATTAAAAATAGAACTACCCTACAACCCAGCAATTGCACTACTAGGCATTTACCCAGGGGATACAGGTGTGCTGTTTCAAAGGAGCACATGCACCCCCATGTTTATAGCAGCGCTATCAACAAGAGCCAAAGTATGGAAAGAGCCCAAATGTCCTGCAACTGATGAATGGATAAAGAAGATGTGGTGTGTGTGTGTGTGTGTGTTGTGTATACACACACAATAGAATATTACTACTCGGCAATCAAAAAGAATGAAACCGTGCCATTTACAACAACATGGATGGAACTAGAGTATATTATGCTAAAGGAAATTAGAGAAAGACCGTATGACTTCACTCATATGTGGAATTTAAGATACAAAACAGATGAACATAAGGGAAGGGAAGCAAAAATAATATAAAAGGGGAAGGGGACAAAACATAAGAGACTCTTAAATACAGAGAACAAACAGGGCTGCCGGAGGAGTTTTGGGTGAGGGGATGGGCTAAATGGGCAAGGGGTATTAAGGAGGACACTTGTTGGGATGAGCACTGGCTGTTACATGCAGGGGATGAATCACTGGATTCTACTCCTCAAATCATTATTGCACTGTATGCTAACTAACTTGGATATAAATTTTAAAAAATTAAAAAAAACCCAACCACCTAGTTTCCAAGGTGGTTCTAACAATTCACATACCCAGAAACAATGTTCCATATCCTCACCAAGCCCAGGCATCATCACAACTTTCGTATATATATATAATTTAATTTCTATGATGGATAAGTCTTGCTAAAAATTACATAGTTATTTTCTTTCTGCAAATAAGAAATTCTGAGAATGAACAAAAAAATTAACAAATGAATGCACAGGTTTGTTACTTTACCATGGCTCCTAATATTATTTCATCCTCAAATCTTTTGGTTTCAGAAATACTGATCTACTTGTTTCTCACAACCTGACATTTCACACTTCTGATTCTTTGTACATGTCATTTCCTTTGCCCACAATGATTTCAATTTTTCCACAAGAAAAACTCTTTATAATGTCAGGTATAAACTATTAAAAGTCTTTGTTGACCCACTCCCAAGATAATCATTCCCTCCTTCTAAAGTTCCTCAAAAATACTTCTATCTACCACCCTGTATTCTAAGCATTCTTTTATTTATAGTTCTCCCATGAGCTAGTAATGGAAGACTTTACCTATATCTTATCCCTAGAGCTTACAATTATGTCTGTATATAGTGAGTATCATATAAATAATCTGTAATATGCAAACATCCACAAATCAGATCATATGATATTAATATAGACTCTTGGGAATAGATATGTGTTAACAGGAGAAAAAAAAAAGGAGAACAAGAACTCGTACACAAAACACTCTTCACCCCCCCAAAAAATAATTTTAGGAACTATAAAAGTTCAAAGTATGCAAAAAATTCTTCCCATAATTCCAACCCCATGGAATAGCACCTATTATTTGACATAGATCCTTCCAGACTTCTTGGTGCATGTGTATTTGTTCCTATCCTACGTATATTATGGTTCCATTTGTATTGTAGACAGTCTATCCATGCAGTGGATACACTTTTTCTAACTTCACAATATACCACAGATCTCTTACCATGTCAATATGGAACAACACACCTTGTGCTCTGAAATGGTTGCAAATTAGTTCAATATGTGTGGGTCATCTATCCTATAAGCAATACTCTAATTATGGACATTTAGACTGCTTCCATTTTGTTATACACGTTGCAATGCACCACTTTATACATACATCTTGGTGCAGTGGTAATATTATTTCCTTAGGATTCATTTCCCTAAATAGAATTACTGAATAAAGAATATGCATATATTCCAATTACATTACAAAGCTACCTTCTAGAGCAAGCTTATGTATCATTTCAGAACCCCTCAATAGCATATGATAGAGGGACCATTTCTTCACATTTCTGTTCACACTGGGCCTTATCAACTTAACAGTTTTTGCCAATGTAGTAAGAAAAATATTTTGTTTTCCAGACTATTTGTACTATTTCCATAATTAAAATTAATAATAACCAAAACGCTTTGTTAAGTTGGACAGAACTGAGTAAAAAATATTCAGGCTTAGTCAAATTTGAATGTTTTTAACAAAATTACAACTCCTTAAAAGTAACAATTACTATGGGACCATATATTCTAAAGTTAGGTGGTGGGAAATGCCAAAAATCTTTCACAAGACCACAAAATGTAACACATGATATGTGTAAAGACTGTACATACATTTGCATGACCTCCAGCTTAAAAAAAAATTGTCTACAGCACTTATACACACCCACATTCAATGCTCTTAGGATTGTGCTGGCATACACTCAACTATATTATCTGTAAAGTAACCTATGCCAGTATTTAATGTACAGTGGAAATCTGTTTCACTCTCAGAGGCTGGTATAGTAATTATTCTCCTATGGTTGCTAAGAGATTGCTTAGCTTTTTCTTTTCCTAAGACTACTATTGAAATTTTGTACATAGAGGCAAAAGGATGCTGGGTAAAGCAATAAAATAATTCCAGCTGTAGCTCTCTATCAGAACATAAGGCTAGATGACAGCTGCAGAGAAAACAGAAAGTCTTTGCTTCTCTCCTTCCCTTTGTCCCTTCTTACTGCAGAAATGAGTAGAGAAAACAGCGTTGTTCTGCAAACCTTTTATATATATGAGTCCCAACTAATAATCAGGTGTGAAAAAAAGTGCTATCACACAGTCTACTTATTGCTCAAGAAGTTTACTCTTGTAGGTGTAGATCACAAAACACAGGTTTAAAAATGTGTGGCTGGGTTAAATCCAACAAGAGAAGATTTTAATAATTATACTATTAGTTTATTTTAGCATGATGGAACGATTTTTAAATGTTCTTTGATAAAGAAATATTATATTATTGCACTGCATAAGTTAAAAACACTACCGAATTCTTTGGCATTTAAAATTATAGACTCAAATTATGCAAACTTAGGAAGCACAGAAAAAAAATTACAACAATTCCACAAACACAGCAAAATCACCATTAATAATTTGGTGTAGCACCCAGCAGCAATTCATTTCAGATTTGACAATTGTCTCCTATTCTACTCATTAGATTTCTCTTGTTTCTTTGATTAGTTTCAGGGTAAGAACAAACTAACCTGTGAGTCTTTAATCTTATATTTGTCTAGAAGCTTTGAATAAAAACATTAATAGCACATACAGAATTTTGTTTAATCAATCTGAGCACAGTAATCAGTGATAAAACAATATGGAAGGAATATGAGAAATGTACCAAGATACAATGTCTTGCAAAAACAGCAAAAAGAAAATAAGTCCTCTGCCTTCGATTAATCAACACACAAACTAAACTATTTTTCTAATTTAGTTATTTTGACTTAAATGTGGTGTTAGGTTTTCAGGAATTGTTTATTGTCTGTAAATCTGATTTTGAGTTATTAGGCAGCAGTTATATAGTTTCTGGTAACTATATAAATCTTTATACAATCCTTTAACTGGTAAATCTACTTCTAGGATCTTATCCTAAGGTCACACTCAGAAATATTAACAAAAATTAATGTAAGAGGCTGTGGAGAATAAAGTAAATGTTCAATAAAACATGGTTAAATAAATTGTTTAACAGAGTTGTATGATTATAATGGCTAAATGTAAAAACTCTGAAGTCAGACTGCGTGTGGGTTCAAATTTTAGGATTTATACTACTTAAATTCCAACTACCACCATTGCTATCATCACCAACACAAACAAAAGTCCTTTCAAAACAGAATCAAAGGTTGCCTGGCTCAGTTGGTAGAGCATGTGACTCTTATCTCAGAGTGTGGGTTCAAGCCCCATGCTGGGCACAGAGATTACTTTAAAATCTTTAAAATACACACACACACACACACACACACACACACACACACACACAAACTGAAGAAGAGACAGGGTCCTATGGCACTTTAAAAAAGAAGTATATATCTGAATACAATATGAAAGAACAAGGAAAAACCAAGGCAGAAGTACCCGAAATATTAATTGCAGTTATCTCTGGATAGGAATTAAATGATCCCTGATTTCTTCTTTATAATTTTCTATCTATCTAAATCGTCTACATGAAGATGTATTAGTCTAAGAGTCAAGAAAAAATGTAAATAACAAAACATGCAAAAAGGTTATACAGTTTTTTTGCTCCCTTGTTAAATAACAAATAAAACTCAACCTGAAATATATTAAGGCTTTGGGAACTTAACTATGAGATAGTATTTAATGTAGGATAGTAATGGTCACAATAATATAACATCCATTTGCCAGCTAAATAGTGCCTATCCATCAACTTAGTTCTTAGATATAAAGTCTTATTAAAATGTTATCACCTTTGAAAATTAGTACACGAACAATTCATATCCCCCCTGCTGTAACAAAATTACATTAAATCATTGTGGCTAGAAACCACTATCAAATTCTAAAACAAAGTAAGTCAAGTATTTCTCAGTGGCCAAAAGAAAAAATAAGACAAATTTCACTTCAGATCAATTAGGTGTCAGTGTCCTCTTTCTTCTTCCCAAAAGCATGAAATCTGAGACCTTTTCCCTCTTAGAACCACAAGCCTGTTGAGGTGAGTTTTATGAGTTTTCTTACCAATCTAGCACATCTCAACAGTAAGAGCTGTTCTTTGGTTGGAGAAACACTGTAAAAATGATCTTATAACAAATATGAGCCAGCATTAACAACAACAACAACAACAACAACAAACATAAAACAAACCTAACTGGCTCACTGAAACAGTCAAAGAAAAAAACCAATGAATACAACATTCGTATCTTATCACAGCTTTGGTTAAAAATCCTAACTTTCAAGATTTTTCTTTAAAAATCCTTGTTGGTAACAGCGATGCACATGATCAGCTCTGCACTAAAACATGAAGGATTAAAGATGAGCAAGGTGTGATTTTAAATCCAAATGATGGTGTGTCTTAAAACCCTTCAAAGATGGGTATGAAATAAAAAGGTAGACATCTTTCTGATTTATGATGCCTAATAAAGACACTAAATTGTTGAAAGCAGAAGGGCAGCCACCAGCAAATAACCAAATGTCTAGTATAGTTACAACAGAAAAGGTGCGCAAATAATTGTTGAATAAATTAATAAATACTTGAAATGGAGAGAATTTCCACTCTGTTATTTAATGCCTTTGAAGACATTGATGACCTAAATAAAACACAATCATTACCTCCTCTGGGTTAAAAAAATTTGGATAATGAGTAACTCTTTAAAAACCATTTAAGTGGAGCACCTGGGTGGTTCAGTCGGTTGAGCAGCCTTTAGCTTCAGGCCATGATCTCACAATTCGTGAGTTTGAGCTCCGCAATGGGCTCTGTGCTGACAGCACAGACCCTGCTTTGGATCCTCTGTCCCCCCCCCTCTCTCTGCACCTCCCGGGCTCACATTCTCATTCCCCCCCCCCTCAAAAATGAAATAAATAAATAACCATTTTAGTTGTCTTTGCAAATAATCACCAATAAAGTAAACCTGGCATAGCTACTACTATAAATCGCAATTTGTATTCAAAATAATTTTACAATGTTTAGTTATGCCAAGCCCACAGGTGAATTACAAAACAATGATGTACTTTACTCCTGATAAAATGGTTAAATAAATTAAAATACTTTATAACCTCCAATATATTCCAAAATAAGAATGACACATAAAAACTATGGCATATCATGAAATAAATGGTACTAAGGTAAATTTAAGAGTTTTCTTCAACAGTTTTAATTCTGGATATCAATTCTCTTTAAACATTTTCAAACAGGAAGGTCAGAAAAATTTATCTCACATATTTGTTAGCATCTCAGTCCACCATCCCTTTATTGATATAATTAAGGTTAATGTACTACATAATCAGGTCAGAATTTTTTAAAGTAATAAAGAGGACTTTTTTCCTACCTGAACATACTCTTAGTTATAAAAGGGTTATATAAAACTAAGATTACAACACATTCTTCTATTAATGAAAGATGGAATTTAGCCTAACCTAGACACCATCTAAAAAACTGAGAATGGGGTGACGATTAGGATTAAAGGAACAGGAGTACAAATGTTAGCTCTTGTTCTGCTTGTGTATTTGGTTAGCTATTCCTGCACAATGACCACAAAGCAGCGGCTTTAAAGACCAGCATTTATTATCTCAGTTTCTGTGAGTGAGAAATTTTGAAGCACTTTAGCTGAGTGGTTGTGGCTCACAGTCCTTCATTAGGTTGCAGTAAAGGTAATAGCCACGGCTACAGTTATCTGAAGGCTTGTTTAGGGCTAGAAAACTTTCTTCCAAGATTGACCCATTTCCGTGCTGGCTGCTGAAACAAGGTCTCATCTCTTTTCAGAACTGCTTAAGTGTCTTTGCACATTACCAAGCTTCTCCCAGACTCAGTGATCAAGAGAAAGAGCAAGACGGAAGTCACAAATCTCACGACCTAACCTCACTTCCTTCACATACTATTTGTTAGAAGTAAGTCACTACATACAGTGACACTCAAGAGAGGGCAATTAGACTCGAGTGGAAGAGAGGACTATGAAATAATTTGTGGATATATTTTATGATCACTACTGTTCACCACTCTTTGGACAAATAATTAACATTTTTCCGCATATGCAAAATACACTCACCCCCTCCCAAGACTCCCCCAAAAGTCTCATCCCTTTAGAGCAACAACTTCACATCCAGGATGTTGTGATCTAAACAGATCCATGTACAGATGAAACTTCTTGGGGACAGTTCCTTAAGCACAATCCTTTGAGTACAATTTCTCCCAGTGTGAAGACCTGTGAACTAAAAAGACAAATTATCTGCCCCACACATACACAAAATACAATGGTAGGACAGGCAGAGGAAAACTGCTGTAACACCATCTTGTACACAATTTAAAAATATGGGAACAACAATGGAGTCAACTGATCCAAAGTAATTCTGAAATCAAAGTAGAAACATCTTCCAAGTTGCTTGAAAAGAATTTAGGATCTAGAAATAATTCTCCGTAGTTCTTGGCTCTGGCCTTGGAGATTTGGGCTCTCTTCTGAGTTACCCTTCCATTTTATGAAAAGTAGCCCATATTCACACACATGTGTATAGTTGTTTTCACCTGCTTCCTACCAGTAGAATCTTTGGATCTAAAGAGCTACTCTTCAATCCAAGTTGGTGATACTTCTGCCAAATTAACTCCTTTGAAAACACTGTGAGAGGGGGGCTCTTGGGTGGCTAAGTTGGGGGGAGTGTCTGACTTCAGCTTGGGTCATGATCTCACAGTTCCTGAGTTCCAGCCCTGAATTGCGCTCTCTGCTGTCAGCACAGAGCCTGCTTCGGGTGGTCTGTCCCCCTGGCCCTCTACTTCTCCCACACTCACGCTCCCTCAAAAAATAAATAAAACCTTTAAGAAAAGAAAAGAAAAGAGAAGAGAAGAGAGGAGAGGAGAGGAGAGGAGAGGAGAGAAAAGGAAAAGAAAAGAAAAGAAAAGAAAAGAAAAGAAAAGAAAAGAAAAGA
>NW_026057582.1:80858538-80909635 GCF_023721935.1 Panthera uncia | reverse complement strand
GAAAAGAAAAGAAAAGAAAAGAAAAGAAAAGAAAAGAAAAGAAAAGAAAAAAGAAAAGAAAACAGAACACAACAAAACACTGTAGGGGATGTCTAGGTGGCTCAGTAGATTAAGTGTCCAACTTCGGGCTCAGGTCATGATCTCACAGTTCGTGAGTTCGAGCCCTACATAGGGCTCTGCGCTGACAGTGTGGAGCCTGCTGCAAATTCTCTGTCTCCCTCTCTCTCTCTCTCTCTCTCTGTCCCTCCTTCATTTGCCCTCTCTCTCAAAAATAAATAAACATTTAAAAAAAAAGGGAAAATACTGTGGGTCTCTTGGGATTCTTATTGGGGTTCACACATTTGGCAAAAAAGAGCAGTCACAAATCTGAGATAAACTCTTCTCTACTATAAATTCCTACTAAGGGACATCCTTAATCTGTTTAATTAGCCCTATGACTTTGATTGAAAAGTTCTTGGAGGCATACCTTAGATATGTCTGAGATCTTAACAGAGGACTGTATGTCACACACTTAGCTTCATCATCTTTAGACAAAGGTATTCTGAGAGTGCCCTGGATTTGACCTTTGCCTGGATGCCATTTCCTAATCTCAGCACAGTGGGACATACTGAGAGGATGAGAATTTCAAACCATCGGGTCCTGGCTCCATATTGTTTAGGAGCCCTTTCTTCTCTTCTCTCCTGTTTTACCATAAGCAGAAAGAAGAAACCAAGCAACAGTTTTAAACTTTTGCTTAAAAATCTCCTTAGCTGTGTCACCTAGCTCATTAGATACATTTTCTAAAGGACCCACATTACTGAAGGTGACAGTGTTGCTAAACTGTCTGCCACTGTATAACAAAGATACCCTTTCTTCCAGTTTCTAATATGATTTTATTTTCATTTAAGCCTTCACTGGCAGTCTCTTCAAACACCTGACATTAAGCTTCCATCTACTGACCAAGTTCAGTCTATCCCACATTTTAAAGTATTTGCTATGGCAGCACCCCATTTGGGGGTACCTAAATCTGTATTAGTAAAAAATTATTCCCAAAGTTCAAGGCTTCAATTAACACTTAACATTAATTTTATAGTTTCTGTAAGTCAGGAATTCAGAAACAGTTTAATTGTTAACAGGTTCTAGCTCACAGTCTCCAATGAAGTTACAGTCAAGTGATAGTCTTCTAAAGGCTTGTCTAGGCGGTAAATGACCTGCTTCCTAGATGGCTCACTAATATCGTTACTATCACAAGACTTCAGTTCCTCACCACATGGGCATCTCCACTGAGTTGCTGAGTGTCCTCATGACATGACAATTGTCATTTTCTAGTACAGATAAATCAAGAAACCCGGAAAGAAGCTGCCTTGGAAGTCACGCCTTATGTGATTTCTACCATAGTTTTTTTTTTTTTAATTTTTTTTTAATGTTTATTTATTTTTGAGAGACAGAGAGAGAGTGAGCACGAGAGGGGCAGAGAGAGAAGGAGACACAGAATCTGAAGCAGGTTCCAGGCTTTGAGCTGTCAGCACAGATACCAATGCAGGGCTCGAACCCACGAAGCATGAGATCATGACCTGAGCTGAAGTCTTAACTGACTGAGCCCCCCAGGCACCCCTACCATAGTTCCTTTGTTAACAAACAACTAAGTATAAAGGACACTCTGGGGGAGGAGAATTAGATTCCATCAAAGGGAAAAGAATTTAAGAATCTGTTTTTAAAATACCATAGTAAGTAAAATCAAGAATTAAAACTTGAGGGGCACCTGGGTGGCTCAGTCAGTTGAGTGTCTGGCTCTTGGTTTCAGCTCAGGTCATAATCGCAGGGTTTGTGGGTTCCAGCCCTACATTGGGCTCTGGGCTGACAGTGGAGAGACTGCTTGGGATTCTGTCTCCCCCTCTCTCCGACCCTCCTGCACTCTCTCTCTCTCTCAAAATAAGTAAATAAACTTTAAAGAAAATTAAAAGAAAAAAATTAAAACGATACAAAAATTGCTCCTAGTAAAATTACACTTAAGTGGAAGCCTATTACTACAGTCTCCAGTGACATTGCGTATTTTCTATTTTATTATGAAAATAAAAATCAAGCAAGTGTGTCTAACAAAGTTAAAATATAAATAACTCTTTTAGGGTGTGTATGTAACATGTTGGATTGAGAGCACTGGAGATATGTGACTACAAAGTAGAGATCCCAAGGAGCTAACAGAAGAACTACTCTTGCTGCTTTTTGTTATATAGTAATTTTCTTTACCAGCCTCCTCCTATTCCTTTTTTTAAACATTTTTTAAAATATTTATTTATTTCTGAGAGAGAGACAGAGTATGCAGAGGAGGGGCAGACAGAGGAGACACAGAATCTGAAGCAGGCTCCAGGCTCTGAGTTGTCAGCACAGAGTCCAACGCGGGGCTCAAACTCACAAACTGAAATCATGACCTGAGCCGAAGTCGGACGCTTAACCAACTGAGACATCCAGGCGCCCCAAGCCTCCTCCTATTTCTAACTTTTTACTATTTTGTCTGCTTCAATGATAAATTTATTATTTCTCATTCGTATCTTCCCCATTTTTTACTCCATACCAAAGCCCTGACATTTATAGTACTAATAGCAAATGAGAGTATGAAAACAATAGTTTTTACCAAACACACTGACTGTTATATGCACAAAGTAGTGCAAACAATTATGTCCTGTAGCAGTTTTTCCTTTACATAAAGCTATATACAGAAATGAAGTGAAACCAAATCAGAAGAATATTAACGGGTACCTGGGTGGCTCAGTTAACCGTCTGACTCTTGGTTTCAGCTCAGGTCATGATCTCACAGTTTGTGAGATCAAGCGCCGCATCAGGCTCTGTGCTAACAGTGTGGAGCCTAGTTGGGATTCTCTCTCTCTCCCCCTCTCTCTCAAAATAAACAAATAAACTTAAAAAAAAAAAAAAGAATACTACAATAACAGCCATTATGTAATGGACAGTGTTGGTATGTGAAAATCTACTTTTTTGAAACTGAATTTTAACCAAATTTACTTTCATCATAGGAGGCAATCCAGAAAATGTTTCTCTATTTCCAGCCCCATATTTTGATTGATACCAGAACAAAATGGAACTTTGTTAAAACACTTAAGTAAAAACTATTATTTTCATCTTATTACTTATTTCTTATATCTAATTAACTGCAACTCACTGTGTTTTTAAAATAATAAATAACCATCAATAAAATAAACAGATTCATATATTTAAACACACAAAAGAACTCTAAAATGTACAACAGGGGGATCAGTAATTATGATACATCTACCAAAAACAAATTACATAAAAATAAAAACATTAAAAATTATAAACTTGTAAAAGTACTTAAGGACACAGAAAATATTATCAAATATTTAAGTGACAAAAAAAGACTATAGTATAATGATATCACAATTAACACATGTGAATATACATTTATGTGTGTGGAAAAAATCCCAGTCTATATGACAAATGTATGGTAGTTAATGTGGATGGTAGCTAATGTGGATGGCAGCATATTTATGTTTTTTCCTCTAAATTTTGCTATATTTCTCAAAATTTCCAAAATAAAAATTTTTATTTTCTTACTATAAATGCACATAAAACATTTTGCAATGTCTTTAGGTCACAACTATTTTTACAGTAATATGAATGATTATTAATACAAGGTATACATACAAATTTGGGTTTACTGTTCTAACGTTGTTGTGAAGTATTAATATCTATCGTATCAAACTTGAAAAATATGGAAAAGTACTAAAAAGGAAGCCATATAGCTCAGAATCCCACAATCCAAAAGTAACAAAACATTTAACATTTTAGTGAGTAGTGATAACAACCATATAATTTTTATATTTTTATTAATCAATATATTGAAAGCAACTTAATAAATAATATTTAATAGTTGCATGACAAAGATATACTTTTTATTAATTCAGATTCTCCTATTTAAATAGCTTATTTTTTATTAATATTTTAAATATACCCCAAGATCTGTGTATAAAAAAATCTTTGTGTATCTCTATTCCTTAGTATAAATCACTGGAAATTGGTTCACTAGATCAACAGGCATTCATGTTTCTGTTTTTAAGGCTTTTTAATACATATTACCAAACCGCCTTCTACAAAGGATCAACCAATCTACATTTTCTCCAGCAAGGCATCAATGTGGTCAATCTCACCAACAGACACAGTATGGGAGAGTGTCAATTTCTACCTGCTGATTACCAGTGTTCATATATGCTCATTAACAATTTGTAACTCCTTTTCTGTGAATTCTTTATGTAAGTACCTTGCCTATATGTGATGGTTAATTTTATCTGTCAACTTGGCGAAGCTACAGTGCCAAGCTGTTGGTCAAACCAGTCTAAATGTTGTGAAGGTATTTTCAGATGTGACTAACATTTAAATCAGTATATTCTGAGTAAAGGAAATTATCCTCCATAAAGCAGACAGGTCTCATTACAAAAAGACTTAAAGACTGAGATTGGTCACTGCAAAGATGAAGGAAGTCTGACATGAGAATGCCTTCCAACTCAAAATTGAAACGTCAAAGTGTGTAAGAATTGCCATGCATGCCTGTCTGTGCATTTATGACTTGCCAGTCCCCACAATCACTGAGCCAATTCCTTTAAAGACAAACCAAAAAAACCAGCCACCACCACCAACAAATCAACCAAAGGAAAGTGAATAAAAACAAACTTTCTCTCTATAATACATGCATACATACACACACACACACTCCCAGACATCATATTGTTTCTGTTTCTCTGTACTTGGTGACAAAACAGTGTCTTAGAAATGTTCTTAGAAATTAATATAAGTTGTCCATTTATTAAAATTAGTGACTTCCTCCATATCCTTTATGTTCAGAAATTCCTTTTGGGGCGCCTAGGTGGCTCAGTCAGTTGAGTGTCCAACTTACGATTTCGGCCCAGGTCATAATCTCACGGTTCGTGGGTTCAAGCCCCACGCTGTGCTCCACACGGACAGTGTAGAGCTTTCTTGGGATTCTCTCTTCTGTCTCTCTCTCGGCCCCTCCCCCACTCAGTGTGCAGATGCTCTCACTCTCTCTCAAAATAAATAAAGAAAAACATTAAAAAAAATTCTTCTCAAGGCAAACTACTTACTTGTAAGTCATCTTCTACTCCTTCAGCTTCATTTTTAAATGTTGGGCATCCTAAGAAAACAGGGAGAAGTTAATTAAGCAAAGAGTTTTTGTCTTAGGATTTAGTATTATTGACTAATTAATTAAATCATTATAATAGTGTAGAACTGATCAGAGATGACTCTGGGCTGCCTGGCAACAAGTCAGATGTTGGCCACTGATACCGGCCCCTTTGTTAGTAGAACAGAGAATGAGGGATTGTTTACCTCTTCTACAGGTATTATTTCTAGTTATTTACTAAAGTGCTATTTTCTGTGAAAGCGTACTATCTGTAGCAAGTCCTACACCTGATTTTTCTTAAGTGCTCAAAATGATAGGCAGTATATATGGAATACACTCCTCTAGTGTTTAGATGATACCCACATATGTTTGATTCAATTTTCTAAATACTCTTAACCAGAAAACAGTAATTAGTATCCAAAATGAGGATTTTAGCTGCTTTCATTAAGAAAGAAAACAAATAAGCCATAAACCACTATAGACAGCCAATGGCCAATTGTTGCTATTGATCTTTGTAAACCAGTATCTCTGTGTAAATTTTCACGGTGTTCAAAGAGTGCCTTTAGTTTTAATAAATTAATAAAGAATGACATCTTAACAAAGTATTCCGAGTTTATGCTACCTTGTGAGACACAGTTAGCATGGAGATGAGGAGAAATCTGTCCTTTGGAAAGGATTGCATAGTTTATTCCTATTGTCATGGAAGGCTAAGTAAGAAAAATTTAATGAGATTGCTGAAAGTCTATACAGTGGCTGGCAATAATGCTAACCCTCAGTATACCTTTAAAAATGTTCAAAAATAATGAGACAGACTGAGTACTGTAGTCTATTCCACTTGGCTAGAAGTTTGTAAGCTCCTCCACATTTTTAAACTGTCTTTTAAAACATGAAACCCAATTTATTTGATCCTAGGGAAAGAAATATGCTTTTATGGAGACATGAGTACAGGCCCAAAAGTAACAATAATTTAGGGAATGCAAACTGGTACAGTCACTGTGGAAAACAGTATGGAAGTTCTCAAAAACATTAAAAATAGAACTACTTTATGATCTAATAATCACACTACGAGGTATTTATACAAAATGTACAAAAACAGTAATTCGAAGGGACACATGCAGCCCTGTGTTTACTGCAGCATTATTTACAATGGCCAAATTATGTAAGCATCCCACATGTCTGTCCGCCAATAGATGAATGGATAAAGAAGAGGTGGAATATTCCATACACAATGGAATATTATTCAGCCACAAAGAACGAAATCTTGCCATTTGCAACAACATGGATGGAGCCAGAGAGTATATAATGCTAAGCAAAATCAGTCAGTCAGAGAATGACAAATACCATATGATTTCACTCATATGTCAAATTTAAGAAACAAAACAAATGAGCAAAGGAAAGAAAAGAGAGAGACAGGAGCGCTTGGGTGGCTTAGTCTGTTAAGCATCTGACTCCTGCTCAGGTCATGATCTCACAGTTCATGGAGTTGAGCCCTGCATCAGACTCTATGCTGATGCTTGGAGCCTGGAGCCTGCTTCAGATTCTGTGTCTCCCTCTCTCTCTGCCCCTCCCCGACTCATGCTCGCTCGCTCTCTCTCTCTCTCTCTCGAAAATAAACATTAAAAAAAATTAAAAGAAAAAGAAAAAGAGGGAGAGAAACCAAGAATCAGACCCTTAACTATAAAGAACAAACTGATGGCTAACACAGGGGAGTTGGATGGGGGAATGAGCCAAATAGGTGATGGGGATTAAAGAGTACACTTATGATGAGCACTGAGTAAAGTACAGAATTGTTGAGTCACTATATTGTACACCTGAAAATAATATAACGTTGTATGTTAACTATACTGGAATTAAAACAAAAAGCTTAGTTATAAAAAAGTAAATCATAAATTCCAGCAGCCATGGATAATCGGTTATCTTTTTAACGTACTGGTTCTTGAACACTAAATATCAGAATCGATTGGAAAAAATTTACAAAATATACTGGTGGTACAATATATTTCCAAACCAATAATGTCAGAATCTGGGGGATGAGGCATAGGGTATCAAGTATTTTTATTTCGAAGTTTCTTGCAGTGGTTTCAGAACCACAACCACTGCTAGAGAATCTTGGAATCTTTTTCCCCCCTCTCAATTCATAATATAATAATTTCACAATTCCTCATCACATTTGAAATGGATAGGAACTTTAAAAAAATGCCTCGCCTCCCCTCTCTAGACAGAATGATTCAAGTGGTCTCGAGTGGGGACCAGTTATTCTATTTTTCAAAGTGTCCCAGATGATTCAAATGTGCAGCCAATACTGAGAATACTGATCTAATTTTTTTAATGTTTTGATTATTTGAGAGAGAGAGAGAGAGAGAGAGAGAGAGAGGGTACCAGTGGGAGATGGGCAGAGAGAGAAGGAAGACACAGAATCCACGAAGCAGACTCCAGGTTCTGAGCTGTCAGCACAAAACCCGATGTGGGGCTTGAACTTGTGAACCACGACATCATGACCTGAGCCAGAGTCGGACGCTTAACTGACTGAGCCATCCAAGGACCCCAAAATACTGATCTAGAATGAATTTTAGATTCTTGTAATAAAGATAAAATGACTGCTACTATTCTGTGGAAGTTTTTCTGAACTGGAAATCACTGACTGGACCAATCTCTAATCTTTTAAAATAGCTGAATGAATGATTTATTTACAACTTCATACGCTATCAGTACAGACTTGTACTAAGCATTTCCATGCTCTTGCCTATGGTCAGTCTCATAATTCATTCATTTCTTCTGAATTTTTCTACCAAAATGTCATCTTCAAAATATACAAATCACAATGCTAATATATTTTGATTCAGTTATATTATATAGAAAGTAATTTCTATTTGTAGAGACAATTTTCCTTCTTAATTAGAAAAACAAATCAATTATAATTATAATTTATATTATAATTATAATCATATAATTATCTTAATTATAATTTCGTTAAAGGGAAGAAATGGGCTTTAAAGTGATTTATTTTTGCTTAATTAAGCAGAGGCCAGTCTTACATGTAAATACATTCTTCTTCCCTTTATTTTTTTTTATTTTTTTATTTTTTTAATATATGAAATTTACTGTCAAATTGGTTTCCATACTTCTTCCCTTTAAAACCTGCAAGCTTTAGGGGTGTCTGGGTGGCTCAGGTGGTTAAGCAACCAACTCTTTGATTTCGGCTCAGGTCACAATCTCATGGTTTATGAGGTCAAGCCACACGCTGGGCTCTGCACTGACAGCGTGGAGCCTGCCTGAGATTTTCTCTCTCTTCCCCTCTCCCACTCATGCTCTCTCTCTCTCTCTCTCTCTCTGTCTGCCTCTCAAAAGAAATAAGTAAACTTAAAAAAAAAATAAAATAAAACCTGCAAGCCTTAGAGTTAATCATCTTAACAAACTGGCAAAATATGCAAAGGGATAGATGGAGCTGTGGTCTCTACCAATTCTCAATTATGAAACCAGATAAAGAGTTAAGAACAGTTTTAAGAAGGGGTTTTTGCCACAGAAAAAAAATAGAGTCTACATATAAAAAAGAGAAAATTTCTAATAACCAAATACAATCGAACACTGTCCTTGAACACTGCAGGGGTGAGGGACACCAACCCCAGTTCACCCCCCACAATGTAGTTGAAAATCTACATGTAACTTTTGACTCCCCCAACATTTAACTACTAATAGTCTATTGTTGACCGGAGGCATTACCAATAACATAAATAGTTGATCACACATACTCTGTATGTTATATGTATTATACACTGTATTCTTAGAATAAAATAAAATAGAGGACAGAAAATGTTACCAAGCAAATCATAAGGAAGAGGAAATACATTTATGGTACTGTATTGTAAAAAAATCCACATATAGGTGGGCCACCACCATTGAAACCATGTTGTTCAAAGGTTAACCATAATTGATTATTAGAAATTTTTGCTTTTTTATAACCCAAACAAGGATATGACTGATGTAACAACACACAAGGATTCTAAATGTTCTAACTGTTCTCCTCTTCTTTATGCTCTTACTTAAAAACATCTGAATTATATGATGGCTGCTACTGATGGCTTCAAGACAATGCATGTAATTGGTATATATATTACAATGTGACAAATATAAAACATTTAAAAACCCATTATTCTATCTTTGCCTACAGTGAGCTTTCAAAGTTAATCAATCACCTATCACAAAAGCGAACTTGCTTCAAATCACTCTATTATATGTGATAAACAAAATAAGGAAATAGTCGAGAAAACCTACCTTGAGAAATATCCTCTATAGCTCTTCGAATGCCTCTATCAAAAGCCCTAGCATCAGCAGGACTTTGAAAGGTAAGGCCAAATTTCTTATCATCAATCTTCCAGTGGTGAAATGTTGGGGTGACCTTATTGTAAATGAGGTCTTTTTTAAGCATACATTCCAAAACCACCTGCCAAAAGGTAAATGCCAAAGATTACTACACATTTATCAAATCCTCTCATGTAGCTCTTAATTAAAAAACAAGGTAAGAATAAGAAATAAAAAAAAGTAAACAAAAAGGAAACCTGCAAGCCTTTGCTGTATTTTAGTAAATTCATTTCTCCCCTTTATTAAAATAGAGGTCTTGCTACTTAATCTACTTCATAGAATCACTCGATACAGAAAAGAAATGGGATTAAAGGGGATTCTGGGAAGATGGCAAAGTAAGAAGGAATCTTTCTTCCTACCTAGACAATAATTACACTGGCAGAAATCTGTCTGATATAACTATGTTGAACTCTGAAGTCTGTTGAAGGTGAAGGCTTGTAACTCCCAAGGGAAGCCATGGCCAGTAAACTGTGCTCAATTTGGATCAATCTCTGCTATGAGTACAGTAGCCGCTACCCATACCCCGTGGCAGGAATTGTGCACATGTTCCTGGAGCGGCTTACATACAAATTTCAGGAGCCAGGTTGCATAAAAAGAATCCTGTCCCCCAAATACCAGAAATCCATGCTCTGATTACCGATGGCTGGCTGATTAGAGAGGTGTAGACAAAGAGGAAACACCCATAGTTGTTATACCTTCTCTTACTGTTCCAAGTTCTTCCTCAACAGAATAAAGTCATGTCCAGGTTATTTAAAGGATCGGCATCCTTTTTTATTCATCATTTTTTACTTTTTCCCATTTGGGGTACAGATACTAAAGACTAGGACATTCAAGAACAATTGTATTCATGGGGAAAATTAGAAAGTGACTATGCATACCCAGAGAAATACTCAGAAAAGATACACAAAGACCTAAGTTTACACTTTAGGCAGATTCCCAGCATAGAGACAACCCACAACAATACAACAACAGCAGCAGCAGCAGCAGCAGCGGCAGGAGCAGCAATTCTTGGGGAATGGGGACAATCTAATTTCCAGAGTTACCACATTAATAGATTCAAATACTCAGTGTTTAACAAAAAAACTCAAGGCTCACAAGAAAATAGTAAATTAATTTTTTTTCCTTTTCTCAATGAAAGGAAAAAAGAAAATCAACAGACACTGTCCCTAAAAAAGGCCTGATGGCAGATCTATTAGACAAAAACTTAAAAAAAAAAAACAAACCTCTCTTAAGGATGATTGAAGAACGAAATGAAGATATGGAGAAAGTTAAGAAAACAGTGTACAAACAAAAATGAAAGTATCAATAAAGAGAGAGAAACCTAAAAAGAAACTAAGAAGAAATTCTGGGGCTGAAATAAAAAATTCACTACAGAGATTTAAAAGCAGATTTGAGCAGGTGGAAAAAGTATCTGCGAACTTGAAAACAGGACAATAGAAATTACTGAATCTGAAGAACAGAAAGAAAAAACATTAAAGAAATGCAAACAGCTTAAGGGACCCAGAGGACACCATCAAGAGGACCGACCTACACATCATAGGACCTGTAGAAACAAGAAAGGGAAAGGGGCAGAGAGAATATCTGAAGAAACAACAGTTTTAAAACTTCATAGGTACAATGAAAGACATCAATATAAGCATCTGACAAGCTCAACAAACTCCAAATAAGATGAATTCAAAACAGAGCCACACAGAGACACAGAGAGAATCTTGAAAGTAGCAAGAGAGATGCGGACAGTCACTTTCAAATGATCCTAAATAAAAACAGCAGCAGATTTCTCTTCAGAAACTTTGAGGGTCAGAAGATAGTGGGCAGATATGATCAAAGTACTGTAAGAAAAGAGGGTCAAAAAAGAATACTTTTTCTGGCAAAACTGTCCTTCGAAAGATAAAAATTAAGACATTCACAAATAAACAAAAGCTGAGAGAATGGGTTACTACTGGATTTGCCCTGCAAAAAAAGTTCAAGGACGTCCTACATAGTGAAATGAAATAACACTAGACAGTAACTTGAAGCTGTATGGAGAAATAAAGATCTCAGTGAGTTAAGTGCAGGAGCATTTATAAAAGCAGTAAAATTGTAACACTGGTTTTTAACTGCAGTTTTTCTTTTCTGTAAGATTTAAGAGACTAACACATTTAAAGAAAAAAGCAATTAGGAAAAAGCTAGGTATTACTGTAACCTTGGTTTGTAACCCCAAATATTGTTTTCTACAAAATATAAGAGACTAATGCATTTAAAAGAGGCATTAGGAACATCTAGGTGGCTCAGTCATAGGTGAACGTCCAACTCTTGATTTTGGCTCAGATCATGATCCCAGGGTCATGGGATTAAGCCCCAGGTCGGGCTCCATGCTGGAGTGGAGCCTGCTTAAAATTCTATTCTCTCTCTCTCCCTCTCACACTCCCTTGCTCACACTCTATCTCTTAAAAGAAAAAAAGCATTTTATTTTGATGAGGTACCAATAGTTCATTTTTGCTTTTGTTTCCCTTGCCTCCGGAGATGTGTTGAGTAAGAAATTGCTGTGGCTGGGATCAAAGAGGTTTTTGCCTGCTTTCTCCTCTAGGATTCTGATGGCTTCCTGTCTTACATTGAGGTCTTTCATCCATTTTGAGTTTATTTTTGTGTATGGGCTAAGAAAGTGGTCCAGGTTCATTCTTCTGCATGTCACTGTCCAGTTCTCCCAGCACCACTTACTGAAGAGACCGTCTCTATTCCATGGGATATTCTTTCCTGCTTTGTCAAAGATTAGGTGGCCATACATTTGTGGGTCCATTTCTGGGTTCTCTATTCTGTTCCACTGATATGAGTGTCTGTTTGGGTGCCAAAATCTGTAAAGAACCTATCAAACTCAACACCCAAAAAACAAATAATCCAGTGAAGAAATGGGCAAAAGACAGGACTAAACACGTCTCCAAAGAAGACATCCAGATGGCGAACAGACACATGAAAAGATGCTCAACATCATTCATCATCAGGGAAACATAAACCAAAACCACAATGAGATACCACCTCACACCTGTCAGAATTGCTAACATTAACAGCTCAGGCAACAAAAGATGTTGGTGAGGATGTGGAGAAAGAGGATCTCTTTTGCATTGCTGGTGGGAATGCAAGCTGGTGCAGCCACTCTGGAAAACGGTACGGAGGTTCCTCAAAAAATTAAAAATAGAACTACCCTATGACCCAGCAATTGCACTACTAGGTATTTATCCAAGGGATACAGGTATGCTGTATCAAAGGGGCACATGCACCCCAATATTTATAGCAGCACTATCGACAAAAGCCAAAGTATGGAAAGAACCCAAATGTCCACAGATGGAGGAATGGATAAAGAAGATGCGGTATATATATACAACGGAGTATTACTCAGCAATCAGAACGAAATCTTGCCATTTGCAACTACATGGATGGAACTAGAGGGTATTATGCTAAACGAAATTAGTCAGAGAAAGACAACTATCTTATGACTTCACTCATATGAGAAATTTAAGATACAAAGTATCTTAACCACAAAGTAATAGCTATAGAATATACATGAAAGTAATTTAAACATTTCACAACAATCAATGCAAACATAAACAAAGACAGAAATGCAAGAAATGAGAGATAAAATGCTGTAAGACACATAAAAACAGCACAGTGACAGAAGTCCCTCCTTATGACCAATCATTTTATTATTATTATTATTATTATTATTATTGGTTTATTTATTTTTGAGAGAGAAAGAGAGAGAGAGTGAAAGCAGGGGAAGGGCAGAGAGGGACAGAGGATTGGAAGCAGGCTTGTGTGAGCAGCAGCCAAGTCCTATGAGGAGCCTGAATTAACAAACTGTGAGATCATGACCTGAGTCAAAGCCTAACTCTCAACCAACTGAGCTGAGCCACTGGGGTTCCCCTAATCAATCACTTTAAATGTAAATATATTTAACTCTCCAATTACAATGACAGAGATTGGCAGAGTAAGAAAAAAAGCACATAATCTAACTATGTGCTTTTTTTTTTTTTGTTTTTTTAAATAATTTCTAGGCCCAACGTGGGCCTTAAACTCACGATGCCAACCAAGATAAAGAGTTACACGCATGCTCTACTGACTGAGCCAGCCAAGGCGCCCTCAACTAGGTGATTTCTCTAAGACACTTACCTTAAATCCAAAGATACAAATAGGTTAGGGTGCCTGAGTGGCTCACCTGGTTAAGTGTCTGGCCCTAGATTTCTGTTCAGGTCATGATCTCATGATTTGTCGGTTCGAACCTCACATCAGGCTCTGTGATGGCAGTGCAGAGCCTGGTTGGGATTCTCTCTCTCCCTCTCCCTTTTTCTTTGCCCCTTCCCCGCACGTGCTCCCCCTCTCTCTTTCTCAAAAATAGATAAACTATAAAATCAAAAATTTTTTTAAAACTTCAAAGATACAAATTGATTCAAAGTCAAAGGATGGAAAAAGACATCCCATGAAAATAATAAGCAAAAGAGAGCAGGGGTAGCTATACCAATATCAGACAAAAGACTTTAAATCAAAAAGGTTATAAGAGGCGAAAGAGGACATTATATATTAATAAAAGGTTCTAGAGAGCAAGAAGATGTAACAGTAAACATTTATGCACATTATGACAGACAATAAAATATATGAAGCAAAAATGGACAGAACTGAAGGAAGAAATAGACAACTCCACAACAATAGTTAGGAGATTTCAACAATTTACTCTTAATAAATAGAACAACTAGACAGAAAATAAGGAAATAGAAGACTTAACATAATAAACCAACTAGACCTAAAAGACATATATGAAACTCTACCCAACAATAGAATATACAGTCTTCTGACATACACATGGAACATTTTTCAGGGCAGACCATATGCTAGGCCACAAATTAAATGTCAATATATTAAAAAATATAGATATCAGCGGCGCCTGGGTGGCTCAGTCGGTTGAGCGTCCGACTTCAGCTCAGGTCATGATCTCACAGTCTGAGTTTGAGCCCCATGTCGGGCTCTGTGCTGACAGCTCAGAACCTGGAAACTGCTTTGGATTCTGTGTCTCCCTCTCTCTCTGCCCCTCCCCCACTCATGCTCTATCAAAAATAAATAAACATTAAAAAAATTTTTTTAAATATAGATATCATACAAAGTATCTTCCCTGGCCACAAAGAAATGAAGTTAGAAATCAGTAACAAAAGGAAAACTAGAAAAAAAATCCACAAAACTCTGGAAATTAAAAACTCACTTTTAAGCAACCAATTGATCAAAGAAGAAATCAAAGGAAATTTCAAAATACTTACAGAATGAAAAGAAAAACAGCACAGCATATCAAAACTTATGGTTAGGGGGGGTGCCTGGGTACCTCAGTCAGTTAAGCATCTAACTCTTGATTTCAGCTCAGGTCAAGATCTCATGGTTTGTGAGTTTGAGCCCTATTTTGGGCTCCAGGCTGACCACGTGGAGCATGCTCGGGATTCTCTACCTCCCTCTCTCTACGTTTCTCTCTTTGTCTTTCAAAAAAATAAATACACTTAAAAAAATAAAAATAAATAAAAGGCATTTTAATTTAAAAAACGTAAAACTTATGGGATGCAGTAAAAGCAGGGCTAAGGAGGAAATGCATAGCTATAAACATACTGAAACAGAAGAAAGACTTCAAATCAACAACATAACTGTACAACTTAACGAACTAGAAAATAACAAACTAAACCCAAACCTAGCAGAAGGAAAAAAAATAATAAAGATCAGAACAGATATAAACAAAATAGAAAAACGAAGAAAAAAAACCCAGAAAAATCAATGAAACCAAAAGTTGGTTTTCCAAAAAGATTTAAAAATGTAACAAATTTTTAGGTACGGTAAGAAAAAAAAGAGAAAAGATGCAAGTTACAAATATCAGAAATGAAAGTAGAGACATTACTACCAGTGCTATAGTAATAAAAAGGATTATCAGTGAGTATGAACAATTGTACACCAACAAAGTGGAAAACCTAGATTAAATGGATAAATTACTAGAAACATAAAATAGATCAGGAATAAGTCAGAAACAAATAGCAGAAAATCTCAACAGACCAGTAAGTAGTAAAAAGACTGAATCAGTAATCAAAAATCTCTCAACAAAGAAAAACCCTAGACCTGATGGCTTCTCTGGTGAATTATACAAAAAATTTTAAAGAACAAATACCAATACTTCTCAAACTTTTCAAAAAAATTCTAGCTCATCGTATGAAGACAGCATTACCCCAATATCAAAGCCAGACAGTCACTACAAGAAAATTATAGACCAACATCCATTATGAACAAGGATTCAAAAATCCTCAATCAATATTGGCAAACCAAATTCACCATTAAGTGGAATATATATACTATGACCAAATGGGATTTATTTCTGGAATGCAAGGACAGTTCAACATAAGAAAATTGATCAGTATACCACATGAACAGAATGAAAGGGGGAAAAAAAACACATGATCACCTCAACTGATGCGAAAAAGGTTTCTGACAAAATTCAGTTATCTTTTCATGATAAAAAACACTCAATGTATCAGGACTAGAAGGAAACTACCTCAACATATTTGACAATAGTGCCAACAACATTCGCTGGGGGAAAGGAGTCTTTTCAACAAATGACTGGATATATTGGGAACACTAGATATCCACATGCACAGGAATGAAGTTGGACCTCTACCTAACATGAAATTAACTCAAAATGGATCAAAGACCTAAATATGACCTAAAACAATAAAGCTCTTAAAAGAAAACATAGGACAAAAACCTCATGACATTAGATTTGGCAATGATTTCTTGGATATGACACCAAATGCAGAAGTAACAAAAGAACAAATGGTGTACCACTGCATACTTCTTCCCAACTCCATATGCAGCGATTTCATATTGATTGAAATCAGCCACTGTGGGAGTTATGAAAATACTATATATCACAGCCCTCCCTCCAACCCCTGATGGAGAGCTGTTAAACCTTTATCAGCACAGCACTGAATATAATGATTTTTGATAGTAAGTCTTGTTAAATCTGGAATAAGTGACTAAGAAGGTGGCTAAATTCTGTACTGTCTGGTTAGAGGCAAAGTAATGAAATTGTCTCAAAGGTTCTGTTTCCTATAATTTGATCATTCTACATGTATTCAAAAAGGATTAACATTGTTTTGAGTTTTCATGTGTTAGCACTTTGCTATGGCATTTTACAGAGATTTACTGTTTGCCTATATGGAAAAAAACAAGTCTGGTACTATAGTTATAACATGAAAATATTACTACATTAAATCTTAGTAATGAATATTGAATAATTTAATAAAGAATTAATTCATTAATTTAATAATGAATATTGCTGATTAACTCCTCTCTTAAATTTTCCATAGATTTTTTTCCAACTATTTTATCTCGGATAAATAAAATCTACACTCATCTTTACCACTTGTTTACAAATGGCATCTATTTTTTAGAGGCTCCCAAAACACACAGAAAAATTAGTTTAAAATGTTTTAAAATACACTATGAAAAAGGAAGGATAATAAACTAGCTCTTTTAACTTACACAAGTACGTATACAAGAATGTGTTCCACCTAAAAGTCATGTAAATATTGAGCCTACACATCATACCAACTGGTACAAAAACAACATGGCTACTAATATAAACTAGTCATGATGCATGTTATTAACTTTTATCTGTAAAATATTAGGAAAAAATATTTTATTTGTATTATATATTTAATGTAGCATCAACGTAACTACCCTTTAGGAAAAGGCTACTATGTTAATAGCTATTCTTAATTTAGGGACATGCCTGAGACAGAAAAAGTCAGTTACTCTATGGGCACAACTACCCACTGTTTTTGTAGGTAGTTTAAAAAATATGCTCTTAAAACATTCTGTATCATTCAACATTTACATTAATTCTAAAGCCTCTGTGTGCAAAATAGAACAATTTCTCATCTAAGTCACACAATATCAGAAAGTTATTTTGCTTTTGACTTTAAGTAGCATTAAAAAATAAATGTACTTTCATCATATTAAGGCCAACATAAAGCACACTCTAATTAACCAACAGGGACAACAACTGTCCACCTGAAATTAAAAACAACAACAACAACAACAAAAAAAAAACATCAGGGCATCTGGGTGGCTCAGTCGGTTAAGCATCTGACTCTTGATTTCGGCTCAAGATCATGATCTCACGATTTGTGAGACAGAGCCCCAAGCAGGCTTCTGCACTGATAGTGAGGAGCCTGCTTGGCATTCTCTCTCTCGCTCTCTCCCTGCCACTCCCTGTTCGTGCTCTCTCTCTCTCTCTCTCTCCAAATAAATATTTTGGAAAAAAAAATCACTGGAATTAAGAGCCATTAAAAAATGAAAGGTAGGTCAAACGATGCCTCAAGAGAATTTTACCCATCATGTGAACAATACCAAATCAGCATTCCTGAAAAACAAAAATAATTTTAAGGTCTGAAAGGATTCTTAAAATGTAGTGAATTCTGCTGACTCTCCCCTTCTGCTGCCCCTCCTCAACTGTATCAGAACAATGTGTTCTGACTTCAGCCCACTGCATATATTAATTCTATATCTTAAGATAACAGTAATACTAATAGTAATAGGCATATAGGAAGCAAATTCAATGGTCACCATTTCATAACTAACATAATTAGCAAATAAAGTGAGGAAAACAGCAATTTTATTTTTGCCAATAGATTACAATTAATCAATCCAACATTATCAGGTGAATTATTTACTTTGTAGGAAAAATAAGATAATGGGATTATTTCTGACCAAAAGAGAGTTGAATCTATTAATTACCAATATAGCAAATTAAAAGGTACTCACTCTGCAGGCCTAAAACAGAATTCTCCCAAAATACAAGACCCACACTCACTCTTAGAGCTTCTTTGTAAGAGAAGATCTGATATAAAATGAAGTGAATAATTCTAAATTCTGTTAAGACTATACTAAAAGCAGTTCCAAGAAGTCAATAAGAATATAATCTTAAAAATATTCTACATATAGTTGTTAAACTTGAAATCATCTCTAATTAATTCTAATTAATAGTTTAGTCTTCTTTCTGGTGTTAGAGTTCTGGAAGGATGTGAATTTCATCAGACCTCCACTGTAACCACAAAGGACACCAAATTAGAAAGTAAAGATATGTTTAAAAGTAGATTAGTGGCCCTGCCCTCTTATCTACCCCTCCCAAGTAGACTATATTAATAAACAGAAAAGATATCAAGAGTGTTAACAGCAATCGTCAAGTGACTACTAAATGTAAGATCGATTCAACAAGAGTAACTATAAAAGATTATGTTGCAAAGTAATTTGACATCAATAACCTTTAACTGATCCATTAAGGATTTGGCTAGTTAACAAAGAAGAATAAATTGGAGTCTTGTTTTAGAATCAGCACTAGCACTAGAACTTTTTGAACTTTTGATCACCTTCAAGTATATTGGGACTAGAAATGAAGCTTTCTTATAAACTAAAAAACAAATGTGTAATTAAATTTTTTTTAACTAGAAAGAGGAACAAATTCAAAACCACATAAATGTTTGTAATGACTCCTTCAAAAAAAGAAAGAAAGAACTTTCAGACTTACATATACCAACAGACCTGACCAAGTATGAAAAGAATATAATTGCTGCAAATAGACTGGCTGAAGCCAGCTTCAGGAAGGTGACTATAATAACAAAGGAGAAAATATACAACAATGTAGGCGTCTCTGGTAGAAAAGCTTTGCATTCCAATACAGATCTAAACAGATCTAAGTGGGTTGAGACATACAAGTCTAACTTCTTTTCTAGCTAAATAAATACTTTTGGAACCATAAATATTTAATAGGATTTTTAAGTCTTCCAATCTAGTGGGAACAAAAAAGAACAAATATTCTTTCTCTTTCTTCTTATTAAGGCTTTTATTTATTCCATTTATATATATGTTAATTATGAAAAAAAATAGAGATGAACAGGTGAACTCTGAATTTAAGAAAAGTAAACTACTGTTAGCATAAATATATTAAAATCCAATACAGATGAAGAGAGACAAGAGAAGTGATTTCCCTATACTGCCAGGTTATGAGTTCAAAGAGAAAGGAAAGAAAAATGGTTAATGAGAATGCATATATACAAGAGTATCCAAAATAAAGTGATTAAGTTATAGGGGACACCTCGGTAGCTCGGTCAGTTAAGGGCCAGACTCTTGATTTCTGCTCAAGTCATGATCTTGCGGTGTTAAGATCGAACTCCATGCTGAGCGTGGAGCCTGCTTAAGACTTTCTCGGGCCACCTGGGTGGCTCAGTTGCTTGGGCTTCCAACCAGCTCAGGTCATTATCTCACAGTTTGTGAATTTGAGGGAGTGTGGCTTCAGGCTCTGGCGCTGGCAGTGGGGAGCCTGGCTTGGATCCTCTGTCTCGTCCTCTCTGTCCCTCCCCCATTTGTTCGTTTTTTCTCTTTCTCTCAAAAATAAATAAAACATTTAAAAAATTATTTAAAAAAAGATTTTCTCTCTCTCATTCATGAATAAACAAACAAAATGACTAAGGTATGAATAGGAGCCAGAAGAGGATACATACACTTCCCAGGAAGGAAAATGTTAGTACTGTGTAGGAAGAATTTGGTACAGTAATTAACTAATTAATCTTGTGGGCTATGTAGCTAAGACTAGCTGGGTCTCATCCAGTCTCCACCACTCATTATGCATCTGGTTTTGAGATTTTTACTTATTTCACTTATACATGCAGAGTACTCAAATAGTGCCTGATACATACATACAGAGTACTCAAAATAGTGCCTGACACACGGCAAACCCTCAATAGTATTAGTAATGGTGATGTTGGTCATCAGGTGACCCACTAATTCATAAAACAACAGTTGTTATGAGAAACTGGGAGATCGTTAATTGTGAGAAGAGACCTTTTTTGAATACAGGAGGAGGAGATTTTTGATGATAAATAAAGGTACTCTCAGGACCTCAAAAGAGCTTATGAATAAAGTCTGTAAAGCTAAAGTTAACAGATTCCAAAGGCAGTGAAAAATTTCGATCTCCAATGTTTTTCCTTCTTCTGAAAGAAATTCTAGGGTATTTTATAGACGGGAGAAAAGGGAAATGCCACAGTCACTAAATAATTAAAACATCTGAAGATATATTCCAAGTTATTTGGGGAAATATAGAGCAAAACTCCCACTGTAATATTACTGAACTGTTTGCCAGAAGTACTTAAAATAAACCGAGTCAAAAATGGGTACAAGTGCATTTTTGTTTCATTAATAACAACTAATAATTTGGGAGAGCAGAGTAAAATTAAATACGTACTTTCAAACTACTATGTACTTTATTATAGTTGTTACCTTACAAATAGATAATTACATGTTTACAGACTGTATTATCTAGGAAGTAGTCTAGTTGTAACTAGATATAAATTTTTTCACTAGTAACTTTCTGAAATATCTTGGACTCCAAGGAAAAATCATTTCATTTTTTGGAATAAAAATGCCAAATTCAAATTCAATTACTTCATAACTGAAAATCAATAACTGGTATCTCAAATAGTTGCTTCATATTATGATGTTTAGTTTTCTGGATGATATAAAAGCTAGTATCCTTTATGAAAGACACCAAGAAATATGAAACTGTATTATCAAATACAAAATTTTGCTAATTATCCATTAATACAAATTTGTGTTTAATGCTATGGTCTGAGCTGAGTCAATTTTAGGCATTCTTAAAAGGGAATGGAAGGAACAATGCGCTGTTTTTCACATAACAGCAGTTCAGCTACAACAGACGGGAGGGAGCCAGTACTCTTTCAATACATGTATGTCATAAAGGAGAGACTGAGGAACTGCTCCAGATTAAAGGAGAATAAAGACACGTGACAGCTAAATGCTATGTGATCTTGTATTGAAGGAGCAGAAATGTTATAAGAACATTATTAAGACAGTTTACAAAACTCAAATATGGACTACAGATTAAAGTACCACATTTATGGGGCGCCTGGGTGGCGCAGTCGGTTAAGCATCCGACTTCAGCCAGGTCACGATCTCGCGGTCCGTGAGTTCGAGCCCCGCGTCGGGCTCTGGGCTGATGGCTCGGAGCCTGGAGCCTGTTTCCGATTCTGTGTCTCCCTCTCTCTCTGCCCCTCCCCCGTTCATGCTCTGTCTCTCTCTGTCCCAAAAATAAATAAAAAACGTTGAAAAAAAAATTAAAAAAAAAAAAATAAAATAAAAAAAAAAAATAAAAAAAAATAAAGTACCACATTTATGTTAAATTTCCTAAATAGGATAATTAAACTGTGATTATCTAAGAAAATATCCTTGTTCTTAGGAAAAATACATTGAAGTATTAAGAGGTCAGAATATATGCAATTTACCTCAAATAGTTCAAAAACAAATAAGTGTGTGTGTGTGCTGGGGAAGGAGAAAGAATAATAAACCAACATGGCAAAATGGTAAGAAAAATTAGTGTATTGGGGGGGAAAAACTATATTTGAGTACAAGGTATACAAGAGATCTTATACTATTCTTGCTAAAAATTGATTCTTTGCAAATAAATGAAATGGACAAACAAAAAAGACATGGAAGTATAGATAATAAGAGGAAAAGGGACAAAATTGAAGGGACAGCAAAAATTTAGAAAGTAATAAAGAATACAATGTAAGATTTTATAACCCTAAATTTGAAAAACTAAGTGAAATAGCCGATTTCCAAGAAAAACTATAATTTATCAAAACTTACTGACAAGAAAACAAAACCATTAGAAACCTGTAACCATTAGAGAAACTGAATCAGCAGGAAGTGAGAGCAATAAGGGAATGGAAAATGAGATACACTGTGGTTCTCTCCGCACCTCTAAGAAACAGGTCAAGCACTAGAGACCACAATCAAGAAGGCTATCATCCCTTGTAAGAGAATTTAGAAGGGATTACTGTGAGCAGAAACAGGAACAAACTGCTGCTACTGACTTCTAATTAAGACACTGCTCTAACTCCTGGTGGCCACACAAAGAACAACATGGAATTCTTGGGCTCCGGCAATACCTCCTACTTCCTTCCATGGCTCCTTTCCCAAGCACTCATAGGCTGTTAGGTCTCTCAATTGGCCAGACTAAAACTAAACAAGCTTAAACAATTCTCTACTCCCTCAACTGGGTCTACCGAATTTGGAAAGGGACCCATACAACTCTGAAGGAGTCTACCTCAATGATCTGAGAATTTAACAGCCATAAATCTTTATTAATCAACTCATACAGCAATACCTATATTACACAAAACCATTTAGAAACACAAGAATATTCCAAACCTTAATGATATTTGGAGAGCTTCAGCCTTTGAGCTGAAGTAAACCAAAGAGAGAGAGAAAGAGAGAGAGAGAGAGAGAGAGAAGGATATATAATATTTGAGTAATTTAATAAATAACGCTAAACTTTATAAATCCAAACATTTATACTACAGTGAATTGAAGCCTTTCAAAAGGCTATGGATATTAGAATAAAGCAAGGTGTCAAATCAATAACTGAAATTCCTCCCAAAGAACTAGAAAAACAGAGTAAGCAGAAGGAAGAAAATAGTAATAAACAAGTAAGAATCAATCAATGAAAACAGAACAAAAAAAAAGGAAACAAGGGGCGCCTGGGTGGCTCAGTCGGTTAAGCATCCGACTTCAACTCAGGTCACAATCTCGCGGTCCGTGAGTTCGAGCCCCGCATCGGGCTCTGGGCTGACAGCTCAGAGCCTGGAGCCTGCTTTCGATTCTGTGTCTCCCTCTCTCTCTGACCCTCCCCCATTCATGCTCTGTCTCTCTCTGTCTCAAAAATAAATAAATGTTAAAAAAAAAATTAAAAAAAAAAAAGAAACAAATTGCTGGTTTAAAAAAACACAATAAAATTGATAAATCTCTAGCAAGACTGACAAATTAAAAATGAACAAACAAGTACCCAATTTCAAGAATGAAGCAAGTGACATCACCACTAAAGAGCTTGCAGCCTTTAAAAGTAAAATTGATAGATTAAGAACTTTACATTCATAAATTAGAAAATTTAGAAGAAATAAAACGATTCTTTGAAAACTGGATATTATCAAAACTCAGTCAAGATAAAGGATAACCTGAACTGTCCTATAACCATTAAAGAAATTCAATTTGCAATTAAAAGCTCTTAAAGAGATCTCTCTATACTGAGATGATTTAACTGGAGAATTCTACGAACTACTTAAAGAACTAACACCAATTTTTAACAATCTCTTCCAGAAAACAGAAAAATCACTTCCCAATTCATTTTATGAGGCCAGTATTACCTTGATACCAACACCAAAGATCATACCAAAAAAGAAAAGTATACACGAATACCTCTCATAACTTATACAAAATTCATTAATAAAATAGTAGCAAACTGGGGGGTGGGGGGGGAGGGCCAGGTACCCTCATTCAGAAGAGCTGGCTCATTCAGAAGAGCATGTGACTCTTGATCTCGGGGTCATGCGTTTGAGTCCTAAACTGAGTCTAGAGATCACTAAAAAAAAATAAACTGTAAAAAATAGTGGCAAATCAAACCCAATAACACACCATGACCAAGTGGGATTTATTCTAGGCAACAAGGCTGGGTCAACATTCAAAATCAATCAACATAATCTATCATATCAACAAGCTAAAGATATGATCATATAAACTGCCACACAAAAAGCATTTGACAAATTCTTACATGCATTTACAATAAAATATATCAGCAAGTGAGAAATAAAAATTTGTTTTACCGTCTGTTTATTTTTGAGAGAGACAGAGACAGAGTATGAGCCAGGGAGGGACAGAGAAAGAGGGAGACAAAGAATCTGATGGAGACTCCAGGTTCCTAGCTGTCAGCACAGAGCCCGATGTGGGGCTCGAACTCACGAACCGTGAGATCATGACCTGAGCCAAAGTCAGATGCTTAAGTGACTGAGCCACCCAGGCGCCCCTTTAAAAAAAATTTTTTTAATGTCTGTTTATCAGCAAGTTAGAAACAAAGGAGAATTATCTCAATTCATTAAAGAGAACTATAAAAAAAACCTATAGCTAACATCATACTCAAGGGTAAAAGGCTGAATGTGTTTCCACTAAGATAAGAACAAGGCAAGGATGTACACTAATATCATTCTTCTCGAACACAGAACTGGAAGTTCTTGTCACTGCAATAATGAAAGAAAAAGAAATAAAAGGCATAGAGATTGAAAAGGAAGGAATAAAGCTGTTAAAATTTGTAAATGACATGATTATCTACATTTAAAACTCCTAGGGGCACTTGGGTAGTTGAGTCGGTTAAAGCAACCAACTCTTAATTTCAGCTTAGGTCACAATCTCAGGCTTGAAAGATTGGGCCCCTGTGGGCCTCCACCCTGGGCGTGGAACCTGCTTAAAATTCTCTCTCTCTCTCTCTCTCTCTCTCTCTCTCTCTCTCTCTCTCTCTCTCCCTCTACCCCTTCCCCTAGCTCCCCACTCCCCACACGTACACATGCTCTCTAAATAAATAAATAAATAAATAATCAATCAATCCCAGAGAATCTAAAACCTCACAGGTCAGCAAAGTAACAGGATACAAAAATTAAACATCTCTCTATACAATGAGTATGCACTAATCAAAATTATGAACGCAATACGTTTACAATTGTTCCAAGAAAAATAATACACTTAACAAAACAAATATAGGATCTTTATGCTAAAACTCACAAAATGCTAATGAAAGAATGCAAAGACCTTACTAGAGACAAATCACATTCATGGCTTAGAATATTCAACATAGTAAAGATGTCAATTCTCCCCAAATTGACCCACAGGTTTAATATAATTCCTATCAAAATCCTAATACAGAATTTGTACATATAGGTTAAGATTATTCTAAAATTTATACGGAAAGGGGCACGTGGGTGGCTCAGCTGAGCGTCCAACTTCAGCTCAGGTCATGATCTCATGGTTCTTGGGTTCAAGCCCCTCATCAGGCTAGCAGCTGTCAGCACAGAGCCTGCTTCAGATCCTCTATCCCCTTCTTTCTCTGCCCCTCCCCTGCTCATGCTCTTTCTCTCTCAAAAATAAATGTTAAAGAAAAAAAGAACTTCTGAAAAAAATATTTATATGGAAAGGCACTGACCTTTGAATAGCTAAATAATCTCAAGAAATAATAAAACCACCGGGTGGGAGGGAGGGCAGGGTGGGTGATGGGTATTGAGGAGGGCACCTTTTGGGATGAGCACTGGGTGTTGTATGGAAACCAATTTGACAGTAAATTTCATGTATTAAAAAATAAAAAATAAATAAAATAAAAATAAATAAAATAAAACCACCATCCAATACACGGCAGGGGCTGGGGGGGGGGACTTACAATATTGTTATAGTAATACAATGTGTTATACTTATGGAGGGATAGACAAATAGAGTAAATGGTGCTGGAAAAACTGCACATTCATAGGCAAAAAAAAAAAAAAAAAAAAAAAATCACCTTGATCCAAGTATCATATCTTATATAAAAATTAACTCAATTTGACCAAAGACTTAAATATAAAATGTAAAACTATAAAACTTTTTAGGAAAAAAACAGGATAAATCTTTGAGACTTAGGGCAAGACAGGGAGTTCTTGGAATTGACACCAAAATCATGATCCATGAAAGGAAAAATTAATAAATTGAACATCATAAAAATATGAAAGTTTGCTCTGCAAAAGATCCAATGAAGAAGATAAGAAGAAAAGCTATGAACTGGGAGAAAATGTCTCCAAACCACATATCCCAACAAAAGACAAGTACCTAGAATATATAAAGAACTCTCAAAACTCAACATCAAAAAAAAAAAAAAATCAATAAGAAAAACAGGCAAAGGACATGAACAGATTTTTCACAAAACAAGGTACAAATTAAGCACATGAAAAGATATTCAATATTATTAGCCATTCAATGAGAGCTCTCACTATATACCTACCAGAATGACTAAAATAAAAAATGTAACTACACAAGATGCTGGCAAGAATGCCAAGAGAAGTCTGGGATTGTTCACACACTGCATACATTGCTAGTGGAAATTTAACACTGTATTGCCACTCTGGGAAAAAAGTTTGGCAGCTTCTTACAAAAAACTATCATTCACTCAACAATTGCACTCTTTGTCATTTATTCCAGAGAAATAAAACTTAGATTGACAAAAAAACCTGCATGTGAATGTTTGGAACAGCTTTACTTGTAAAAGCCCAAAATTGCAAACAGCATAGATGTCCTTCAGTGAGTCAATGGTTAAACAAATTTGGTACAAAGACATCACAGAATACTAGCCAACAATAAAAAGGAACAAACTATTGATACACTCAGCAACTTGGATGAACCCTCAGGGAACAACATTAAATGAAAGAAAGGAAAAAAAACAGCAAATACTTGTGATTCCAATTATATAACATCTTTTGAAATTACAAAACTATAGAAATGGAGAACAGATGAGTGGTTGCCAGGCCATGGAGGAGGTGGATGTGGTTATAAAAGAGTAACAGGAGGGAGGATTCCTGTGGTTACTAAATTGTTTTGTATCTTCTGTGGATGGTAAAACTGTATAGTCTTAAATACCAAAGTGAGTACAAGCAAAAGTAGGAAAATCTGAGTATGATGGTTTGTATCAATGTGAATATATATTCTAATTGTGATTACATATAGTTTTGCAAAATGTTACCAATGAGAAAACCGGGTAAAAGGTAACATAACAGTATCTCTTCATATTATTCCTTACAACAGCAATTAATAATCTATGAGTGTCTAAATAAAAATATCAATTAAAACAGTCTATAGAACATCTGCAAAACTAGATTTCAGAAAAATGAATATCAACTTCTGGTGGCAGAACATAAGAGACATTAAAGATACTTCCTTGACATAATAAAGGACATCTCAAAGCAACCGCTAACATCATACTTTTATCTGTGCAACACTAGAAATTCCACTAAATTCACAAAGAAGCCAACATTAGCACCAACATTTAACATTATCCTCAAGTTCTAGTGAATGCTTACAAAAGGAAGGCAAGTTGCATGAATGAGCTTTACAGGATACCAGAAATGGGGGGGGGGGGCGCGGAAGAACAATCATTTACAAGAGTCACAAATTTTTTTGACATGCCTAGGAAAGAACTTAAATGAGTGTACCTATACCAAACAAACAAACAAACAAACAAAAAGATAAATTGTTTATAGTGTTCTGAATGAGCAAAAATATACCAATAAAAAAAGGGTAAAAACAACCAATAAGGGAAAAACAAGTATTAGCAGATATTAAACTCTACACAACACTAAAATAATTTAAAAAGTGAAATATTCACTTAACCATCAACGGACCAGTGGAATTGAATAGGAACTAGTATAGATTGAATTCCATCCTTCTGAAATCTAGGAAGAAAGGTCTCATTAGAAACTGAATCAGCCGGGGCAACCTGCGTGGCTCAGTCGGTTGAGCATCCGACTTTGGCTCAGGTCATGATCTCAGGGTCTGTGAGTTCGAGCCCTGCGTAGGGGTCTGTGCTGACAGCTCAGAGCCTGGAGCCTGCTTAGGATTCTGTGTCTCCCTCTCTCTCTGCCCCTCCCCCGCTCATGCTCGTGCTCTCTCTCTCTCTCTCTCTGTCAAAAATAAACAAACATTAAAAAAAAAAAGGGAAAAAAAAAACAAAATCAGCTGGCATCTAGATCTTGGACTTTGCGGCCTCCAGAACTGTGAGAAAATAAATTTCCACTGTTCAAGGCAACCCATTTATGGCATTTTGTTATGGATAAAATCTAAACCAAACCATCATACTTCACATCTTAAACTTAAAAAGTCTAACAACACATAGAAGGCACCCAAATATCTGCTGATTAATTAAAAAATATCAATCAGCTAATCAATTAAAAGCATGCTACATTCATACACTGTATGCTACATACATACAGTGAGGAAATATTTATAAAGCTAATGAAGTCAGTAAGTTGGGATCAAAAAGTTTGGGTTTTAATTTAGCTATTAGAGAGGCTATTCGCTATTGTAACAGTTTAATCGCAGTTGGAAAATAAGAGAAAGGATGTGAAGTATATCACAATCAGATATAAAATAGAAACATGAAGCCAAGATAATCCTGATGAGCCTGAGAGACAAGATTAACCACTATAAATCAATCACTAAAGAATGAAGTACTACTTTAAAGCTAATAATTGAATAATAGGGTGCCTGGGTGGCTGAGTCGGTTAAGTGTCCAACTTTAGCTCAGGTCATGATCTCGTGGTTCAGGAGTTCGAGCCCTCCATCAGGCTCTGCACTGGTGATGTGGAGGCTACCTAAGATTCTGTCTCTGTTCCCCTCTCTCACTGCCCCTTCACCACTTGTACTCTATCTCAAACTAATACACTGAAAAAAAAATGAAACTAATAACTGAATAACAACGAGAAAGTACAGTATAGTCAGTAAAGAAATGCTAAAGCAAGTGTTAAGCTGAAGTTTTCTGAAAAGACAAAATAAAAGCAACCAGAATGGTGATATGGGACATACTCCAAATCTTAATTTTCAAGAAACAGCTATCACATGGCTCCAGAAGAAAGAGAATAGAAATGATAACAGGCAGGTTTTTTCCTTTTCAAGGAATATTGGCAATATTAAAGAATTAACTGTTGCAATACAACTGCTGGGACAAAGTCACAGAATTCATGGATGTACAGAAAAGCCATTAACAGTACAATTTATTACCTTTTCAATGGATTGACAAAATGAATTGGTAATTTTGGACTACATGAATGTTATCATTATTAGCATTATTAGCATTTCTTTCAGTTCCAAGAAAACTATTGCCCAAGTTGCTTTCTCTAACTCAATTTTCCTATTTTTCCATTTGTGACTTACCTGTGACAATAAAAAGGAAATGTTCCTGCCATTATCATTTCCTCAAGACTAGCAAGCTGTCGGCCTACATTCTCTATTCCACATAAACTCTTAACATGCTATCTTTATAATTATTTAATTAATGTAAAAGAGGGGAAGGCATTTCCATAAATTCAATGCATGCTTTTGGTGAATCACAAATAAAAAACTCAGCAAGGCAACATCATGGAAATGATTGCTTTGGGAAACAGGCAGATGAATTCAAGACCAAAAAGAAGCAGTGACCAGATTATAAGTTCTTTTGTGTTGAATTAAAGAGACAGAATTGTATCTAGGAAATTTCTGGAAACTACTAAAGAAATATTAGACCCAGGTTTTAGAAAGTTCAGTATGATAAGCAATACAGAAGCTAGAGAAGTTAGGTAAAACTGGGCCATGAAAAAATATTAGGTCTTTATCTGCAGTAATACAGGACAGATAAAAGGTAAGTAGAGATGAAAAGGATGAAACAGAATCAAAACAGAAGAACACTTGTTTGAATAAATGGAAGAATCACTAACTCCTAGGTTTATGACTGCTATTGCTGCACAATGATACCATTCTCCAAATCAACAAAAAGTCCAAAATCTTACATAGCGTAGCATAAAAACTTAGCCAAAAATACAGATTCATTCTACCTTAATGACACTCAAGATTTGAAAGTCCAAACATATAAACTAAAATATAAGGCCTTGGGGTGCCTGGATGGCTCAGCCAGTTAAGCATCTGGCTTCAGCTGAGGTCATGATGTCATGGTTCATGAGCTGAAACCCCCGTGTTGGGCTCTGTGCTGACAGCACAGATTCTCTGCTTGGGACTCTCTCTGCCCCTCCCCTGCTTGCTCTTGCTCTCTCAAAATAAATAATATATATATTCTTTCTCTCTCTCTCTGCCCCTCTCCCAGACTCACATTCGCTCTCTCTACGATATAAAAATTTTCGGGGTACCTGGGTGGCTCAGTCAGTTGAGCGATCGACTTCAGCTCAGATCATGATCTGTTTATGGATTTGAGCCCCACATTGGGCTCTGTGCTGACAGCTCAGAGCCTGGAGCCTGCTTCAGATTCTGTCTTCCTCTCTCTCTGCCCTTCCCCTACTCCTCTCTGTCTCTCTCTCAAAAATAAACAAACATTAAAAAAGAAATTGTTTTAATTTTAAATATAAGGCCTTATTCAAATAGAAATCTTTACTCAAATGTTACCTACCTTTTCTCACTAACATCTTCCTTGGTTATTCAATCTAAAATTTTAACATACCTTCCTACAAAATACTCCCTATCTCTTTTTCCCTGTTTTATTTTTCCCCTTAGCACTTAGAACTCTCTTGCATATTATATATTTCAATTATTTATTATACTATTTCTTCATCCCTCACCAGAAGGTATACTGCCTTAAAAACTAGGACTTCTTTGTTCATTTACATATCCCCAGTGTCTAGAACAGTGTCCAGCACACTGAGTACCACTCAATAAATATATTATACAAAAGACTCACTTTTAAAAAGGGAATATTCCCTTTTAATAATGTAGGATTAAGGCAAAACTCAGCATATATTGGCTACTGAAATATGAATGAGAGTGGTTTGAATGACTGACAAGAAAAATTTAGATGGGATTACAAAGGAAAATAGTAAGAAAGATACTAAAGCCCAAAGGAGTCTAGTGAAAATGGGAGAAAAATCAGAGGTATAAAGTGATAGAATAAGCATGACACTGTAAGAGCAAGAAAAGGGGAATCCAACAGAAATGACAGTTAATTGTAAAATTCCTCAAATAGAACGGTTTTGAGTAAGAACCAGACCCAGAAAGTAGGCTGCTGAAATGAAGACCAGAAGGTCAAGACTATGCAAAGGAAAGCAGCCAAGAATGATGACGAGGCTCAGATGTGGAAAGGTTGGCTAAGGGAAGGAACTGCTACACTGGACAGAGGACAATGAGCTAGAGGGCAGTGAGCTGAGTCGTACTGTGTCATCAGCAGCACTTAAATACATGGCTGACAGAATATTCTGTAAGGGGAATACAGAACAGTAAAAATGCTGAACCATCTCTACTCCCACTGGCACTTTTTAACTCTGTGATATTATGGTGAATAGAACCAGTATCTTTCAAGAGACTGAGCTGCTGAATCCTCAGGGGAAAGCTTGTTAATGCAATGGGTTTTCAGTGGAGGGGAAGTTCTGTACAAGGACGGAGGTTTCATAATGGAATAATTCACAGAGGTGCACAGTGGGGAAAGCTAAGCAGAAAATTGCTCTGTACTTTTATAAAGTTCAATCCAAGGTAGAAAGATGAGACCTGATCTTCTAAGGTTTCCAATGGTGCAGAGTGGGTAAGTCTCATTTTTAAAAAAGCCCCTGCTGTGTTATAACTACTTTATTTTCTCCCTAGAAAACAAATACTCTAAAATCTTGTTTTAGGCTCTAGTAAAGAAATCCCAATTTATCAATGTCTTTTTAAACAACAGAATCATTATCTTATAGGCATTTTCATTTTTACAACCATTTTTATCCAAAACCTAATAACTTATTAATTCAAAAAATAATTCCTTAAGTCTCTGATGAATTCTTAAAACCTGAAATGTTTCTATTTCTCCTTTCCTCTTTTTAAGATTACCTTTGTCACTGTTTATAATGTATCTATCTTCTAACTTTGCTTTGATACAGCACTTTGATAACAGTGCCTTTTTCTTGTTTCTACAGAATGTTTTAGGTAATCCAGATGTCCTACTTTACCTTTCTATACAGCCTATCCTATTTCTTGTTATATCTTTGTACATCACATGCTTTCAACAGTGTAACAGCTTTAAACTAGTAACTTTATAGTATTTTTATTATTTACCACATAAACTTAAGAATAGCTAATTAAAAATCCCATGGCAATTAAAAACCATGTTTAGCAATAAATATTTTAGCAAATATTAAATATTATTACTGACAGTTTATTCAGGTACTTATAAAGATTCTAAAGGTATATTAGAATTCAGTATTCCAATTTAAACATCACATGCAATTCAGCTAAAAACGATCAAATAATATCATCTATACATACGGTAAATACTCTGTAAAAATGTTTACCTATGAAAGAGAAGCGTGATACTAACAGAGAAGGGTCACTATATCTATTGAAAACTGAATGCAAACAGAAAGCTTCTATCACGGGAAATGTGAAGCTCCACAGTGAGGATTATCTATACAAATTAACAGTTGAATTTTAGTCAGTATTTTAAAAAACGTGATCCAAGATACCACTAACCTGTCTTGAAGAAATCAAAATTTAGGAGGAAATGGAAGATACAATTCACATAAATGGAAAAAGCAGTTCTGAGAATCCATCACTGCCAAATACTATTCCATCCATCCCCAAGTGTCTGGGAGAAATAATACCTTCATTATCTTAGACTACAGCACCGAAGCCTAGAGCTTCTTTTGAATGTATTCTCAATCACCAAAAAAGTATGAAAGTCAATGTAGAACAGAATTTTCCAACTTTTTCCTTAGACATACTTAGAAAAGTAACATTTGGTTTTTTTTGTTGTTGTTGTTTTTTAATCTTTATTTTTGAAGAGAGAGAGAGAGAGAGAGAGAGAGAGATAGATAGATAGATAGATACAGGGTATGAGCAGGAGCAGAGAGAGGGAGACACAGAATCCGAAGCAGGCTCCAGGCTCTGAGCTGTCAGCATGGAGCCCGACGCGGGGCCTGAATTCACAAACCGCAAGATCATGACCTGAGCCAAAGTCAGCGGCTTAACCGACAGAGACACCCAGGTGCCCTGAAAAATAACATTTGTAAGGCAACAAGGGAAGATGAGGAGCTGCTGGTGGTGAAGAAGCAAGCAGCCTGGAAGCTCCTGCCACTTTTACCTAGTCATGCACAGCACACAGGTGGAGAAGCTTAATTCAGGATATCAAAGGGTAGCCTGAGAAATTCTACCTTTGTAAGCATTATAAACACAGGCAAGTTATAGGTAAGCATTATAGGAAATAATTTCTTAAGTCAGAGTAAAACAAATACCATATGATTTCACTCATATGTGGAACTTAAACAAAACAGATGAACACAGGGGAAGGGAAAAACAAAAAGAGAAGGAAGCAAACCATAAGAGACTCTTAATTATAGAGAACAAGCTGAGGGATGATGGAGGGAGGTGGGCAGAGGATAGGCTAAATTGGTGATGGGTATTAAGGAAGGCACTTCTGTTGAGCACTGGGTAATATATGTAAGTGATGAATCACAAAATTCTACTCCTGAAACCAGTATTACACTATACTGTAAACTTACAAAAAATAGGAAATAATTTCTGATCTCTCTGAATGAAATGAATGAACCAATGAAGTGGTACTGACCTAATCACACAAAATATTTCCTTCCTGAAAAAATCCCAATCAGCCTACTCTTTATTTGTGCTCCCTTTCTTGTGTAGGAAAAAAAAAAAGTGAAATATAACTCTTTGAGAAGTACAAGAAGACATTTTTAGTACAAGTCATTGTAAATCAAAGCCTGGAAAAAATCTCCTACCGGAGTACTTTTTACGCTTGAGACAAGCTATCTTCTTCACTATTGTTACCAGTATTCTGACCTACTAAAATTCATCCAAAGTAGAAGATGCTAAGATGTGAACCATATAACAAATGGGTACAGAACAGTTTTTACCAAATATCTTTTATATGATTAACTGTTGCATAAAGACAACAGTAACATGTAGTTTACTTACCAAGAAGGATTTAAAAAAGAACTACTATTAACTTGGGAAGAATTTTGCAAACTTACAGACTCAACAGTCATAAGGTACTACTTCTTTAGAGCATGAAACCAGAACCCAGAAAAATGCATTAAAATGAAACCAATCAATAAAAGTATCTACAGATATGAACATTAATGATCCCCAAATGCAGTGATAATGAAAAAATACATAGCTTCAGAAGGATCTTGGTCAGATGTGTACTACCCAGGAGAGGGGACCAAATAATCTACTTACTTCAATTCTCTGTCCCATTTGTCTTGAGATTCCAAAAGACTTTGCTATTTTCAACATATAACCATGCATTATTGCCTCTGTTTTTGATCATACAAGTCCCCATAACCTAACTCTTTACTATAGCTAATCCCAAAGGAAAAATGGCAACCCTCCAACTGAAAAGTAATTTTTCTTTCGTGTCTACATAGAGGTATATTTATCATCCCTGTCTCACAAATAACAAGTTTCCTCTAGGTGAAATGATTAGGTAAAACAACAGATGTTCTGAATCCTAGGTTAGTGCTGCTATCAGAAAAACCTATTTTCTTGTTAGTCCATTAAGATTCTATACCCTAGGACTCAGGCGCTCAAATTAAGTCCTAACATAAGGAAATAAGTTTGTGTTCTTTCTGAATCCCAGTTTTATTCTCACTAGCTTTCTGTCAAAGCAACACTCTCAGCAACCACCTAATCCATTAATCTGAGCGATCTCTGACCAGCTTCACTCCTAGTTACGTAGATCTGGTCTCGTATTTAATTATCGTAAACTGTTCATCTTCATTAATGTAACTAATATTCTGTTTCACTCTGAGATATCTTTTCTCTATTTTACATCTAGGTCATCTCTTCCTTGTTTCATGCTTTTTCTAGCAAACTTTTTTCTCCAATTCTTTCTCCACCTTTGACTTGTCTTCTCTTTTTCTATCTTTACTATTAAAACATGTCTTAAATCTTCACTACCTCACTCAGTTCCTAAAATCTACAACTTCTCTTCCGACAACATCCCTCAGTTATCATTAGCTCAGACAAGAAGCATAAACTCCAGGACAGGTCACCAAAGCCTCTTTCACAGAAGTTTACAAGGCGTATTTTAAATACGCATTAGTACATGCCATCCACCATCTTATCCAAAGTAAAAACAAACCACTTTTAAATATTTAAACTTTTAGAGATGACATGTTAAATTTACTATATACACTTATGACTTCAACTGGGGTTTCCTACAATCCTTAAACCACATTCCGGTTAATTGAGATACACAGTCAGGAATGTGAATCATAAACTCAAAAAACTAGAGTTGGAAGGCTTTCAAGAAGATTTAGGGTAACTCACCATTTAACTGAGGCAGAAACTGGGGCACAGACAAGTTAGGCAACTCTCTAAATTACTAAAATATTTTAGTAGTAAAAAAATATCCAGAAACCAAAATTAAAAGTAGATTTATTCAAAACGTTCATGTATGAAAGAATTATTTGGAACTTAAAACACATTCTCAAGAGAGATAACATTATTGATGCTAAATGGGCTCACAAAACAGTCCACAATTACATATTTAAAGGGAACTCAAGTTATTTTCAAGAGTCTTGGAAATTTTTGGCATTTTATTCTCATTTTGCTTCTAAGTATATACTTTCCTTTTGCTTGATACAGAAATGACATTAACATTATTCAGCTTCTCAGATACAACTGCAGTTGTCACAAACGAACAAAGGAGAAAGAGCTTTCCACACCAATTAAAAGAGAGTAAATATCTAACATTATCAACGTTGAGATTCAAATTTTAAAATACACAGATGTAAGAAAACATTCATCTGCGCGGAAGATGTAGTATTAAAATCAAGGCTGGCAACCAGGTAGTCTATGTGCCTAGGACAACTAGATTAATAGAGAATGAAGAGAAAGAACCTGAGAAAAGAGTCCAGGGTAGGAGCCAGTAAAATATTCTGTAAGGGTCGAGATACTTACGCTCTCTGCTGCAACTGTTCAATTTTGTCATTGTAATATGAAAGCAGTCATAGACAAATGTAAACGAATGAGCTAGGCTATGTTCCAATAAAACTTCACTTTCGGATACTAAAACCTGAATTTTATATAATTATCATGTGTCACAAAATGATTACTCTTCTTCAGTATTTTTTCAGTCATTAAAAATGTAAAAACCAGGGGCACCTGGGTGGCTCAGTCAGTTAAGCATTCAACTCTTGACTTTGACTCATGGTTTTTTTGAGTATGGGCCCCGTATCAGGCTCTGCACTGACAGTGTGGAGCCTGCTTGGGATTCTCTCTCGCCCCCTTTCTCTGCCCCTCCCCTGCTTGGTCTCTATCTCTCACTCAAAATAAACAAAAATAAACTTTAAAAAAATGTTAAAACCATTCTGAACTCATGGGCCATACAAATACATAGCAGGCCTGGATATTCCCTGTGCACTTTAGTTTGTCAACCACCAGTCTATGGAAGGAAGAGTGGGAAAGAAGGAAAGACAGTGTGTACCTAGTTTAATAACTGTGTGGACTATTCATGAATACTTTTGCATTAAATCTAATTAAAAATTGCAGCTCCCTTCTAACATATGTATATTAATGAGTCCCAGTTGGCATATTTCACTGTCTTTAACATTTAAAGAACTTAGATACATAATCACTGATCCAGGACAAAAATAATTCTCATAAATAACGTTACACTCAGCAAAACTTTAAGTAGATAATTCAATCTATAGAACCTTAAAATTATATCAACAGATACATTATTCATTACCATTTTGTCCCTGAGTCGCTCTCCACGGATAAAAAAGTCAGCGCAGCCATTCTCTTCCTGGTGAGGGACTTTGAAGACAGTGACGCAGCTTAGTCCACTCCCTCCAAGTGGTAACCATCCACCACTTGAGTCATCCCGGGTCATCACCACAGCTCGCACTCGTGCATAACTATTACTAAAACAGATGCAAAGATTTGAAATTAGGTTTTCCATAAACAAGAAAAAGCCAAGCTGTCAGTCTTATTTGAGAAACAAAGACCACATTAGTTAATGTGTGGCAACTAATATGTTTCCTACTTCCATGACAGTCCACAAGGTAATCTATTTGAAAGAGGTAAAAAACCCACAAACTAATTTAAAAGGTTAACCTTTATTTTGAAGCTCATCATTACAATAAAAGACTACAGATCTCTTATTTCAATTCGTCATTTGAGTACCTCCAGCACATCTATCTGATGGTCACGGAACAAGTTATAAAGGACCCCAAACACAAATATTGTCAAACTACACAGGCCACCATCAAACTTGTCTATTTTCCACCTGCTGCAAAAAACAACCAGAACAAATTACTGCTATATTTTAGTACATAAAATGTGACATCTCTAACATTTCTAGATCATTAGTTCTTCTAACTAGGAATCTACATCAGACAAATCATATAAAGACAAATGTTCTGTTTCAGCAACTAATCAAGCAAAGTCATGCCCAAAAACTTTTCATGCCCTCTTTTTAGCAGACTCTACTCTAAAGAGACCACACTCTAGTTCTAGCCAGAATCATTTCCCAATATTAACCACAACTGTTCTTTACATAAAACCTAAGAAATGTTTCATATACTAATATTCTAGTCTACTGACATCTAAGCATTTTAGTTCCAAACTTTTAATATAATAATTAGTAGTGAAACCCTTTCTAAAAGCAGTACACCCTGATGACTTCCCGGAAAACTATTAAGGGTGCCTGGGTGGTTCAGCTGGTTAAGCAACTGATTCTCGATTCTGGCTCAGGTCATGACCTCACAGTTTTGAGACTGAGCTCTTCATTAGGCTCTGCAATAAGCGTGGAACCTGCTTGATATTCTCTCTCTCCCTCTCATACTCTCTCAAAATAAATAAACTTAAAAAATTTTTTATTAATAGAACTTAAATGTGTGTTGGTTATTATGCATCTCAGTTGAGGCTCTATGTGACAGTTCTGTCACAAAGACAGCTACTTCATGTCTTTGCATGTTCTAAGTGTTACATTGCCAGGTGTCATTTCTGCTGTCCTAGTGATTGGCTGAAATCTCCCCCTAGCTTTTGTTTAACTTTGCAGATTTATTTTGTTGAGGTATACTATAACATACAGATCTTAAATATAAAATTCAACAATTTCTGACAAATGTACACATCTACATCTAACCAACACAATAACCAAGATATAGAACACTGTCATAACTCCAGAAAATTCCCTGAAGTCTCCTACCCACCAAATAAGCAGAACCACTGTTCTAGTTCTAAAAAATACATTACTTTTGCCTGTTATCAGCCTTCAAATGCATGTAATCAAACAGAATCCCCATTTGTACCCTTTTTGTCTGACTTCATTTGACTCATGTTATTGTATTAGCAGTTCATTTTTACTGCTACATAGGCCTCTCACTGAACGAACAGATCACAATTCATTCATACTTTCTTGTATTGATGGACACTTGGATTGTTCCTAGTTGTTGGCTATTATGAATAAAGCTGTTACACAACTATTCTTGTACAAGTCTTTTTGTAGACATAGGCTTTCATTTCTATTATGGAATGGAACCGATGGATCACAGGACAGTACGTTTAACTAAAGAAGAAGCTAACAAACTTTTCCAAGGTGGTGTTACCATTATACATTCCCATGAGTAACGTACTATGATTTCAGTTGCTCCACATCCCTGCTAACATTTGGTGTTTTCACGCTTTTAAATTATACTCATTGTAGTGAGTTTACAGTGGTAACCCACTGTGGTTTTAATATCAATTTCCCTGATGATTCGCTGTATTGAACAACTTTTCATATGGCTATTGGCCATTTATACGTCACCCACTTTTTACATCCTTGGTTATTTTTTATTATGGTGTTTTTTATTATTGATTTTTAGAAGTTTCTATATGTTCTTGACACAAGTCTTGTGTCAGAAAACTCTAACTTTTATTTATTTATTTTTATTTTTTTAATATATGAAATTTACTGTCAAATTGGTTTCCATACAACACCCAGTGCTCATCCCAAAAGGTGCCCTCCTCAATACCCATCACCCACCCTGCCCTCCCTCCCACCCCCCATCAACCCTCAGTTTGTTCTCAGTTTTTAACAGTCTCTTATGCTTTGGCTCTCTCCCACTCTAACCTCTTTTTTTTTTTTTTTCTTTTTTTTTCTTTTTTTCCTTCCCCTCCCCCATGGGTTTCTGTTATGTTTCTCAGGATCCACATAAGAGTGAAACCATATGGTATCTGTCTTTCTCTGTATGGCTTATTTCACTTAGCATCACACTCTCCAGTTCCATCCATGTTGCTACAAAGGGCCATTATTTCATTCTTTCTCATTGCCACGTAGTATTCCATTGTGTATATAAACCACAATTTCTTTATCCATTCATCAGTTGATGGACATTTAGGCTCTTTCCATAATTTGGCTATTGTTGAGAGTGCCGCTATAAACATTGGGGTACAGGTGCCCCTATGCATCAGTACTCCTGTATCCCTTGGATAAATTCCTAGCAGTGCTATTGCTGGGTCATAGGGTAGGTCTATTTTTAATTTTCTGAGGAACCTCCACACTGCTTTCCAGAGCGGCTGCACCAATTTGCATTCCCACCAGCAGTGCAAGAGGGTTCCTGTTTCTCCACATCCTCTCCAGCATCTATAGTCTCCTGATTTCTTCATTTTGGCCACTCTGACTGGCGTGAGGTGGTATCTGAGTGTGGTTTTGATTTGTATTTCCCTGATAAGGAGCGACGTTGAACATCTTTTCATGTGCCTGTTGGCCATCCGGATGTCTTCTTTAGAGAAGTGTCTATTCATGTTTTCTGCCCATTTCTTCACTGGGTTATTTGTTTTTCGGGTGTGGAGTTTGATGAGCTCTTTATAGATTTTGGATACTAGCCCTTTGTCCGATGTGTCATTTGCAAATATCTTTTCCCATTCCGTTGGTTGCCTTTTAGTTTTGTTGGTTGTTTCCTTTGCTGTGCAGAAGCTTTTTATCTTCATAAGGTCCCAGTAATTCACTTTTGCTTTTAATTCCCTTGCCTTTGGGGATGTGCCGAGTAAGAGATTGCTACGGCTGAGGTCACAGAGGTCTTTTCCTGCTTTCTCCTCTAAGGTTTTGATGGTTTCCTGTCTCACATTCAGGTCCTTTATCCATTTTGAGTTTATTTTTGTGAATGGTGTGAGAAAGTGGTCTAGTTTCAACCTTCTGCATGTTGCTGTCCAGTTCTCCCAGCACCATTTGTTAAAGAGACTGTCTTTTTTCCATTGGATGTTCTTTCCTGCTTTGTCAAAGATGAGTTGGCCATACGTTTGTGCGTCTAGTTCTGGGGTTTCTATTCTATTCCATTGGTCTATGTGTCTGTTTTTATGCCAATACCATGCTGTCTTGATGATGACAGCTTTGTAGTAGAGGCTAAAGTCTGGGATTGTGATGCCTCCTGCTTTGGTCTTCTTCTTCAAAATTACCTTGGCTATTCGGGGCCTTTTGTGGTTCCATATGAATTTTAGGATTGCTTGTTCTAAGAAAACTCTAACTTTTAAAGCTTCACTGTGTTGTGGTTGAGTGAGGAGTCTAAAGTCAAACTGTCACAAGCTGGATCCTGGCTCAGCAACTTACTAGCTGTGTGTCGTTAAGACAGTTATTATATCCGTCTTTAATAAATGTAAGTAGTGCCTAATACATAAGGAACGATATATAAGTACTAATTATTATTACTAAAACAAAGAATTTAAAATTGTAGCAGTCATCCTGGTACTTCAGAGCCAGGAAGGACCTGAGAAAAAATAAAATTTACAGAGTCAACCATAATTCTCTACTATTGGAGTCAAACTAATTCTTTAAGGGAAGCGCTACAAGTCTTTACCTTTATAAGCAACTGTTCTAAGCTTTTTATTATTCAGTTATTGAGAGGCTCTGTTCTTGTCTGGGTCCCATGCTTCCCAATCTTCAACTCAGAGAACTAGTCAAAGGACGTATGAGGGCATAAAGTTTGGTCTAACAGAGGGTAGCAAATTGAAATTCTCCTCTTTGGATGGGCTAGAACAAGTGCCTCTACTATAAATAATCATGACATGGATACCAAGAAGCCAGGGAAGCTTGTTACACGGAGAACCAGCTTGGAGGGCTAGAATCAATACTAGACAAAGGTCATCTGGTCTGTCAAGAATTTATCCTAAGGATATCTCAGAAGCACAGCACATAATTTAGACATATTAGGTTCAGATTAAATGTCTCTGAACGGAACTCCTCATTTAAAGGTCAACATGTTTGAAGTTCAGTGAAGTCATAAAGGTAGAACTTGGGTCAAAACAAAAATTCAAATTCCCAAGAAGCATTTAAGTATTTATTTTACTACAGGATCCTGACTCTTCCTTCTTATGTAATTATGTAGCAAACTGAGAAGTTAAAGAATTTTACCCTAGGTTCCACAAGACTTAGAAAACCCAAGTTGTGAAACAACCCCTTCTGAAGCTCAGGGTATATTTTGACTTTAGAGTATGCAAGTAGTTATCCTCTTTAGGGCATAAAATCTTACTTTTTCATCTTTGTTGTTTTTTGTTTTTTTTTTAACATTTATTTATTTTTGAGACAGACAGAGAGAGAGCATGAACAGGGGAGGGTATTAGGAAGAGGGAGACATAGAATCCGAAACAGGCTCCAGGCTCCGAGCTGTCAGCACAGAGCCCGACGCGGGGCTCAAACTCACGGACCGCGAGATCGTGACCTGAGCCGAAGTCGGACACCCAACCGACTGAGCCACCCAGGCGCCCCTTACTTTTTCATCTTTGAATCTTACATTTACAATTTCTATAATGCTTCTCAGATATATGTATAATGCTTCTCAGACAGATTTTATACGTTAAAAATATAAAAATGTGTGTAAAAAAGATTATTAGAAAATATAAAAACCCCCAAGTAGTTATTTTAGGATGGTGAAGTTAGGTATTTTTCCTTCATTTCTGTTTCTTCAAAAATTATTTTATAATTACTATTTATAAATTAAAAGTAACATAATATAGAACTTACATTTTAAGTATATCTTGGCATTACTGAAGATGCTGTAAAATTTTAGAATGTTCTCTTTAATGATATATGAATACATTTTTTTTAAAAAATAAGTATCCCAGGGCGCCTGGGTGGGTCAGTCAAATAAGCATCCAACTCTTGATTTCAGTTCAGATCCATGATCTCAGGGTCACAGGGCACTCAACAGGGAGGCTGCTTAAGATTTTCTCTCTCCCCACCCTCACTCTTCCCCCTCTTTTTCTCTAAAATGTAAATAAATAAATAAATAAATAAATAGCCCTAACATAATTTCCTTTGGCACCCCAATTACCTTTTTTTTCCTACTTTATAAAGTCCCACCTAGAAGGGATGTGTTGTCCTTCCTAGGAAAATCAGATAAAATAAAGATCTCTTCAGTCGAAGAATAAGGTTGCCTGATTCATTGTTCATCTTAATACAGTAAGTTTTAAAGCTAACCAGAAACTTATATACACTTTTTTAAATTTCATGTTTTCAACTATACCAAATACGTCACTGTTTCCCTTATCTATTCAAGCTGATCTTTCAAGCTTTAAAGTATTCCAGAAACTTATATCAATAAATCTGTACTCCCCATACCACAGTCTTCATCAGTTTATAATTTAACAATTCAGCTTCCAACTTCAAGACCTAAGACTAGAATACTTACCATACAATTTTTCAAGTTGTTCAATAAATGTGTGGGGTGGTTATGTGTGGGGTTTTTTTGGGGGGGTGGGGGGAGGGTGTTTTTCTTTTTTTAGACCTTCCTGCCAAGGTTAATCTTTTCACATGTGCTTTTAATTCTCATAGTCTCTTTGCCTTCAAATGTCTTCATTACCTAAATAAAAGTAGCAACTCTTTTGTCTAAAATATGCATCTACACCTAAAGACTAATGGCAGCTCTTACAAACTATCAGATCTGCTGTGTAGCACAATAAAATTTGTACTTGTCACCTCCTCCTTAGATAAAAATGGCCTTAGAGCAAGGAATCAAATTGTATTATTCCATTTGAAACAGTAATAAACATTTTCCCCTGATTATGTAAACAATAGAAGCCCATTCTAGTAAATGTGGAAAATAAAGAAAAATAGTATTTGCCATCATGGAGTTAAAATGTAAGAACTTGTTGGTTACTCTCTGTGTGTACCGTATTTGAATCTGTTAGTCTATCAGTTTGAGACAACAGCCATTTACAATGACAATTTATTCTTACTGGTAAGAATGCAGCAATTTCACTCTTGAGCTTCTTTAATACTTAGTTGAAAGGCCCGTGTGACTGATCTAAAAAAGTCAAATCTGACAATAATTAGTTCTTTAATTTTTTAAAATACTTCAAACTAAAGCTCTATTCTTCTCTTTGGTAGCGGACTACGTAATAACCACCTTTCAGCCTAGCTTTCACTCTAATGAAGTGAAGAGGCTCTTATTGTAAAACATTGCTGGGTTTCCTTTATTTTATTCAATATCTAAATTGTATCTCAATTGCTAATCTCTGATCTCATCTGAACAACTGTATCAAATATATCCTTTCGGCCATAGTCAGTGAATTAAACAACTAATATACAAGTCCAGGTGAGAAGTAATGTTGGATTGGCCTTGGGTGATAATAATGAACACAAGAAGAATAGACTGATTTGGGTCTATTTTGGAGAAAGCCAGGAGGATTTATTGATGTGGTTAGGTAAGTGCTCTAAATTATCTAAAATTCTTAGTCACCATGACCTTTATTTTCTAGAATTTTCAAATGGTATTTTAGTAAAGTTAAAGGCAAAAGAAGAAGACCAAACATGAAGATAAATTTTGCCTCTCTTATATTGATCCATATAGTTTCTTCTAAAATAGCAGTACTGTATTATACACAATCAGAATAACTTTAAAGTCATACTTGATTGAATTTTGTGGTAAATGCCTATTATGGTTGCATTTTCACATGTGCACACTGGCAAAAATATTTCATACCAAATTAGGGGTACAGTTACAGAAAATTCTACAAGCCCTAATAGTTTTAACTGTCTAATAAGCAAAATGTCCTTGGCTTAAAAATGTCCTTTTTTAATTTTTTTTCTCCCTTGTAGAATACTCTTGTTTTGTTATTACCAAGCCTATTATACATGCACCCAACTGTCTTCTTGTTCTCTTCATTCTTTCTATACCATCTCTAATTTTCAACTGAGTTGTCTTTCTTCTATTGACTTACATAAATTCTTTATATTACAGATGCTAATCCTTTGTCAGTTAATGTGAATTATAACTATCTTCTGATCTGTGGCTTATTTTTTTAATGTCTTTCAAACAACAAAGCTTTTATTTTACCATGGTCAAATGTATTTCTTTTCCTTTATAATTGCGCTGGTGACTTTCTATAAGATATCATACATCCCTGTTTTAAACCTCTTACATCCTTTGAAGAGATAAAACTTTTTCTTTTTAAAGTCATTTAAGTGTACAGAATTCTCTATTTTCTGCTAAAGTAAAAAACTGCTTAAAATCAACATGTCTGGCAGAGCAAATATTCATGTATCTGCTGAATTATAGCCCACACTAGTCTTCTACCATTGGCCAGAAATTAAATGCAATTTGGTCTTTGTTTCGCAGCTATTTATGGTTTTGTTTCCACTGAGCATGGTGACCAGGTCTTCAAAGCTGCTGTACATAGTGCTGGTGAATTGAGACCTACTTTTATAATTTCTTTTTGTATCTAGGATCCACTCTGGTCTAGCATTTGTACCAGAAAAATGGATTTGTACCAGAAAATTTACCCATCCCCTTCCTAAACTTAACCCAACCTCTAAACCTTCCTACCTTTACATGCTTTAACACTTCCAGGTGTAGCTTTATTCTTTTTTTTAACTTCACCTATATATTTAACATTATTTCAAAACAGGGCTCAATTATATTTTCACCAAAAAAACTGCCAAATTATTACAAGGATATTGCCAATATACATCATTTATTCCTTACCTAAGAAGTCTCCTACTTAAAGAGGATGTTTAATATACATTTACACAGCTTGAAAGTACAGAAAAAGATATATGACAAGGGGAGACTGTGGCTAGGGTTTACTTAGACAATTTTGACAAATTACAACAAATTTTACATACTAAAGTATCTTAATAAACATATTTATATAAACAATTCTGATTATTGCTTTGTCATAATACCATGCATACCTGTCATATAAGCTAGGAAATGCAGTCTATATTTCCAGGCAACCATGTGCCCATCTAAAAACAGGGTACACTATTACTAAAGAAAAACAGAAAAAATATGTAGTCTCTGGCAGAAAGATAAAAGAAACAATTACAAATAAAGACTTTAAGACCATGGAACCAAACTGCTCTCCGAATGAAGTACAGAGGTGTGGTAGGATGGGACAGTAGAGAAGAAAGGAGAGAGAAACAGAGAGGAAGAAAAGGCAGACAAAGAAAGGAAAGTATTTTAGAAATGGTAAGTTTAGGGGGCGCCTGGGTAGCTCAGTTAAGCGTCCGACTTCTGCTCAGGTCATGATCTCACAGTTCAGGGGTTCAAGCTCTGTGTCGGGCTCTGTGCTGACAGCTTGGAGCCTGGAGCCTGCTTCTGATTCTCTATCTCTCTCTCTCTTTGCCCCTTCCCTGCTCACACTGTGTCTCTCTCTCAAAAATAAATAAGCATTAAAAAAAAAAAAAAAAAGAAGAAAGAAAGCAAGAAAGATAGAAAGAAATGGTAAGTTTGAGGCGCATGAGTGGCTCAGTTAAGTGTCCGACTTCAGCTCAGGTCATGATCTTGCAGTTTGTGAGTTCAAACTCTGCGTGGAGCTCTGTGCTAACAGGTCAGAGCCTGGAGCCTGCTTGGGATTCTGTCTCCCTCTCCCTCTCTCTCTCTGCCCCTCCCCCGCTCATGCTCTGTCTCTAAAAAATAAACAATAAAAAAAAATGAAATGGTAAGCTTAAAAACAGTCAGCTACACCATTATGAATGACCAATATGCAGTTAGAAATGTCTACATTTAGGAAACAGATCTGAGAAAAGGCCAGAACTGTACAAGTCATTCAGTTTGTTTTATATAGTAATGGTTCTCAAATTGAGGGGTCAGGGTGATTACTGATACTACTGAAATTGTGATCAAAACTACAAACCAACTCCCCTGAAGAATATATATATGGCTAAAAAATCACATTTGAATACAATTTTGCAGATTCACAGTCCCTTCCAAGAAAAGGTTCACAAGGCTGAGATTAAGAATATTTGATCTAGGGGTGCCTGGGTGGCTCAGGTGGTTAGGTATCCAACTCTTGGTTTTGGCTCAAGTCATGATCTCACGGTTCATGGGTTTGACCCCCACAGTGGCCTCTGTGCTGACGGCGCGGAGCCTGCTTGGGATTCTCTCTCCCTCTGCCCCTCCTCTGCTTGCTCTCTCTCTCAAAATAAATAAACTTAAAAAAAATTTTTTTTAAAAAGAATATTCCATTTAAAGGGCAAAGTTGTTCCGCAATACATTTTTAGGCCATAACTTAGAGATTTGTGAAGGTGGTATTTCCTTACAAATGAGTCAACTGAATGCTGGTTAGGTGGAGTTACATCATCCTCTCTTAAGCAAATCATAAAATTACTACACTTCCAAGAACATGAAATATACTAATTCCAGAAAATAAAAATGAAACTAGTAGATGATCAATTAAAGTGGGAAAGGGAGGCAGAAGAGGTCAGAATCAAAGATTTGAAGATGTTATACTGCTTGGCTTTAAAGATGGAAGAAGGGGTCAGGAGACAGTGAATGCAGGCTTCTAGAAGCTGGAAAGGCAAGGAAACGCATTCCCTAGATCCTCCAATAGGAATGCAGCTCTACCAATACCTTGATTTTATCCCAGTGAGATCTATTTGGACTTCTAACCTTCACACTACAATATAATAAAATTGTGTTATTTAAAGCCACTAAGTTTGTAGTAATTTGTTACTGTAGCAACCAGAAACTAATACAAAAGATGAGGGTGACTTTCCTGAGGATATGAAAGCAATCTATATGCAGAAGACAAAGAGAACTATTTTCCATTTCTAACTACAACAGTACCAAACAAAATGGCCAAAAATACTCTCTCTCTCTCTCTCACACACACACACACACACACACACACACACAAAACCCCCCACAAACCTTAGAATCCCTTAAGATTTGTTCAGTACAATAAGAATTTATATTTTTCCATAGAGTGATATTTACAGTGAAAAAACATTGTCCTAAAGAGTATATTTTAAGTAAATATTACCATCCAAATATTAAACATTATTAGAGACTGGATATAAGAGAAAAAGGAAGCACTTAATAGAAATAATTTAGAATGATACAGCACTTCACACTATAAGTACTTATTTTCTCAACTATAAAAAAATGCAGATGATATTCAGAAGATAACCACATTACTACTCTATTCATTACTACTCTATTCATTACTACATCTATTCATTTACCTAGTGAGCATTTATTTCTATGCTTCATACATAAATAAAATTTTAAAGTTATGGTCTCGCCCTAGAAGCTCATAATTTAGTGGGAAATATAAATAATGGGATATATAACCACAAAATGCAAAGTATAGGAGATGACTAATATTCATATTTGATGGGGGTTGGAATATCAGTGTATCGGGTGGAAAAAAAACTAAGGACACTCCATGGAGGGAGCATGACACAGGTACGTCATGTTTAAGGACAAATAATAGGTTAACTCACTGGACCTTACTGTATCAGGTCTTCCATACCATGCTCAAAATTAGTACTCTATTTTATCACAATAAAGAGACCACAGGGTGACAATGCCAAGGGAGTAGAATGCTCTGGTTTGTGTTTTTAAAAATCTCTCAAAGAGCAAAAGCAGTAACAGAACTGGACTACACCAATCCTAATGAGATAGGTTATTTCAGCATTTTACAGATAATGAAATAAAAGGTTGAGTTTGATTATAAAGATAATGGTCTTGAATTACTTGTTTTGTATTGGTAACTTCAAACTCGGAGCAAATATTATTTTCCACATAGTAATCATCAATCCAAAGCAGCACATGGCAATTAACAGCATTGTGTTTAATAGCAAGTCAGACTTCCTGGATTCCAAAGGCAGTTGCATCACCTCAAAATTATAATCTTGAGCAAATTAAATTACTTAAGCTCCCTGTATGCCCATTTTCCTGGTCTGTAAATGGGGGTTATAACCATCTATGATAGTACTTGGAAAGTAAATGAGGAAATGCAAGTAAAGTGTTTAGCACATATCTGGAGAATAGTTAAGTGCCCAATAAATGTTACTATTATAAGGCCTTAATATATTAAATCAACTCTATGACATTATGATATCTGAAACTGTCTAAATTTGTCTCATTTTGTATTTATGAGGGGTTTGCATAATAAACCCAGGAGGTGGCTTTTTACTTTTAGTAAGAATTGTTAGCCACAGCTAAGTATCACAATCTTCCTCATACTGCATGATGGGAGCACTTCTAAGTAAGTCATAGGCATCTGGGAAGTCTTCCAGGAGAATGAAAAATAAAACTAAAATCAAAAAAGGATAAGGGAAGAGGTACTCACAAACTATCCCTTTAGAATCAACTACTCTAGGTTCCACTAGATAGTATTATCAACCTACCAAAGTAGTTTAAAACTCTACCTTTGTCTCCTGCCTTCTGAAACCACTACTGTTAATTCCCCGATTCCTTAATTACCAGCAATGATGACATGATTTCATCTTCTGAAGTACTCTAGGTCTATGTTAGAAGAGCTCAAGTATAAAAATATTCATTGTCAATAAGAGATCAGAACGTAGAAGACAAGAAACCAACATTTATACTAGAGTTCATGATGAGATAAAAGCATGAGAGGGGTGCCTGGGTGGCTCTGTCGGTTAAGCGGCCGACTTCGGCTCAGGTCATGATCTAGAGGTCCGTGAGTTTGAGCCCCGCGTCGGGCTCTGTGCTGACAGCTCAGAGCCTGGAGCCTGTTTCAGATTTTGTGTCTCCCTCTCTCTGACCCTCCCCTGTGCATGCTCTGTCTCTCTGTCTCAAAAACAAATAAACGTTTAAAAAAAAATTTTAAAAAAAAAAGCATGAGAATGAAATAGGTTTTAAAATAATCTTACAGTAGGAAAGGCCTAAGATCCAGAAGCCATTAAAAGCTAAAGGGATAAATTCAACTATACTGAACACATTCCTGCACAGCAAAAATGCCATAAATATAGTAAAAAAAGCAACAAATTGACAGAAAAAAATGTATACCATGTATTTATTATCACAAAGTACTGAAATCAGTGGCTTACAACACCACAATGTACACAGTTCTGCACCCTGGAAGTCCAGAGGGCATCATTGGGCTAAAATTAAGGTGCCGACAGCACTGCACTCCTTTCAGCAGGGTACAGAAGAGAATCCATTTCCTTGTCTTTTCCAATTCCTAAAAGTCATGTTCCTTGGCTTGTGGCTTCCTTCCATTATCAAAGCCAGGAACATCACTCCTCTCTTGCATGCCTGCTGGAGTCACATCTCTTCCTGACTGCAGTCCCCACCTCAAGAAAAGTTCTCCATTAAAAAAAAAAAAAAATACTGCCTTTCGGGGCATCTGGGTGGCTCAGTTGGTTAAGTGTCTGACTTCATCTCGGGTCATGATCTCATGTTTCATGAGTTCGAGCCCCGTGCTGGGCTCTATGCTGACAGCTCAGAGCCTGGAGCCTGCTTTAGATTCTGTGTCTACCTCTCTCTCTGCCCCTCCCCCGCTCACACACTCACTCTCTCTCTCTCAAAAATAAACATTAAAAAAAATTTTTTTTTAAATACCGCCTTTCAATGCAATGCTATGTAGCCATGATAACAATGAAGAAGCTCTTGACAGTGTCAAGTGAGCTGATCTCTAAGTTCTATCAGGTTTGCTTGTTTAAGATACATAAGTGGATATAGTATGCTATCATTTTTGGAGAAAACACACGCATGCTTGCATATGAATAAAATCTTCACAAAATAAAACTGATAACTGTTTCTTTAGCAATGGGAAAAGAGACAGGGGTACAAGAGTAATTTTCCTTTCATTAAATGCTCTTTTATGTGTTGTTGTTTTTTTTTTGAATTGGGTATCGTTTGTATGTTTTACCCATTCAAAAAGGTATTTACAAACTCTTAAACACACACATACATACACACACTCTCTCTCCCTTAAGGGCTATGATCTCAAAATGGTACTTGTCTCTATAGTAAGAGCTAGCAGTTTTTGTACACTTGCCATTTATACTATAACAAGGAACTGATTTTACCAGGCTTGTTGCCCTCCCTGATGTCAAAACCCGTCCCACCCTGCACACTCTATCCCTCCCAAGAACCTGAAAGAACCAAGACTGCTGTTTCAACCTATTTACAATGTATAGTTCTCCCTAGTAACAGAGACTTGTTCAAATACAGCCTACTCTCCACATATTTCTACACAACATACCACAAATAACATCGTATGTGTGTATTTCTTCTAAATATACTGGGCTCGTTGAGCTCCTGCCTGAAGAAAGTTGGATACTCTCGGGATGCCTGGGTGGCTCAGTCGGTTAAGTGTCTGAGTCTTGATTTCGGCTCAGATCATGATCTCACGGTTTCATGAGTTCAAGCCTGGCATGGGCTCTGTGCTGACAGCACAGAGCCTGCTTGAGATTCTCCCTCTTTCTCTGTTCATCCCCCACTTACAATCTCACTCAGGTTTTCTCATGTTGGAGGTACAGACAATAGGCATAGCCTAAGAGAGAAGACACAAACACAGAAAATGGACAGGCAGGAGAAGGAATTCCTTAGTCTTCCTAAGAAGTATTTCAGAAGTAAAGGCTGGAGAAGGATTCCTGTGTGGTAGGAGAAAAATGATTAAAAATGGACCTAGGTTTAGCAGAGAGGCATTTTCATAGACACCAAGGTGAACATGGTCAAGCTCTAAATTACAATACATTATCTAGTTATGTTTCTTACTTTCCAAAAAGTCTTCCCTGATGCCTATCATTAG
>NW_026057582.1:80629545-80858528 GCF_023721935.1 Panthera uncia | reverse complement strand
TTATGTTTCTTACTTTCCAAAAAGTCTTCCCTGATGCCTATCATTAGGTTAGGTATCTTTTGTAAATGCTTCCATCATGTGAACTGTGAGTAGAAGACTCAAAATAATTCATACTTAATGGTTAGGTGTGGTTAATAATTCTATTTAAAGCAAAAAGGAAACACTGTTCCATTTTTTCCTCATTTAGGGAAGGTACATGATATCCTCGTGTATACCACTATGTAGTTACGTGAGAAGTTCCAATCTATTTCTCCTGTTTCTCAGTGTCTTCAGTAAAATTACATGCCTGATCTTATCTGTGTTGCCAGAAATATTAATGAAAAATATGTGGGTTTATGACTAGATGAAGTAATACTCATCTGAGTGCATGCATCAGGTCAATAGCAAGAACATTCGGTGAGAGACTGCCCCCCCTCTCTGGTCAGGGAACAGACGCAGGGAAATTCATATTACACTCCTGAGGAGGTAATACTTTCAATGTCAACCTAAGTAAGATGGTTTTCACTAAGGAATCCAGCAGAATCCCTTACATTTAGTACCCCCAACTTTTAAAATATGTTGCCAACTCCTTCTATATGTACATGTAACCTTATTTAGTAGAGGTGATGAGCATTCACTTTTTCAAATGCACCTGGAGGCAAGTATCGAGAGTGAAGCTTTAAGCCATGCTGAGAATGTAAAGAGTGCCTTGGCATTTCAGGACAAGGAACAGAGGAATAACCAGAGTAAGCCGACAACCCTGCATATCTAGGATGCCAACTCTTCACTGATCAGGCAAACAAGCTAAGGATGCTAAAAAGATATGGAGTCAGTGACAGCGACCAAAATTAATCAGAAGAATAATGTGAGAAACAGGAAGTATCTCTACATAGAGTCTTAAAAAACTACCAACATCAATATCTGACAGCCCTACTATGGCCAATGCTTGAAAGTCCTAGCAGTACCTACATAAAATAGGTATTTAATAAATGCTTTTATAACTGAATCCAGAAATAAAAAGGAAAATCGGATAAAGAAGCATAAAGAATGCTTAACAATTCTTATAAATACCTATCAAGAGTGCTTGTGGAAAAAAGCAGACAGCCTAAGGTGATTTAAACATTTAATCAAATGAGAATCTAGTCAAAATTTAGGAGGCTTCATGATGTAGGTACATAATTACTTACACTGTAATCATAATTACAAGGAAGTTAATAATACTTCATCCTATAGAAGGAAGCTTAGAGTTCCTGTAAAAATGCCATACTAATCTGAGAATAAAAAGTACAGGGGCACCTGGATGGCTCAGTCAGTTAAGCATCCAGCTCTTGATTTCAGCTCAGGTCATGATCTCACGGCTGTGAGATCGAGTCCCAAGTCAGGCTCTGCACTGGGCAAGGAGCCTGCTGAGATTCTCTCTCTCATTCTCCCGGTCCCCCTCCCACTCCCACTCCCACTCCCTCTGTCTCTCTCAAAATAAATAAATAAACATTAAAAAAGAAAAAAGAAAGAAAGAAAAAGAACAGGCTGACAGTGAAAATAGAGAAGGTTAGCTCCAAGGGCCTATCCCTCAACAGAAATACTAAAAAGCAGAGCAAAATTGATTAGAATCAACTTTGTCAGAACTCTAGAAAATAGTCAAAGGTTTATAGTGATCAAGCAAATGTTAAACCTAAGGGCAACTGTGGCACCTGGGTGGCTCAGTCAGTTAAGTGTCTGACTCTTGATATCACGCTGCTGAGTTCAAGTTCCACGTTGGGCTCCATGCTAAGCATGAAGTCTACTAACGGCAACTTAGGAAAGCTTTGTGGCACTTGCCCTTGGTCTAACCCCATTCCCCAACCCCACTCTCAGAGGTGGTCTTAACCTTGGCAGCCTGTGTTCTAAGCATGGGATCCCAGTCCCTGGTACTAAAGAAAGCAGAGCCAGACTTTAGTCCCAAAGAACTGTGTCTGCAGCTATGTGAAGGACTGACATAAGGTGTTTGCATTCCTCAAACACATCATACAGCAAACAAACATCCAGCTGCTGCCAAGGGCAAAATATTACAGATGGCCAGTAATAGATGTACCAAAAGCCTGGGAGGAGAAGCTGGAGAGACTGTTCCTCTAGGGAATCAGAGCAATCAAAACTGATGTCATAGACGGGGGAATTTAGAAAGCCACATGCACACCCAGGACAGAGAAGTTCTGAAAGACTAAGTTCTTATCTTGGGCTGACCTCTAAGCTCAGCACAAGTGGGAAGTAAAGGGCAAGGCAGCTATAAATGGCTTGGCTAAGCATGGAAGGAGTGCCACAATACAGAGATAATCTGTTAAACCTAAGAGAGTTTTCCTTTTTCTTTCTTTCTTTCTTTCTTTCTTTCTTTCTTTCTTTCTTTCTTTCCTCTTTGAATTCAAGGAAATCTGTGTCAAAACATAAGACGACCCCAGGTTAAAGGAACAGAGACTTCAGAAGTCACACATAGCAAAAAATAAAGACTTTACAGTTTAGAAAATCAAACAATCAGGGTTGTTTGCCAAAACAAACCCTGAAGAGTGGGAAGAATCTGATTTCCAGAGTTATCACATTATAATATTCAAACTGTTCAGTTTTCAACAAAACTTTACAAAGTATGAAAAGAAACAGGAACGTCTGGCCCATTCACAGAGAAAATTAACAAAAACAACCCCTGAGGAAGCAGGCATTGGACTCACTAGAAAAACATTTCAAATCAACTGTCTTAAATATACTTAAAGAAGTAAAGGAAATCAAAAAATGATGAAAATGATGTATGAGCAAACAGGAAATATCAATAAAGAAACAAATTATCAAAAGGAACCAAACAGAAAATCTAAAACTGGTAAATAAAGTCACTGAAATAAAAAAGTCACTAGAAGGTGGTTTCAACAGCAGGTTTGAGCAGGCAGAAGAATCAGTGAGCATCATCAAGGCAGACCAACTGAAATGATTTGGTCTGTGTTAGAGAAATAAAAATAAAGAAAAATGAACAGAACCTAAGGAACTGTGAGGCACTCTCAAATGTACCAACATACATGTAATAGTGAATCTCAGAGGAAAGGAAAGGGGCAGAAGGAATATTTGAAGAAATAGAAGGAAAAAAAAGTCCTTTCCAAATCTGATAAAAGACATAAATCTACACATCCAAGAAGTTAAACCAACTCCAAAAAAAGATAAACAAAGAGACAGTTTTATTTTTTTTTTAATTTTTTTTTAATGTTTATTTATTTTTGAGAGAGACAGAGACAGAATGTGAGTGGGTTAGGGGCAGAGAGAGAGGGAGACACAGAAGCAGAAGCAGGCTTCAGGCTCTGAGCTGTCAGCACAGAGCCCGACGCGGGGCTCGAACTCACGAGCTGTGAGATCATGACCTGAGCCAAAGTCAGACGCTCAACCGACTGAGCCACCCAGTCGCCCCACAAAGAGATAGTTTTAAAAATGAGACCCATGGGGCGCCTGGGTGGCTCAGTAGGTTAAGTGGCCGACTTCAGCTCAGGTCATGATCTCGTGGTCCGTGAGTTCGAGCCCCACGTCGGGCTCTGTGCTGACAGCTCAGAGCCTGGAGCCTGTTTCAGATTCTGTGTCTTCCTGTCTCTGACCCTCCCCTGTTCATGCTCTGTCTCTCCCTGTCTCAAAAATAAATAAAACGTTAAAAAAAAAATTTTTTTTTAATGAGACCCATTATAATCAAGTTGTTAAGACAAAAGTCTTGAAAGCAGCAAGGGAAAAACTACTCATCATATACAAGGGATTCTCAATAGGACTAACAGCCAATTTCCCATAGAAAACAATGGCGGCCAGAGGCAGTGCAAAGACATAAAGTGCTGGGGGAGAAAATGTCAACCAAGAACTCTACATACAAACTATCCTTCCAAAGTGAAGAAGAAATTAAGACAACTAAAAATCTGAGGGAGTTGCCCCTAGCGGATCAGCTATATGAGAAGTGCTAACAAGAATCCTTCAGGATGAAATAAAAAGGACACTAGGCAGTAATTCAAAGCCATATGAAGAAATAAAGAACTCTAGTAAGGATTACTACATAGGTAAATATAAAGCCATTATTATTACATTTTTGGTGTGTAGATTTTTCTCATTTCCAATAATATAAATCCATATTAATGAGCACATTAACGTATGAAAATATAAACTGTGACAATAGCAACATAAATGGAAATGGACTGATATAGGTGTATAGCTTTTATGCACTATTAAAGCTAAGCTAGCATCAATTTAAACTAAACTAAGCTGTTATAAATTTAAGATGCTGCCTGTAATCTCCATAGTAACCACTAAGAAAATATTATATGTGTGTGTATATATATATATATATATATATATGAAATTAGAAAAGAATTAGAAATACACTACTAAAAAAATCAAATGCACAAAAAGGGAAAAAGTGAAGGAAATGAGAAACAGAAAAGGTGTAAAATATACAGAAAACAAATGGCAAAAAGGCAGGAGTGCCTCATTATCAGTAATTACATGTAAATGGATTAAACTCTGCCATTCAACTGGCAGACGGGATTTTTAAAAAATATCATCCAACCATACATTGTCTACAAGAGACTCACTATCTGCTGTCTACAAAAGACTCACTTTACAACCAAAACTACCAATAGGATGAAAATGAACAGACGGGAAAAAATATTCCATGTAACAATAACCAAAAGACAGCTGGAGTGGATGTAGTAATATCAGAGAAAATGGCCTTAAAGTAAAACAAAATTGTTAAAAGAGAAAAAGGTCATTATATATGATAAAAGGGCAATTCATCAAGATGTAACAACTATAAATATATATGCACCAAACAGCAGAGCCCCAAACTATACAAAGTAAACACTGACAAAATGAAGAAGTAGATCTGCAATAATAATTGAATACTTGAATACCACACTTTTAAATTTTTTTTTAAGTTTACTTATTTAGAGAGAGACAGAGACAGCACAAGTGGAAAGAAGCAGAGCAAGAGAGGGAGAAGAGAGAGAATCCCAAGCAGGCTCCACACCATCAGCACAGAGCTTGACATGGGGCTTCAACTCACAAAACTGTGAGATCATGACCTGAGTCAAAATCAAGAGTCAGACACTTGATTAAAAAAAGAGAGAGAGAGACGCTTAACCGACTGAGTCACCCGAGTGCTCCTTGTACATTTTTAAATGGTTAAATATAAGGGGCGCCTGGGTGGCTCAGTCAGTCACGCATCCAACTTCAGCTCAGGTCATGATCTCACCATTGATGGATAGGTTTGAGTCCCACATCAGATTCTGTGCTGACAGCTCAAAGCCTGGAGCCTGCTGCAGATTCTGTGTCTCCCCCTTTTTCTGCCCCTCTCCTACTCACGTTCTCTCTCTCACTCTCTCTCTCAAAAATAAATAAAATGGTTAAATGTTACATGAATTTTTCCTCAAACTAAAAAAAAAAAAAGGAAAAGGAGGTAAAATTAATAATAGTATATTTTAATTAATCCAATATATCCATATCATTTAAATAGATAATATAAAATAATGAGAATTTTCCATTTTTTTCATACTAAGATTTTGAAACTTGGTGCACATTTTACACACAGCACATGTCAATCCTGACTAGTGCTCTATAGTCATATATAGCTAAAAGCTACCACGTTGGACAGGCAATCTAACAAAAAGATTACAAAAATAACTTGACAGGTAAGCACATAGAAGAAATTCTTAAAATCTGGAATGCTCACTTTGTCTCATCCAACACTTGCAGCTAATCCCTGATGCCTTTTCTTTGTTATAAAACTGAAGTAGGCCCAAAGAAATAAATATATGCATATTCCTCCCTTTCATTTTATCTTCTGAAATGCTCTTTAAAACAATGTTAAAAGACCCATACTTAACACTTGTCTTGGCTTCCAGAGGCTATAAATATAAAGGCTTCTCCTTCTGGTGAATTCGATGTATTTATAATCTCTTTCATTATGCAGTTACTAGTTATGATTCCTCTAACACTGCCTTGTATTATTTAGCTTTAAACTTCACCCACTTACCACATCTTCAATTTCCCTGTGCCACTCATAGTGCCTTGCAGAGACTAAGAATGTGATATGATATTCAACATCTTCCTGTTCCATCACAATTCTCTTCTACTAAAACTAATGAACACTATTTAATCTGCAGATAATGATAAAATCAAAAGGACATTTGCAACACCTACTCTCTCATCAATGGCCACACAATATGAATTAGCTACCTAGCATCCTTAACTCAAAAAAACACAAGACAGGAAACACAGGAAAGCAACTTTAAGACTTGTCTTCATCAGGAAATGTCACAGCAATCAATTCAGAGGCTCTTCTTTAGCTCCCTAAAGTGACAGTTCAATTGTGAGGGAATAAAACTCTATGGATATGAAACCATGATTGTATAGAATGATTCTTAGCTTAAAAAGCTCCATACAGGAACTAAAGTATGTGACAACAGTACTGTGGACATAGCTTCTTGAAGTTCTAGAAAGGAATATACCAGGGCAAAAAAAAATACACCACAGTCGAGGCAGAGTAAAGCTGTGGCTTTCCACCCTGTATATAGCTCATTCACAATTTTTCCAGGCCAGATGCTGTTTACCAATCAGCAATGTTGCCTAATAACACAACTCATATTCCACTTTCATCAGGATTCCAGAGAACCAGAGCTTAAAAAATTAACCCAAAATCATTTTCCATAAGGGAGAAAGGAAGGGCACCTGACTGGCTCAGTTGGAAGAGCATGCCTCTTGATCTCAGGCATGAGTTCAAGCCTCACATTGGGTGTAAGATTACTTAAATAAGTAAAACTTAAAAAAAAAAAAAAAAAAAAAAAATGGATTTGGTTACGTTTTTATTATCATCTAAAACAGAGTAACTGCCAATTAGATACGGACACATTTACGTACATATCTTTTTTTTTTTTTTTTAATTTATTTTTGGGACAGAGAGAGACATAGCATGAACGGGGGAGGGGCAGAGAGAGAGGGAGACACAGAATCGGAAACAGGCTCCAGGCTCCGAGCCATCAGCCCAGAGCCTGACGCGGGGCTCAAACTCACGGACCGTGAGATCGTGACCTGGCTGAAGTTGGACGCTTAACCGACTGCGCCACCCAGGCGCCCCTACGTACATATCTTAAACAGATGCTTGGTCATTGTAATTCATTTCATTAATATCAGCTATCGAAATATGGATATTGCCTCATTGTATGTAACTTATTCTTATAATAATACTCTAACCGTACAAAAATAAAAATCAGTAAGAAATGACTTTAGTATTTCTTACACTTTTTTTTTAATGTTTATTTATTTTGAGAGAGAGAGAGAAAGTGAGTGAGCAAGGGAGGGGAAGAGAGAGGAAGAGGGAGAATCCCAAGCGGGCTTCGCATTGTCAGTGCAGAGCCAGACGCGGGGCTCGATCCCAGGAACCGTGAAGATCGAGACCTGAGACGAAATCCAGAGTCAGATGCTTAACTGACTGAGCCACCCAGGCACCTCCACAGGTATTTTTTATCAACCTGAGTTGTAAATCTGAAAAGCATTGCTGCTTTTAACAAATAAGACATACTCCAACAACATATCATCTAAAGTGTCACTGATAATACTCTGATTTCTCTTCAAATTGTATAAATCTTTTGCCTTTTAAAATGTCACTGATGAAGGGAGAAAATAATTCTACTAGCATCTTATTTAAAAAATGGACTGTGACAGAACATTTGGAAATAACATCACATATACACCTCGAATTACAGGGACAGACATCAGGTGAGGGAGTTTACAAGACCTATCAGCCAATTGGTACTGGCACTAAGCAGATTTTAAAAGTGGAAAGGCAGGACATAAGCTCCTCTGAATCAAGCATTCTGTGGAGAAAGTCTGGCGGCTGACAATGAACCAAAAGAACAGGGATCCCTTTGGGGATCAAAACAAAGCCACTTGATAACATTTCTCCAGTTAAGACTAAAATAACCAAGATTCAGTTGCAGAGCCAATTTTTCTTACAGTGAGATTTCCTTAACCTTCATTTTTTCCGTACCCAATTACACAGACAGTGATAGAGCAAGGATTCAAACGAAGGTCTGGATAGAGCCTCTGCTTTTTTATCATCATTTACAACCAAGCCAATGCACGGCTGACATAACTCACTGGTAAAAAATAGTACTCGCATTATAGTTATACATCTACCCAAAAATAAATTTTTATCTCATTCTTCAAGGTTTCAGGAAGCTGTAGGATTCCTATAAACTTGCACCACATGTGCACACACACCTCTGCCTGCATGTGGACACGATATACAACTGCCAATATGGGAAATTTAGGAGGATTCCTGCTACTACGCTGTTTGAAGTGTACTGACAACGCTTCTAACCAAAAGGGTTTTAAATTTAAATAAAGGTGACTTCATTTTAAAGTTGGCTCTGAAACCAGAGCCTTAACAGGTTCTTCATTTATCTCCCCTACTCTTAGCTCTAAATACACAAAATCCTCAGAGCAGCGGCAGAAAATGCCTCTTCTCAGAGTTCAAAAGCCCTGGAATTGATTTGTCTAGCTTTGGTTAACTGGATAATTCCTAAACAAAGCACACCCATGGAGGGTCGTGCAAATCAAACCAAAAGACCTGAAAATGAAGAAGGAAGGATTCTCCCCATAGAACAGAAGCTCTTCTTTTAACAGAAGAATCAAGTTATGGTTGGCATACAAAAACAATAGATAGCCATTACAATGTTGAAGGAGGAAACACAGGAGAGGACTCAAGGTAAAAAAAAGTCATTTAAAGTACGTGGAACATGATGAAAGAAGACATAAAAGTATGCAACATGCATGTTATTCTTGGAAGATTACTTCTTGGAATTAATTCTTGGAAGATTACTGAAGATGACAAAAATTAGACTAAAAAGGAATCCTACTGGTGAAGACTTTGCATATTCAAAAGAGAACTATTCTAGGCTTCTGTGCCAGGGGCATATCATTAAATTGGTAGATAGGAATAATTACATGAAAAAATAGGATCAGGAAAGCTTGGAAGAGTCAGGAAGCAAAAACAGAAAGGCAGCTAGGAAGATGCTATCTGAATTTAAATGCTATTTCAGTAATGAACCCTGGGAATACAGCAATGTCTTTACAGACAGAAGTACAAGACAGAGTTCCTAGATCTATTCTTTTAAATAAAATTCATAGAACAAATATGAAAGTAGGAAACAGGGAATACAGAAAATACAGGAACCAAAGATAATCTCCAGAATTGTAAACTTATAAAGATTCAATGTAGTGGTGCTGCATGCAGTGTAACAGATGTAGCAATTAAGTCATCAATCTAGAATATAAGAGTTCCGTTGTCACGTGTATTAAGAGCATTCAAGGGAAATAACTAAAAAGCCATGAAGAGCATAATTCAACAGTCCCTAGCACATAAATAGATAAAAAATCACATATATGGCTGGATGGATTGGATGTTTTTCACAAGCCAAATAATATATTGAACAAAAAGTACCCAAACATGAATAAAACACAGTCTTTGTTCTCGAAGAATTCACAATAAATAATAAGGGAAATGATTTTTTTTTAATTGTCACTAGAGTTCAGAGAACAAGTGTTTAATTCTGGTTAGCGAAAGTTTCAAAAGTGAATCAGAAACCTGTGTAAAAGGTAAGTAGAATACACTACTGAGACTGAGCTTTAGGAGAAATACTCCTCTTAAGGAAGAGAGGAGTCAGGGGGCCTGGCTGGCTCTTGGAAGAGCATTCGACTCTTAATCTCAGCGTCATGAGTTCAAGCCCCACAGTGAGTGTAGAGATCTCTTAGAAGTAAACTTAAAAAGAGAGAGAAAGGAGCACGTGGGTGGCTCAGTCTGTTAGGCGTCTGACTTCAGCTCAGGTTGTGATTTCACGTTTCGTGAGATCAAGCCCTGCACAGGGCTCTGTGCCGAAGGTTCAGAGCCTGGAGCCTGCTTCGGATTCTGTGTTTCCCTCTCTCTGCGCCCCCCCCCCCCTTGCTTGTGCACTGTCTCTCTCACTCTCTAAAATAAATAAATTTTTTAAAAGCTTAAAATGAAAAAAAGAGAGGGAGATGGAGGAGCCTGTGACTGCAGCCATAGTATTTAATTAAGGTAGGCAGGACATTTTGAGGAATGAAGTGTAATAAAGGCCAAGAGAATGGTTTTTGTCTTAAAATGCAGAAGAGAAGCCTAGTTTATTGAAAGTATGATCTGAATGCCGAATTGCTAATGGATTAACACAATAATTATGGAACACTCATTTCTCCAGTAACAGAATTAAAGTAATAATTGATTCTGTTAATACCTTTTTGTTAAGCCAAATCATGTTAAGACAGTCTACCTTTTATAAAGGAATAGCTATAAATAAATGTTTGAATTTTCTCTCTTCTCCTTTCACCAGTAAGACTCAAATTCAGCCTGTAACTGGTAACTGTAACATAGCTCTTAAGCAGAAGTCAAAAACAAATCTAAAGAGCAAAGATTATTGCTTTCAAGTGCTTATAATACATGCAGTGGTGGGGACTAAGGCCATCTAAAGGGAATACTTACCACTCCACACTGCACTCCAGCAGCTGCCTTATAGAAATGCAGGCTCAGTATTATGAGAATGTTTTGATCTTTTTTAGAGAAGCTGAAAATCTTGCCTATATGAAAAGTGAATTCTTAAATACTAGTTTACTTAAGTGTGAACTAGTTTCACCTACAGTTTTCATCTTCTGTCTTCAACAATTCCTTAGTTCAACAGAAATATAAATTATTTTTACCCATTTTTACCACTGCACTTCTTTTTTTTAACCAGAAAACTATACAAAAAAACATAGCATGTTTTGGGATCTCCTCAACAATGTAAGCAGCAAGAAACAGCAATTAACCCATCAGTACTTTATTCTTTTTTTTTTTTTTTTTTTTTAATGTTTATTTTTGAGACAGAGAGAGACAGAGCATGAACGGGGGAAGGGCAGAGAGAGAGGGAGACACAGAATCGGAAGCAGGCTCCAGGCTCTGAGCCATCAGCCCAGAGCCCGATGCGGGGCTCGAACCCACGGAAGGTGAGATCGTGACCTGAGCTGAAGTCGGACGCTTAACCGACTGAGCCACCCAGGCGCCCCAGTACTTTATTCTTAATTCCTAAAATGTCACTTTAATATATCATTCATTTTTAAGTCCTGAATACACTTTGCTCTTAAATATGAAATGTAAAATCTATACAATCCTAACAAATTCATTTATTTTTTTTTTTTTTAATTTTTTTTTTTTTAACATTTATTCATTTTTGAGACAGAGAGAGACAGAGCATGAACGGGGGAGGGTCAGAGAGAGGGAGACACAGAATCTGAAACAGGCTCCAGGCTCTGAGCTATCGGCACAGAGCCCGACGCGGGGCTCGAACTCACGGACCGCGAGATCGTGACCTGAGCCGAAGTCGGCCGCTTAACCGACTGAGCCACCCAGGTGCCCCACAAATTCATTTAATAATAACCACACAGGTGACCAGGAATCATGGACAAACTTGCTATAGATAAAAATTCCATTGGTTCAAAGACTGCCATGAGAAACTCACATCTAAGTATTATCTGGAGAACTTTTAGAAACAGATTCCCAAGGTCCACTCCCTGATTCCTAAGGGAAGAAGCTTAGGAAACCTGTATTTCAAACTTCTGAAGTAGTTCTGATATGTAGCTGTATTTGGGAATAACTACTTATTTAAACTATAAAAAAACTAACCTTAACTTTGAATAAATTAACTGAAAATGTGCCAACATAAATTTTTATCCACAAGTTTTTCTTTTCTATCACTTCAGACAATATAGACAATTACTCTAGTCTTAGACTATAGATAACCTTAAAAATTAAATTCCAAAGAAAAGCATTAACACAAGAACAGTCAAAGCAAAATCATTCATTTAAGACAGCTTGCAATCTAAAATCTTTTAGTAGTTCCATACCATAACTCCTAAGACTGTATCTCTCTGACTCCTTTCCTAGCTACTATCTCCAACCACAACAGCGTCCTTTCCACTCTTAAACAGCTTCCCTGCACCCCAGAGCCTCTGCATTTATTGTTTCCTTTACTTGGATACTCCCCTGAGACATTGAGACATTAAGCCTTCCTTCTTAAGTACAAACCAACATGAATCTCCTCAAAGAAGAGTCACCCAATCTTAAAGTAGTCCCTACATCCAGCTTCCCTCCTTCCTATTTTATTACACTCTATTTCTTTTCCTGGTTTTATTTTCATCATAATGTTTAGGACTATCTGAAATTATTTCTTTACTTATTTCTTAGGTATTTGTTGTTTGCCTCCTATTAACAGAATTTATGTTCCACATAAGAAGGGATTTGTTCTCCTTGCTCACTATTGTATCAAATAGAATGTTATCTGAGGTATAATAAGTGCTCAATATGTATTTTACTGTTGAGTAAATAAAGAATAAAGTATACAAAATCCCAATCTTACTTTCAATTTACTAATGTGCCATTATCAATGAAGTCTCTATGAAAACAAAAGGGTCTTATAAAATTTTAGTCCTAAGCAAGATTAAAATGGAAAAATTTCAGTTCCCCAGCTTCCTCTACCTTTCTTCTCTGAGTTCCCTTCCTCCAGAAATAGTCATTCCCCTGCATCCTTGTGGTCAAGTAATTTTGACTTCGGTAAAAAACATATAAGACTCCAGAAGCATCTCTAGTGACAGAGAGAGGTACAAGCAAGTACATTTTTAAAATCCAAGCAAATCCCCCAAAATATAAAATTTTTCCCAGTTATGTGTCATTCAAAGAAGACTACCTGAGATATCAGAGTGACCAGTCTTTCCAGGAACCAGGTATATACTCTGTATCCTAAGAGAGTTGAAGGATGAATAGAGGTAAATAAAAGGGGGGGGAGGGGAGGTAACGGGAGGGAAAGAATAGTTTTCCCGAAAGAAGACTACTTCAATGCAAGTGACACTTCTTTCCTGAAGAAGTTCACCCATCCCTTTCTTCAAGGAGTTCACCATCTAAATAGTATTATTAAATAGCATTACAGACTGTACAAGTAGCAACATGAGAATGTGTCTATGAATGAAAATACACAGAAACAGAGGAGGAGCAGAAGCTTAAATACAGATTTGGTAAATTTAATCAAGTACAACAATATTACTTTTACATAGATATTTTCATATTATTTTGTAGCCCAAGATTCAAATGTTGAAAAATGGAACTAAACTGGATCAAGACAGTTTCAAAAAAACTTAACTACCTTCAACAATGCTTAAAAACTTTTTTGAAAAATTCGACATCAATTCTTGAAAATACAAGTGGTAAAGAAGTGTTAGAAAAGTACTTCTTTAATTAAATTTAAAAAAAAGAAAGAAAGGTGTTTGCTTAACCTGGGAAAGGCTATTAAAAACTGAATAGCTATTATCATACCACAAAGTGAAACACCTGAGGCATTTCTATTATAGCCAGATACAGGACATTACCAGGAGCAGGTAAAAAAAAATTAAAATTACAATAATATGATTGAAGAGGAGGGGAAGAAAAAAATAAGTGGTGATTAAAAATCACTCAAGGGTGCCTGGGGTGGCTCGGTTGGTTAAACTTCTGACTTCAATTCAGCTCAGGTCATGATCCCATGGTTTATGAGTTCAAGCCCCGGGTCAGGCTCTGCACTGATAGTACAGAGCCTGGAGCCTGCTTCAGATTCTGTGTCTCCCTCTCTCTGCCCCTCTTCCTCTGCTCACATGGTCCTCTCTCTCTCTCTCAAAACTAAATATTTTAAAAAAACTTTTTTAAAAAATTGCCCATATTTGCAGATTATATGATCACCTAAAAAACACAGCCAAATGTTTATTAGAAAAGTAAAAAGCACTTTTGGTTTCTACTCCAAACTGTGTAAGAAGCTTGAAATCCACTGGTCTGTGTAAACTGAAAAGTCAACAACTCCTCTTAGAGCCGTAAAAGAAGTGAAGTCACAGAACAAACCACTGCCCCCCAAACTGAAAACAGGCAGGTGAATACAGAGAATCAAAACTGACTGAAGCAGAAAGCCAAAGCAGAGAGAGAAAGACCACTGCAGGAAACGGTGGTGTGGGAAACCCAAGCTGAAGTATGACTGACAAATTGCTGGAGGCTCAGTGTGGACAATTGTTGAGACTAAAAAATCCAAAGGGAACCAGTTGTTGAAGTCCCCCATAGTTTTTTTGAGTATTCCCTTTTGGAGCTCTACCAAGTCTTCATGGTCAGAGAAAAATCCCCTGGTTCTTTTAAAAGAAAAGGGAAAAAGGAAGCAATATGAAATACACCAGAGCACTTTGTTCTTCTTAACAAAGTTTGTTCTAAGGAGAAATTGTTTAAGCAAAGCCTAACCTCCTTAAGAATTATCAGAACTAAAGTGATGTAGGGAAGGGGAAATACCCAGCTACAGCTCTCTTCAGTCATCCTGTCCTTACCTAATAGGGGTGAGGGGTAAAAATCACTTGAGAAAAGTTCACAGTTCAGAGACACAGGATCACAAAAAAGACAAAGACGTAAATAAGTTCTGAGGGCAAATGTATATGTATATGTATATGATAACCACAATGTATTATATACTTGAAATTTACTAACAGGGTACATTTTAAGTGTTCTTACCCACCAAAAAAAAAAAAAAAAAAGGCAGGGGTGGGGGAGGCACCTATATGCTGTGATAGATATGTTAATTACATTGATTGGGTAATTATCTCACAATGTATATGTATACCAAAACATTAAATTGCATACTGTAAGTATAAATAATTGTTTTCAATTATACCTCAATAAAGCTAGAGGAAAAAAGACTGAGCCCTAATTGCTGGACTATAAAACACTTCTCCTACACAAACACTTTACCACCACATTACTGAAAGCCTATTTACAACAGTTCATTTTAACAAGTACAGCATGCCTGGCCATCAAGAAAAAATTATGGGGCGCCTGGGTAGCTCAGTCAGGGAAGTGGCCAACTCTTGATTTCAGTTTGAGTCATGATCTCCCAGTTCATGGGATTGAGCTCCACATCGGGATCTGTGCTGTCAGCATGGAACCTGCTTGGGATTCTCTCTCTCTCCCTCTTTCTCTGTCCCATGTGCTCTGTACTGCTCATGTGCTCTCTCTCTCTCTCTCTCTCTCTCTCTCTCTCTCAAAATAAACAAACATTAAAAAAAATACTTTACACTTTACCCAAAATATCAAACATCAAACCACAGGTGCAAGGAGCACAGAGAACACCAAGCATGATAAACGTGAAAAAAAAACCTATACCTAGGCACATAATTTTCAAACTACAGAAAATAAAAAAATAAAGAAAATTAAGCTCAAAATAAGTCAGAGGAAAAAAACTTACCTCTAAAAAAACAAAAATAAGAACTATATCTGATTTCTAAGAAACCATGCAAGCAAGAAGAGACTGAATGGAAATATTTCAACTGCTGAGAGAAAAGAAACCACTGGCCTAAAATTCTGTACCCTGCGCAACTACCTTTCCAAAGCGAAGGAGATATAAAGACTTTCTTAGGCAAACAAAAATTGAGAGGATTTTTTGTCAGAAGACCTGGTTACAAGAAATTTAAAAGTTCTCCAGAGAGAAGAAAACTAATCAGGTCAGAAAAACTTAGTTCTACATAAAGGTAGAGAATGGAAGATAGAATAAATGATAGTAAAATAATTTTTATTATTAACTGACCTAACAGAAGTAAAAATAACAACATATTCAATTATGTACGTTTATGCGTATGTGGACATGTATGTAAGTGTGTGAATACATATGAAACACAAAACAACATGGGTCAAAGAAGTCTCAAGACATATTTTGAATTAAATGAAAAACTGGTCAAAACTTGTGGGATGCAGTGAAAGCAGTGCTTAGAGGAAAACTTACAGCACTGGAAGCATATAAGAAAAGAAATATCTAAAATTAATTAGTGGGGGAGGAGCCAAGATGGTAGAACAGCATGGAAGATATTTTTGCATCTTGCATCCATGAAATACAGCCAGATCAACACTAAACCATCATGCACATCTAGAAAACTGATTTGAGGACTAACACAACAATCTGAACAATCTGAACCACAGAACTCAGCAGGTACGCAGGGTGGAGAGGTGAACTGGGGGAGAGAGAAGCTGTGGAGGGCAGGGAGCTGTCTGTGCTTGCGGAGAGGACCAAGATGGGAGGGGGGGAGGGAGAAGCACTCCCCATCCCCCCCCCCCCCCCCCCCCCGAAAAGCAGCTGGAAACCGGAAAAGTAGAAACAGACACAGGGACTGAACAAAAAAGGGAGAAAGGAGAAAGGAGAGGGTTTAAATTTCGTTAAGACTCTATAAACAGGGGGAGCACAGAGTCTGAAACTCCACAGCTCAATGCCGGGCAGTGCTTTGGTGGGAAGGACAAATCCCCAGGAGCAGAGTGAGGTCCAGAGGTCCTTGGGCCACAAGGGGAGAGGCGGTTCCCCTGCTGGGAGGACATTTGGTAGAGGCCGTGCGGCCACCCCAGCAGACTCCAGAGGTCCTAGAAGACCCCAGGGAACAACCACATTAGCTGGTGCTAGAACAAGGTCGTTAAGGGTAAAGCCTGGTGCCAGATGTGTGTTGTGATTTTCCACAATCCCTGAAGCACTGCTGCTACACGATCACATGAGCTTTTTCTGGGGTAGGTGGCACCCAGCTGCAGTCTCTGCGCATCGGCAGCAGCACGCTCCCACAAATGTTCCTGGGTGCTGCCGGCACCTGGCCACTGCTTGGTGAGATCCTCCTGCAGAGGGTCAAAGCGGGTCAAAACCATAGTCCCTCAGAAGTGAGGGGTCAGGAAACACAGCTACATCTGAGACAAAACTCAGGAGGGAGATGCCACCTGGCAACCTGACAGCTTGGTCAAGGACAGTGTAAAAGCAGAGAGTGGACCAAAGCCGGAGACAAAGGACAGGTGCGTGACTGCTGATCAGGGAGAATAAAGTCTGATACTACAGACTGAGTAGCTGAGTGATGCCATTTTTCACCCCTCCCACGCATGTGCATAAACACCTACAAGCACCACAACAATCCACCCCAGTAAGCTAAGCAGCGACATCTAGTGGACAACAGAGCTGTTACGCTAAGCTCTGCCCAACTGGGCCAACCTTGCTCTTTCATGAACACAAATCTCTCTGACTACTTACTTTACCGACTATAAAGTGCTTCATAGTTTGACTTCTAGGGGAAAACAATGTAATTTCAATTGTATTTCAGTCTGTTCACTAGTCTATCTATTCACCTATTCAATTTTCTTTTTATTTTTTTTCCCGTTTCTTTTTCTTGAATACAGAAAGAGAAAACATTTATCTTTCCTTTCAATTTTTATTAAAAATACATTTAATTTTTTCTACTATATTTTTTACTTTTTGTAAATTTTTCAAATTCTATTTTACTTCCATCATTTCATTTTATTCTATTTCACTGTATTCATTTTTTTCAGATTTTCAAATGTTTTCCTTCTTTTTTCTTTTTCTTTTTCCCTACATATTTTCCCTACATTTTTTTCTCTACATATTCAATGCAATCCCTATCAAACTAACACCAGCATTCTTTAGAGAGCTAGAACAAACAATCCTAAAATTTGTATGGAACCAGAAAAGACTCCAAAATAGCCAAAGCAATCTTGAAAAAGAAAACCAAAGTAGGAGGCATCACAATCCCAGACTTCAAGCTGTATTACAAACCTATAATTATCAAGACAGTATGGTACTGGCACAAAAACAGACACTCAGATCAATGGATCTGAATAGAGAACCTAGAAATGGACCCACAAACATATGGCCAACTAATCTTTGACAAAGCAGGAGAGAATATCCAATGGAATAAAGACAATGTCTTCAGCAAGTGGTGCTGGGAAAACTGGACAGCGACATGCAGAAAAATCAATTTGGACCACTTTCTTACACCATACACAAAAGTAAACTCAAAATGGATGAAATACCTAAACGTAAGACAGGAAACCATCAAAATCCTCAAGCAGAAAGCAGGCAAAACCTCTCTGACCTTGGCCACAGCAACTTCTTACTCAACACGTCTCTGGAGACAAGGGAAACAAAAGCAAAAATGAACTATTGAGACCTCATCAAAATAAAAAGCTTCTTCTGCACAGTGAAGGAAACAATCAGCAAAACTAAAAGGCAATCGATGGAATAGGAGAAGATATTTGCAAATGATATATCAGATAAAGGGTTATATCCAAAATCTGTAAAGAATTTAACAAACTCAACACCCACAAAACAAATAATCCAGTGAAGAAATGGGCAAAAGACATGAATAGACACTTCTCCAAAGAAGACATCCAGATGGTCAACCAACACATGAAAAAAATGCTCAACATCACTCATCATCAGGGAAAAACAAATCAAAACCACAAGGAGATACCACCTCACACCAGTCAGAATGGCTAACATTAACAACTCAGGCAACAACAGATGTTGGCAAGGATGCAGAGAAAGAGGATCTCTTTTGCACTGTTGGTGGGAATGCAAACTGGTGCAGCCACTCTGGAAAACAGTATGGAGGTTCCTCAAAAAATTAAAAATAGAACTACCCTATGACCCAGCAATTGCACTACTAGGTATTTATCCAAGGGATGCAGGTATGCTGTTTAGAAGGGGCACATGCACTCCAATGTTTATAGCAACACTATCAACAATAGCCAAAGTATGGAAAGAGCCCAAATGTCCATCGAAAGATGAATGGATAAAGATGTGGCATATATATACAATGGAGTATTACTCGGCAATCAAAAAGAATGAAATCTTGCCATTTGCAACTACATGGATGGAACTAGAGGGTATTATGCTAAGCGAAACTAATCAGTGAGAGAGAGGCAAATATCATATGACTTCACTCATATGAGGACCTTAAGATACAAAACAGATGAACATAAGGGAAGAGAAGCAAAAATAATATAAAAGCAGGGAGGGAAACAAAACATAAGAGACTCTTAAATATGGAGAACAAACAGAGGGTTACTGGAGGGGTTGTGGAGGGTGGATGGGCTAAATGGGTAAGGGGCATTAAGGAATCTACTCCTGAAATCACTGTTGTACTGCATGCTAACTAACTTGGATGTAAAATTTTTTTAGATAAGATAAGATAAAATCTTCAAAAATAAAATAAAATAAAATAAAATAAAATAAAATAAAATAAATCAGCTAACAACTTAAAGTAGAAGACCAAATTAAATCCAGAGAAATCAGAAGAGAAGAAATAATAAAAACCAGAACAGAAATCAAAGAAACTGGATACAGAAAAGTAATAGAGAAAACCAGTAATACCAAAAGCTGGTTCTTTGAAAAGTTCAAAACAATTGGTAAGTCTCTAGCTGGGCTAACTGAGAAAAAAAGAGAAGACACAAATGACAAATAACAGAAAGGAAAGAAGACATTACTACAAACTCCAGACATTAAAAGGACAACAAAGAAATACTATGAACAACTCTATGCCCACAAATTTAATAACCTACATGAAATAGACACAATTTGCCAAATTTCATACACGAAAAAGTCTGAAAAGGCCTGTATCTATTTTAAAAATGAAGTCAATAATCAGTAACTTTCCAAAACAGAAAGCAAAAGGCTTGAGTTCACTGATGAATTCTCCCTAACATAAAAAAAATATTAAGTATATCAATTTTCTACAATCTCTTTCAGAAAACAGAAAAAGGGAATACTTCCTAAATCACTCTATGAGGCCAATTTTACCCTAACATCAAACCAAATAAAATCATAAGAAAACTAGAAACCAGTATCTCTCATGAACATATATGCAATATATTAAAAATAGGTAAAAATAATTTACAACAATGTGCGAAAAAGTATTATATACCACCACCAAGGGATTTATCCCAAGTATGCAAAGCTGGTTCACCATTTATTTATTTTTTGATTTTTATTTGAGAGGGAGAGTGAGCGAGCAAGCAAGCAGGGGAAGGGGGAGAGGGAGAGAAAATCTTAAGCAAGCTCCACACAGAACACAGAGCCTGATTCAGGGCTCAATCCCACAACACTGAAATCATGTCCTGAGCCGAAATCAACAGTTGGACCCTCCATCAACTGAGCCACCCAGGCGCACCTTAGTTCACCACTTAAAATAAATCAATTAGGGGTGCTTGGGTGGCTCAGTCAGTTAAGCAGCTGACTCGATCTCAGTTCAGGTCTTGATCTCAGAATCATGAGTTCAAGCCCATGCATTAGCCAGCATGGAGCCGAATACATAAATACAATTTATAAAATCAACTAATTTAATGCATCATATCAAAGGCTAAAGAAGAGAAATCATGTAATGTTATGAACAGATGCAAAGCACTTGACAAAATCCAACAGGGCATTCATAATAAAAACTCAGTAATCTAGCGGCACCTGGGTAGCTCAGTTGGTCAAGCATCCGATTTCAGCTCAGGTCATGATCTCACAGTCAGTGGGTTCAAGCCCCGTGTTGGGCTCTGAGGTGACAGATCAGAGCCTGGAGCCTGCTTCAGATTCTGGGTCTCCCTCTCTCTCTGCCCCTCCCCCACTCATGCTCTGTCTCTCTCTCTCTGTTGAAAATAAATAAATGTTAAAATTTTTTTTAAAAAAGTAAGTAATCTACAAGTAGATAGGGAATATCTTAAAGAATATCTAGGGGCGCCTGGGTGGCGCAGTCGGTTAAGCATCCGACTTCAGCCAGGTCACGATCTCGCGGTCCGTGAGTTCGAGCCCCACGTCAGGCTCTGGGCTGATGGCTTGGAGCCTGGAGCCTGTTTCCGATTCTGTGTCTCGCTCTCTCTCTGCCCCTCCCCCGTTCATGTTCTGTCTCTCTCTGTCCCAAAAATAAATAAAAAACGTTGAAAAAAAAATTAAAAAAAAAAAAAGAATATCTATAAAATACGTACAGCTAACATTATACTTAATGATGAGCAACTAGAAGCTTTCCCTCTGAGATCAGGAACAAGGCAAGGAAGTCTCCTCTCACCACTCTTTTTCAACATTTTGAGGTTGTAGCCAATGCAGTAGGACAAGAAAATAAAATTAAATGTGTATAGATTTCCCAACACTGTACTAGAATTCTAGCTAACTCAAGAAGACAAGAAAAGGAAATAAAAGGCATATAAACTGAGAAGGAAGAAATAAAACTATGTCTGTTCACAGATGATGTGATTATCTCTGTAGAAAATCTGAGAGAATCATCATCTAAAATCTTTTAAAAACTTCTGGACTAATAAGCAATTATAGCACTTTTCTATATAATAGTAACAAATAATTGGAAAATTAAAAACACAATACTATTTACATTAGCACCCCAACAAATGAAATACTTAGGTGCAAATCTAACAAAATATATACAAGATCTATATGAGGAAAATTACAAACCTCTAACAAAAGAAATCAAAGAAATACAAATGGAGACATCCTCCATGTTCCTGGATAGAAGACTCAATATTGTCAAGATACCAGTTCTTCTCAACTGGATCTATAATTCAATACAATCCCAATAAAAATCCAGCAAGTTTTCTTGTGGGTATCAACTAATTCTTAATTTTTTTTAACATTTATTCATTTTTTGAGAGAGAAAAACAGAGTGTGAGTGGGGGAGGGACAAAGAGAAAGGGAGACACAGAATCCAAAGCAAGCTACAGGCTCTGAACTGACAGCATAGGGCCCGATGCAGGGCTCAAACTCACAAACCATGAAGTCATGACCTGAGAAGTCAGATGCTTAACCGACTGAACCACCCAGGTGCCCGGATATCAACCAATTCTAAAGTTTATATGGGGAAGCAAAGACCCAGAATAGCCAACACAATACCGAAGGAGAACAATGTTCGAGGACTGACACTACTCAATTTAAAGACTTACTATAAAGTTATAGTCATCAAGTCATCAGTGAAAGGACAAACAGATCAATGGAACAGAACAGCCAGCCTCCAAACAGATTCATATTAATATATTCAACTGATTATCCTTTGACAGAGGTACAAAAGCAATACAATGGAGCAAAGTGCAACAAATAGTGCTGGAGCAACTGGACATCCACATGCCAAAAAAGAAAAAAAGGGAATCTAGACACATTCCTCACATCCTTCACGAAAATGAACTCAAAATGGATCGCAGACACAAGTGTAAAAAACAAAACTATTAAACTCCTAGAAAATAATATAGGAGAAAAACCTGTATGACCTTGGGTTTGGCAAGAACTATTTAGATACAATACCAAAGGCATAATCCATTTAAAAAAAGAAAAAGAATTGATTAGCTGTGCTTAATTAAAATTTTCTGCTAAAAAAAAGGCACTGTTGAAAGAATGAAAAGACACACCACAGTCTAGGAAATATAACTTGCAAAAGATACAGTTTATAAAAGGACTCTTGTTCTAAATACACACAGAATTCTTAAAATTTAATAATACAAACAATGTGATTAAATATTGGACCAGGGGTGCCTGGGCGGCTCAGTCAGTTCAGCGTAGGTTTCTCAATGTTGGCTCAGGTCATGATCCCAGGGTCATGGGATCAAGCTCCGCATCAGGCTCTGCGCTAAACATAGAGACAGCATGGGATTCTCTCTCTCCCTCTATCCCTCTCCCCTGAACTCACTCCCTCTCTCTCTCTCTCTCTCTCTCTCAAAACTAAAATAAAAAACAAACAAAAAACCCCAAATAAATAAATACTGGATCAAAGTCCTTCACACCACACCAAAGATACCCAAATGCAAATAAGCATATGACAAGATTCTCCTCATCTTATGTCATCTTATCAAAAGAACAAGATTACACTACACACCTATTAGAATGGCAAAAACGAAGAACTCTGACAACACCAAATGCTCATGAGCAAAAAGAATTAAAATTTAACTGTTTGTGAGAACACAAAATGGTACAGCCACTTTGGAAGACAGTTGGGCAATTTCTTACAAAACTAAACATACTCTTACCACATAATCGGCCAACTGCACTCCTTGGTATTTACCCAAAGGATTTGAAAACATGTCCAGAATAAAAACCTGCACGTGGATGTTAATAACAGGTTTACTCATAATTGCCAAAAACTTAGAAGCAACCAAGATGTCCTTCAGGAAACGAATGGATAAACCGTGGTACATTCAGACAATGGAATACTATTCAGTCTGAAACAGAAATGTGTTATCAAGCCATGGAAAGGCATGGAGGAACTTTAAAAAAATATTGCTAAGTGAAAGAAGCCAGTCTAAAATACTGTATTATTCCAACTATCTGACATTCTGAAAAAGCAAAACTATGGAGACAGTAAAAAAAGATCAGTAGGTGCTAGGGGCTGGAGGAGTGGGGAGATGAGCAGGCAGAGTACAGAGGATTTTTAGGGCAGTGAAACTACTCTACATCAGCACTATAATGATGAATACATAGCATTGTGCATTTGTCCAAACCCAAAGAATGTACAGCCCGAAAAGTAAACCTTAATGTAAATAAAGGACTCTGGGTGGTAATGATGTATCAACGCAGATTCATCCATCCTACCAAATGTACCACTCTGGTAAGGGTTATTGACAATGGTAGAGGCTAGGCCTGTGTTAAGAGTAGAGGGCATATGAGAAATCTCTACCTTCTCTCAAATTTGCTTTGAACCTAAAACTGCTCTAAAAAATAAAGTCTATTTAAAAAATAGGTGGCAGTGTAGTAGATGAATATAAGAAATAATAAAAAACTGACTTTCCTATTTACCAATGAGTTAAGAAATTATAACATAAAAAGAGACAATTCACAATAATAAAAAATATAAAATTACTAGAATAAAAATGATCTAGTAAACCAGGGTTAATATGAAGAAATCTGTAAAACTTTAAAGAAGGGAATAAAGGACTTGAATGAATGAAGACTTTTTGTTTTCTAAAAGCAAAACTCATTATTATACAGATGATCATTCTATCTAAATTCTATTTATTGGAAATTCAGTTTAAAATATCAACGGACTTTTTTAGGAAAGAAGAAGGTAGCTCAACAAAACAAACGAGAAGTCTTAAGTATACCTAGAGGCCAAGAACATTTGAGTGATCTTTAACACCTAAGTCAGGTCATAGGATTCTTGCTCAAAACCCTGCAGAAGGTACATACTTCATTCACGGTAACAGGCCAAACCCTAAAGAGCCAGTTTTGGACAAATAAAAAAGATTAAATGTGTACAATATCCCTTAAAAAGAAAAACAATCTGGAAAAATTTACAAGTAGCAAAGTTAGAGGTTACCTTTATTTCCTCTTTTATAATCACAAAATAATCAAAGTACCTAAACGAAACAAAGCAATCCTAGGTCTAATGATAAACATTTAATAGTAAATATCTAGCTTTTATGATCTGCTTAGCCTATTTTGGGCATTTGTTTAAAGATATTTTCCTTAATTCTGAAAATAACCTTGCAAAATGGTGTTTATTCCACATTACAAATGAGAAAACTCAAGTTTCAAAATTTTTAAGTGATTTGCATCATTTGAAAGTGATAGCAAGGATTTAAAACCCATGCCATTCTGATCCTGTTCCCCAACTTAAATAGCTGTGACTATACAGGAAAAAAAGGTCACTCTTTACCCCCAGTTTCATTTATGTAAAAGTAAGAAATATTTGGAGTAAATATTCTCTACCAGTTACCTTTTTCATTTTTCTAGGATTCCATAAGTCTAAATGTAAGCTAATAGCACATACTTAAAAAACAGGATTCCACAATCATGACTCCCTCTCCTATAGAGAAGCAAATCTTGAAACCTGTAATTCTATTTGACAAAGTAAACATGTCCACCTTAACACATCCTTTATATAACGCTCATTACCTCTTCATCCACTAACCCAAAAATGCCCAGTTTACTTTACAGAAATACACTAAAACTTAGAAGGTACTTTTTAACTGTGTGCAATCCTGGATTTAAACTGAAATTGTGATTTGGGCCACCTGGGTGGCTCAGTCAGTTAAGCATCTGACTTCAGCTCAGATTATGATCTCATGGTTCGTGTGTTCAAGCCCTGCCATCAGGCTTTGTGCTGACGGTTTAGACCCTAGAGCCTGCTTCAGATTCTGTCTCCCTCTCTCTCTCTGCCCTTCCCCACTCACACTCTGTCTCTCTCTCTCAAAAGTAAATAAAAATTTTTAAAAAGTTTTAATAAATAAATAAACTGGCAGCGTGGTGCTCATACATGGTAGTTTTAAGAAAACAAGCAAGCCAGTAAGGCCCTTATAAACCTACAAAACATGGTCCCCTACATGGAAAAACAAGCAATGGGGAAATAAAAACCAACATCAAACAAATTTTAATCATCATCAGACAAGTTATAATCTATAAATTTTCATTTCAAAAGTTGTAATGAGTGAAAGATTACAGTAAAGATGTAGAGAATACATTTCCCATTGACATTAGGAACTAGGTATAGATAAGACTTTTCAAGACTTTCCAAGATTCAAAAACCAAAAGCTAGAACACCACTTACTCATTTAGCAGTTTTTACACCAGACACAGCTGGAATGAATCAAAGATACTATCTATGGCTTCTTGGGCAGAATAAGGAAAGCTGAATGCCTATACAGTAAACCCACACCCTTTCTCAAAAGGATCTATTTATGGACCATGTATGCAATATTACAGACCATGGATGATCTCAGTAATGTTAGTGTCCAATGGAATATGACAATTCAGAAAGTATTAAGAGTCAATTACTTAAAACAAGAAGTGAAAGCTTTTTCATTCCGATAGATAGATAGATAGATAGATAGATATGATGTAGGTTTCATAGAGATGCATAAATTTAGAAGTCACAAAATATTTGAGATTAATGGACAGATTAACTGACAAATTTTCCTTCATCCATAAATCTCAAAGTATAAGGTATTTTTGAAAGCTATGCATTTTGTGTTTATACAAAAAATATGCATTTTTCAGAAGACAGAAACTTCAGAAACAAGGTGGTGTATTTAGTGTATAAAAATAAAAGCATGGACCCTAGGAAGTTATAGGGAATCTGACAGATCTAGACTAACCTGACACACAACAAAGCATTCCTTTTGAAAAAATCCACACAGATGACCAATCCTTCATGTTTCAGTTTGAAAATAACTAACAAGAAACTACAGACTTCATCATATAATCCATTTCATTATTAACCAAATGGCATCATTTTTGTGTAAAACAAAAATTTACATAACCCTTTAACTTTAATTCACTGTTTCCAGTTTTACTCCGAAGGACAAGAGTATCTAAGTATATTCTATATAATCTAAGTATACTCCTAATATTTTATGAGGTTTACCAATTATTTGGAGACAGCTAGTATTTTTCACCAATCAACTCTTCTCCAAGCTCAATCTGACAAGTACCTACAACTTTTCCTCATCTAACCTAGTTTCTAAATGCCTCATCATAGTGGTAGATTATGAATTTATCACAATGGTTATGTGCGTGTATAGTAAAACTTTTAGATATGGATGTTAGGTGATGGGCTAAGCTCACTCACTAGCCAAAGCATTCAATGCGTCCCCTTTTAATGTGTCATCCATTCTATAATTATATTCCTGAATGATGGTAAAAAGATCACAATTTATTTTTTTTTAATTTTTTTTAACATTTATTTATTATTGAGAGACAGAGACAGAGCACGAGCAGGGGAGGGGCTAAGAGAGACGGGGAGACACAGAATGTGAAGCTGGCTTCAGGCCCCAAGCTGTCACCACAGAGCCTGATGTGGGGCTCGAACTCACAAACTGTGAGATCATGACCTGACCCGAGGTCGGAAGCTCAACCGACTGAGCCACCCAGCTGCCCCAAAAGATCACAATTTAAGTAGTTCTTTTAGTTTAAAAGGTGCTAAATAATTTGCACTCATTTGTTTTAAGTGATTTAGTTTTGCAAACAACTGTTTTTGCTTATGAAAGAAAATGTAGTTTGCTGGTCCACAAAGAGAGTCATTAACTTCGTGAGTATGGTGCTCAACCAAATGTCCTAAATAACCAAGGTTAAAATACAACTTTTTTCATCTGTCATCTATCTTTAGATAGAATAGACCTAATAGCACAACTCAATTACAATTACCACCACAAAAATAATGGAGTAAAAAGAAAAACAAAGATGGTAACAGTGATTGTGGATAAGGATACACATGACCTTCATCTTCTTTGCATTTTTCTGTCTTTTAAATTTCTAAAACAATAACAAATAAGCATTCCCCCAAAAGCTAAATAAACTATTGCTGGAGACCTTCTATTTGACCATCATGAAAATCTGAACAGTGCTTTTAGAGAAACTTTTCCATTGACCAGTTGCTCAAAGGGATTCTGACCCAAAAGCATTATTATGCTATCATAGGCTCTTAACCATAAAAAGGCAAATTATATTATTTCTCTTCCAACTTACATTGGCTGTATTTTAGAAATCAGTGTTGAGTACTAGTATCGATGATTCCTATAAATAAAGAAAAAAGATTACATCCTCAACAAATTATATTCCTTAATAGAGATTGGGGTTTCCATGGACATGGGGAAAAAAATCAACAGGGGAAAGAACTGAACAGTCACAAAGCCAGTTTCCACTTAGACTGACACAGTGCAACTGCAATATTTGGGGTGAGGTATTTATTTTATCATTCCAGTCCTTAGTACCCTCATCTAAAAAAAAAAAAAAAAAAAAAAAAAAACGAGAGAAAATAGATCCTATTTAATCAAAATCTTTCTCATTCTAAATTTCTTTGATTCTATGAAACACTCAAGGCTTGTACAATTTCCCAGGTAGCACACTGTAAATGTTTGTCATGTATTAGTGTTTATTTTATAATATGAACTTTTAATGTTTCTTTGTAATGAATTAATTACTACTTCTATTGCTACTAATAGGCAGCTAACACTTCAGTACTTGCTATGTGCAGACACAGTACCATACTTTACATGGAGTACATTTAATCCTCACAATAACCTTTCAAAACAGAGTTATTATCCTCATTTTACAGAAGTGGTTTACAGAAGTCTAAGATACCAAAACTGGTGACAGAGCTAGGCCTTCAAAGTTGGCTAAATGAACTCAAAAGCCCCTAAAGAGGCATACAGGATGGGCTTGTTCACCTCAACATCAGAACCAAGGGACACTCTGAAAGCCTAAACAAAATATGTGACAGAAACAGTACTTCACATAGTAAAAAGTGTAAACACTGGGTTTAAATCCACTCTTTTTTTTTTTTTCTTTTCAGAGAGTGAGAGAGCCAAGCAGGGGAGGGGTAGAGAGAGAGGGAGACAAAGAATCTGAAGCAGGCTCCAGGCCCTGAGCTGTCAGCACAGCCTCACACAGGGATTCCAAGATCTCGACCTGAGCTGAAGTCAGAAGCTTAACCAATTGAGCCACCCTGGAGCACCACCCAGAGCACAAGATGGGGAGGGACAGAGAGAGGGAGACAGAGCATCTGAAGCAGGCTGCAGGCTCTGAGCTGTCAGCACAGACCCCAGCGAGGGGCTCCAACTCATGAACTACGAGATCATGACCTGAGCCAAAGTCCCACACTCAACCGACTGAGTCACCCAGGCACCCCCACCTTATTTTTCTTAATGTTTGTTTATTTTTGAGAGAGCAGGGGGAGGGGCAAAGAGAGAGAGAGACACAGGATTCCAAGTGAAAATGCATGCTGACAGCAAAGACCCAGATGTAGGACTCGAAGTCCTGAACCCCAAGATCATGACCTAAGCCGAAGTCGGATGACTGACCAACTGAGCTACCCAAATGCCCCTAAATCCACCGTATTTTTATTAAGCTTTATAATCTTAAGCAAGTCACTCCATTTAAGTCTCTTTGCTCATCCAGAATGTGAGAAAAATAATATCAACTTAAGACATTACTGTAAGAATTAAAAGCAACAACATAAAGCGCTTAAGTGTGATTAGGCAAACGTGTCATTTAATGGTTGCGTATCAGTAAAATTATGAAATGACAGTGTACTGAAAGGAGGCACATATAAATAAACATAAATTTAAATACTATATAATTATGTTATATATATTTGTATATAATATACAAATCCCTAAGCCATATGGATAATAAATTAATTTACAATAGCCATACCTGTTTCTCTCTACCCCTTAACTACATACTGAGGGGGGAAAAGTCACAGTAAACAAAAAAAATTCTCAGCACAATGTCCCCATAAAACACGTATGCACGTAGTCAAAGACTTCCAATGTCTAGCACACTGCCTTACCCATATCAGGCATGTAATATATATTTTTAAAATTGTAATGACTATTTTCTGCTTTGAAAGTTATACCTATTATTAGCAAATAATTTTCTTGAATATTAGAATTAGATTGTGCCCTGTCCTTGCTAAGAAAGACAAATAACAAAATTAATGAAAAAGACCAGTATAAAAAAGGAAATTTATAGTAATTTAGGAGAGTAAGAAGAATCTAAACTCTGAACTGTGAAGTCCTGAATTTATGTCCCGACTCTCTATCACATTTATCTGAGTGTTATGAACAAAATTTTTAAATTTCAGCTTAGTTTTCTTCATCTGTAAAATGGATACCACCAACCTCAGCCTAATGCAATGAGAACACCTAGCTGGAACATAGAAAATGTGAAATTTGATGAGGCTCCCAATGGCCAAATCTGGATCAAAAGAGCATCAAAATAATGATAGCAATGGATTATACTCCATACTGATAGAAATACTTAAATAAATGTAGGAACAAGAGAAAGCTTCTCTATAGAATTCCAATTAGTAACAGCAGAAGGAATGATGGAAACAGAAAATCACCATTTAGCAAATGTCATAATAATTGTTGCAGGCAAAAATCAACAGATGTTAAAAACAGTGGGCAAGCGTGTGATAACAGAATATTTATATAGTCTCAAAGTATCTCTTCCCAGAAGATGCTTATTATAAAGAGAATTTACCAGCTGAGAAACCTGGCAGACAGCACCTTAACCAAATGATCAAAGTTCATTATCATCAGTATGGGATATATCATTATCACAGACCTTCTGATCTGAAGCATAAGGACATCATCACTCTACAGCAATGTGGCCAAAAATGCTTAACTTCAATTTCATCACCAGTGAGCATCAGACAAACCCAGAGAAACACTCTACAAAATACCTGGTCGGTACTCTTCAAAAATTTCAAAGTTAATGAAAGAAAAGACTGAAGAGCTGTTCCACATTAAAGGAGACATAAATACTTAATACAATATGTGATGCTAGATTGTATCCTGAACTAGAAAAAGGACATCTGTGGCACTGAGGAAACTTGAGTAATATTTTATCAGTGTTAGTCTCCCGATCTGGCTGTGTAAGAGGTTAACATTTTGGGAACCTAGCTGAAGAATATACTTTTATACATTTTTTCCTACTTGTAGGTCTAAAATGATTTCAAAGTGACATACACACACACACACCCCCATTAGAATTTTGTGAAGCAACATCGTAATATGAGGACTAGCTTAACCTACTAGTAGCTGCAACATCTTTGAATGACAGCCCTTCTCAAGATATATAGGATGGTAAGAGGCAACGACACACCAACACGTTTATACAATCCTATCACTGGTCCTACCTTGACCTCTCACCCATAAAATCTCCAATTTTTAGCACAAATAACAGAAGAAAGGAAGAAAAATTATAGTTCAGTTGGTTAATAACAAGTTATTTGAGGAGTTTGGAACCCCAACCGTGTGCTTCACCTAAAATGCCCCTGAGTCTTCTAATCAGAAATTTATCGGGCTTAGAATGACACATCTCAGGCTCTTGCATTAAAGCCTGACCCCAAGTGGGCTGAATAGTTACAAATTACTCATTTCGAAGCTCTTCCTACAGAAAGAAATGATTTTTAAAAAAAGATTAAAGTCCTACAAATTCTATAAATAATAAAGTATCATTCATATGTAAAACTTTATTTACAATATATGAAGGCTAAATTTACAGAAACACCAAGTTTACAATATTCACCTGATCCTTAGCTTTAAATTAACAGACACTAAATCTTTTATCTTTCTTACATAATCTATCTTACACACAAATTTCAGAGGTAATGAGTTAAGACTGCAGCCACTTTGTCACATCACAAGACCACTGAGCTAAAAAGTTAATAAGCATAACACATAAAAATTCCTCTTCAAAATGAAGTCATTATTACTTTGAATAGCTTTCTCACTCTTCTAGGAAATATTATTTTCTCCTAATAGAAAAATCAGTATTTCCAAGTTCTTCACTATCAAAAAACCACGTATTTCTAATGTTAGATTGATAATTCAATGAGGGCCAAAATCCAGATTTTATTTATCTATTTCCCTACGTACCATATTAACACCTGACACACAGGAAACCTCAAAAATGTTAGTTCTAATCCTTTCTGTAGCATAATAAATACTTGATAAATGTTTGTCATGACTATTTCATTCAATATCAACATTAATGGCTGTGCCAAACCTAAGAGCAATGTAAAATCCAGTAGAGGGACTAAGTCTGATTAATAAGAAATGCTGCAGCATAATGGTCTCCCTGTTTGGTGCTTCTATCACCCAACCATTCCAAAGCATGTGTGATTGATCCTTTTGGGCCTGTTGCACTAAAACATTTAACTACCACGAAAATATGCAGCCTACACACAATGGATTTGAATTAAAAGATTTTTCCCTTTTTCAGTTAAAAAAAAGGCCTAAACACTGTTTTGTGGTTTTTTTTTTTAATTTTTTTTTTTAACGTTTATTTATTTTTGAGACAGAGGGAGACAGAGCGTGAACAGGGGAGGGGCAGAGAGAGAGGGAGACACAGAATCTGAAACAGTCTCCAGGCTCTGAGCTGTCAGCACAGAGCTTGACGCGGGGCTCGAACTCACAGACCGTGAGATCATGACCTGAGCCGAAGTCGACGCTTAACCGACTGAGCCACCCAGGCGCCCCCTTAAACACTGTTTTTACAGAACCTAAACACTTTAACATCTGAACATTAAGTAATACCGTACTTTGGCAAGATACATGGGTAATTAGGTGTTTATTATTGGGCTTGGCACTTTGTGATTCAGTAATTATTAAGCCAATAAGTTCTTTACCTATCACTAGAATTAAATTTTAGAATAATATTTATCTCAAAAAAAGAAAAAAAAACTCAGTACCTTAAAGGTAAAACAAATAAAAAAACCCATCTATTTAGCATCTAACAGATAATAAACAAAAAGGATTGCCTTAAGAATTATCCCAAGGACATTACCTAGAAATGTTAAAAGAAAAAAAAATCAATCTGTTTAAGAGATGTTATGGGGGCGCCTGGGTGGCGCAGTCGGTTGGGCGTCCAACTTCGGCTCAGGTCACAATCTCACGGTCCGTGAGTTCGAGCCCCGCATCGGGCTCTGGGCTGACAGCTCGGAGCCTGGAGCCTGTTTCGGATTCTGTGTCTCCCTCTCTCTCTGCCCCTCCCCTGCTCATGCTCTGTCTCTCTCTGTCTCAAAAATAAATAAATGTTAAAAAAAAAAAAATTTAAAAAAAAAAAAAAAAAGGAGAGATGTTAGGTACCAAAAGCTTATGTGGAGATTAGTATACATTCAAGTCCACTCCAGAATTCTTTTAGCTGCTTAATACATTTAAAATATTCTGTGAAAAAATAGTTAATACAGAATTGTACGATGAAATAAAGCAGCATACTAAGTTGTTTCACATTTTATACTAAAAAGAGAAAAACAGATATAAGATTATTCTAAAATTAAAATGAACTGCGTAAAAAGAGGAAGAGGAAGTCAAATTATAAAATATTAGAGCCCAAAATGCTACAAATCATCTGAACCATCTTACTCATTCTAGCAACAAGGAAAACATCTTTTTAAGAAACAGCTTTTTTTTTTAATGTTTGTTTATTTTTGAGAGAGAGAGCGAGAGAGAGCATGAGCAGGTGAAGGGCAGAGAGAGAGAGACAGAAGATCTGAAGCAGGCACACACTGATGGCAGCAAATCCGATGTGGGGCTTCAACTCACTAGGGTCGGCCTCTGAACCGAGCCACCCAGGCACCCGAAGAAACTGCTTTATTAAAGGAAGACCACACAACAGACAATGCTAACACAATAACATAAGGGTAGAATTACCAACACTCACCCTCACAAGCACATATAGGCCAAGAGGCAGGGGAAAAGGGATAGAGAATATAAATGCACAAATATCAGTATTTTGGAGAAGTACATCACATCAGTTAAGAGGGTGGACTCTAGCCTGACCTCACCAATCTGAATCTCAACTCTTTTTTATTTATTAGCTTAACCTCATCATGCCTCAGTTTCCTCACTGGACATAACAATACCTACCCAACAGGGCTGTTGTGGGATTAAAACAATTTATTAATTCATGTATTTAGAACAGTATCTGGTATATAGTAAGCACTGAAAAACATTTTAGCAAAAATCATTAGACCACAATCAAGTACAATTTTATACCTGGTCTTTTATATTGTTAGTAAGAGTACAAAGCAGAACTACTTTGGGACATAATTTGGCATTACCTTGTAAATTTAAAATTCACAACATTATCTTACAATCAAACTATTTTATTCCTAAGTATATAATCAAGAGAACCTTTAGCACGTATGTATCAGAAGCATTTTATAAAAATTTTCACAGTAAGTAATATTCATGATAGCAAATATCTGGAAACAACTCAAATACCCTTAAACAAGAGTGTACAAATGAATAAAAATGTATACCAAAAAATTGGATACATCTTAATACCATTGAGTATAAATAAAATCAACAGTTTAAAAAATGAACTTCCAGGAGTTGACATATAAGTAAAACATATTCGTTTTATTTAAGCATACATGTATATAAAACTTTTTCTTTTTTGGGGTGCCTGGGTGGCTCAATTGGTTAAGCATCTGACTTCAGTTCAGGTCATGATCTCACGGTTCATTAGTTCGAGCCCCACATCAGGCTTGGGGCCTAGAGCCTGCTTCAGATTCTGTGTCTCCCACTCTCTCTGCCCCTCCCCCATGCATGCCTCCCCCAAAATAAACATTAAAAAAAACCTTTCTTTTTCATTTTATTTTTAAAAATTTTTTTAATGTTTTATTTATTTTTAAGAGAAAGAGAGACAGAAAGACAGAGTATGAGCAGGGGAGGGGCACAAAGAGAGAGACACACAGAATATGAGGCAGGTTCCAGGCTCTGAGCTGTCAGCACAGAGCTCGACGTGGGGCTCCAAATCGTGAACCATGAGATCATGACCTGAGCAAAGTTGCACACACAGCTGACTGAGCCACCCTGGCGACCCAACTTTTTCTTTTTTAAATAGGAAAAGAATGGTAAACACATAACTCAGGATACAGTAACCTCTGAGAAGAAAGAAGTCAAGAAAATATGATAGATGCACATTAGGTAAATGTTAGTTATCACTAATGCCTGATTCTTGGATTGGACTGTATTTATCAAGTAAATGAAAAATTAAAGTAATAGGCTACAGAGGTCCATACATAAACCAATGACGACACTATGAACCAAGATAATATACAGTCCAATTCTGTCCACCAAAGTTTTTTAAAAAAGGATTGACGGCTGTATGTCAACTACTTTGGAATCAAGGATTAACTGAGAGTAATTCATGTTTGACATATGGCAAAATGCTTAATACACATTAGCTACTGCCAAAAATGGTATGCTTTATCAGTTATTACTGCATAAAATACATTTAAAAATGTCAATCTCTGAAATAATACAATACTGTATATGTTAACTACACAGGAATTAAAATTTAAACATTTTACATCTTTTCTCATTTCTAAACCAACCTCTTTCCCATTTTGTCAAAGCAGAAGCCATACCTAAAAAAGACCCAGACTTGCCTCAGCAAACTAGTGGCACAGCAAGGCTGCTGATTCTCTACCAATCGAATCGTCCTTCCACTAAATCAGTATGTCACAAATTTGTTTTTGTTTTGACATTCACAACCATCATCAACTTTTTGCCTTATATGTGATACCACATGAATTAGACAAAAAATGTTCCTGAAAGGTTTTAATCACTACAGCCAATTTAAAATATTAAATCCATAAATAGATGGTAACTATGAAATTGAATACAGTACAAGCCAAACAATATTGGCTGTCTACCAGAGATTGAGGTTAATGTTATTCCTTATTAAACACATACACACATACTTTAACTTAATTAAGATGCAAAAAGTATTGAAAAAAGAATAACTTGTCAATTTAATTTAACACCATGTTTGTGAAACAACTAAAATTATCTTACATACCACACTTTGGAAAAAGCTTATACACTACTTCAGCTACCTCCCTATTTAAAAACAACTAGAAATTTCTTCAATAAACTGGAGAAGACTGAATCAAGAGTGTGTCATTGTTTTCAAAAATTTGCTGGATTGAAAGTTTAGAAATGCTAATACAAGAATTACTAGCCCCATGCGGCTATTTAAATAAAATTAAAAATTTAGTTCCTCTGTCCCACAAGCCACATTTTAAGTACTCAGCCAAAGAGCCACATAGTGGCTACCATATTGGATAGCACAAAAAGAATCTTTCTACCATTACAGAAAATTTTATTGGAAACTATGCTTTAGATTCTCAAAGGATTCCATTAAGGACCAAACGGTAGCAATTGGAAATAAGGAAAATTTTAAGGGAGAAAAAAGTATCTTTCAGTAAAGTAATAAAACCAATTGGAAAGAACTATGAGAGACAATTAATTAAAAACTAGTAGTAAAAATGTGTTTTTTCTCCACAATTCCTTTATAGTCGGATGATTTCAAAGGCTGGAAATATACTAAAGCAGGCAGGAATTCCTCTGCAACTACAATAAAGTTGTTACTGCAAACGAGGAATGAACTTAAAAACAGAAAATAAGGTTGACACTGAGGCTATATCTGAATGCATATTGGCAAACAGTGCTTACTGTGTACCAAACATTGTTTTAACATGAGTTTATGAAAATTCTTAAAATTACACTATCCGCATTAATGAAGCAATAAGGAAAGCAAGCTCAGATAACAGACAGAATATCAATAATACCTATCTTTTTAAACTAATGAGTCTTGTATAATGAATTCTCATTTACCATCCCCTGATCACTTAAAAATGCTTAGGATCGACCTCCTTCCCCTACATGATTTCAACATCCCTGTGAATTTATCACTTTGTTGCAAACAGTATTCTAAAAGGTCACTTTTCTAATCCATTTGATACATCACTTAAATGTTAATGGTCTGATTTTAACTACGCAGATATTTTGCAAAACTTAGCAATATATATGTTATATAACCTTTCACTCAGCTAACACACATTTTAAACATCTCATGTAGCACCCAAAACAGGCCCAGGCTCATTTTCCTTAAGCTTTCTTCCTCTCCCTAAAGTTTGCTAAAAACCTTTTCTTTTTGTGTGACTTCCACTTTATGTCCCTTTTTTATTCCAATCCTCTAGAAAACCCTCCTTTTTTCCCTATAAGTACATCAAAATTCATCTATAAATAAATCTATTTACTTACAATTTTTAGGCAAGAGTTTTTATGGATGGGAAACGATGAGAAATGTGTCTTCATTAGCACAGACACTAGAAGATTTGTTCTAAGTCACGTAAGTAAATGGTAAAACCGAGACTAAAATCAGTTTTCTTTTCTAGGCAGCTTTGCATATTTTCCAGAATGCCAATTAGCATAACTCTATTCTTTCAAAATAGGTAGTTCATAGTCTATATAAATTGTTATAATCTACTTGAAGTTTTTATAAAAATAAATTTAAAATTTAAGATCACTTCAATATACTTTTGCCTTTATAATACTTTTACTATAAGTAAGTGCACAAATGAAAATTTTTCTTTGGGTAATTGCCTGTTGTCTTCCCAGTTTCCTACAATGTAATTATATCTTTGTTTTGTTTTGTTTTGTTTTTTGTTTTGGGGGAGGGAAGAGGGACAGAGAATCTCAAGCAGGCTCCAAGCTCAGTAAAGAGCCCAATGTGGGGCTCAACCCCCACAGCCCTAAGACCCTGGGATCATGACCTGAGCCAAAATCAAGAGTCAGACACTCAGCCAACTGAGGCACCCATATGCTCCTGCTTGTATTGTTTTTGTACTTCAAAAAGTTTATATTAATTTTTGCTGGATCCAAACGTTCCTACTTGTATGAAAATGGCAGCCACTATCATTGTAGTATACAATCATGCCCTTGACTCAGGAGCAACACCCTGATGTACCTCAAATGCTACCTCTCACCAGAGTACAATTCCTCCCAAGAATGTGACACACAAGTTAGAGACACCTTAATGCCATAGAATATAAACATGCAAAGAATGGATGGTTAAAAACTTTCCATTTTTCTCTAATATAATTAAAAACATTTAATACTGGAAATGCAACTAAAGTATTAAAATGCAAGATTCACATGAATCTTTGAGATAGTCTACTAGATTTTAAAACAATTACATACTTTTTTAAGACTGCTTTGGGATGCATTCTCTTATCATTCAGGATATTTCATGAAGAAATCTAAGAAGGATGTAACACTTATTATCTATAATCTAGCTACAGCAATTCAAATCTGAATTCCCCTGAAATCCCTCACAACTTGACCTTGAAATACACTCCCTTGAGGATCCTATGCCTTTCAGTATTATCCCTTATTTTCATGAAATAATAAGCTGAACATAAACATCAATCTTTTTGTACCACTAAAGAGACACATCCTCAGAGGACACCCCACATACACTGTAGTTCAGAAGAGGAGATTCTTAAGGTCTTGACCAGCATTGTTTTTTGTATAGAATAGGGGGTCAGAGGGTGGAAACAAAGGGGTAGTAGAGGGGAGTGGGAGATATAGGTTTCCAGTTATGAAATGAGTAAGTCATGGGGATGAAAAGTAAAGCATCGAGAATACGGTCAGTGGTATTATAATAGCATTGTATGGTGACAGATGCTAGCTGCACTTACTGTGGTGGGCAGAGCACAACAATACAGAGTTGTCGAATCATCCTGTTGTACACCTGAAATTAACGTACTAACAATGCCTGTCAACTATACCTCAATTTAAAAAAATAGAATACACGGGGCGCCTGGGTGGCTCAGTCGGTTAAGCACCTGACTTCAGCTCAGGTCATGATCTTGCAGTTTGTGAGTTCGAGCCCCGCATCGGGCTCTGTGCTGACAGCTCAGAGCCTGGAGCCTATTTCAGATTCTGTGTCTCTGCCCCTCCTCTGCTCATGCTCTGTCTCCCTGTCTCTCAATAATAAACACACGTTAAAAAAAAAATTTTTTTAAATAGAATACAGGGATGCCTGGGTGGCTCAGTCGGTCAAGCACCTGACTTCAGCTCAGGTCATGATCGCACATGGGTTCGAGCCCTGCTACGCACTCTGTGCTGACAGCTCAGAGTCTGGAGCCTGCTTCAGATCCTGTGTCTCCCTCATTCTCTGCCCCTCCCCCACTCATGCTCTGTCTCTCTCAAAAATGAAGAAACGTTGAAAAAAACAGAATACAAAATCATCTTCTGTCATCACAGTATGTCTAATCTGCTCTACGAAATGGTGTATGTATATGAATGCATGTATGTATTTACAGTATGTCAAAAGGTATAATGTACTTTTTGCTATCACAGTCAAAAGGTTAAAAGCCTGTTTTAGGGCACATGCTCTGGAGTCTTTTGCAGGTACGTAATCTTTGCCAAATTCCTTAACTTTTTTGCTAACCCTCAGTTTCCTCATCTTTGTAAATGGAAGTACAGTAATGGTAGTAACATTTAAAATGGTTGTTATTGGGGTGCCTGGGTGGCTCAGTCGGTTAAGCGTCCGACTTCGGCTCAGGCCATGATCTCACGGTCCATGAGTTCGAGCCCCGCGTCAGGCTCTGTGCTGACAGCTCAGAGCCTGGAGCCTGTTTAGGATTCTGTGTCTCCCTCTCTCTCTGACCCTCCCCCATTCATGCTCTGTCTCTCTCTGTCTCAAAAATAAACAAACATTAAAAAAAATTTTTAAATGGTTGTTATGAAGACTAAATCCAAAAAATAATTTTAAGACAATGCTGGTAATCACTCCAGTATAAGCTGTCAGTTAATCCCATGCTGAGAGCTATATAAAAAACTGCAAGGTAAAAAATTAAATCTAAGGAATCTGAGAATGAATTTCATTTATAAATAATCCACAATAGAAAAAAAAATGAACTTTTGGAAACAGCAATTTATATCAATAATTTAAAAAAAACAAAAACCAGTTATACTCTTCGGGGAGCCTGGGTGGCTCAGTAGGTTAAGTGTCCGACTTCAGCTTAGGTCATGATCTTGCATTCATGGGTTCAAGCCCCACATCAGGCTCTGTGCTGACAGCTCAGAGATTAGAGCCTGCTTTGGATTCTGTGTTTCCTCTCTGCCCCTCCCCTGCTCACACTCTCTCTCAAAAAATAAAACACTTATAAAATTTTTTTAAAACACTTATACTCTTTAACATTGTTATTTCCCTTCTATAAATCCATCTTAAGAAATTAACAGAAGAAAACAATTATATGCAAAAGAGATGCTCGTTACCATGTTATTTATACATTTTTTTTAACGTTTTATTTATTTTTGAGACAGGGAGAGACAGAGCATGAACAGGGGAGGGTCAGAGAGAGGGAGACACAGAATCTGAAACAGGCTCCAGGCTCTGAGCTGTCAGCACAGAGCCCGACGCAGGGCTCGAACTCACGGACCACGGGATCATGACCTGAGCCGAAGTCAGGTGCTTAACCGACTGAGCCACCCAGGCGCTCCTACCATGTTATTTATAAAGGCAAAGAGCTAGAAACCAAGTTTCACTAATAAGAGCTGTGTAAACTTACAGTACAACTTGATGAAATAGAAGCATTAAAATTATAATAATTACTAAAAAAAAAAACTATGCATAAGCACAGAAATTCTTTTAGTGTATCAGGTGAAAATGAATAATAAATATTTGTATGTACACTAACGAAACAAGTAAAAACTGTATGTATGGAACAAAAGCAACTGAAAATTGTGCTGAGTTTTTTTATTTCTTTCTTTCTTTAAAGTAATTATTGCTCCTTGTCCTCCTCAAAACAAAGAAAAGTCAGTGTCTTAGTCCATTCAGGCTTCTATAACAAAACTGCACAGACTGGGTAGCTTATGAACGACAAAAATTTATTTCTTAACAGTTCTAGAGGCTGGGAAGTCCTAGCACAAGGTGCCAGTATGGTCAGCTGAGGACCTTCTTCCAGTAGCTGTGGACTTTTCTTCACTGTGCCCTCACATGGTAGAAGGGGCTAGGATCTCTCTGGAGCCTCTTTTTTTTAAAGGCACAAACTGCATTCAGGAAGGGCTCCACCCTCAAGATTTAAGCACCTGTCAAAGGCCCCACCTCCTAACATCATCATCTTTGAGGGTTAGGATTTTGACATATGAATTTGCAGGGGGACACAAACATTCAGACTACAGCAGTCAATTAAAAGGATTCAGCTCAGTTTCACTGTTTTCTTCCTACTACCTAGATCACTATTTGAGACAGGGTAAATGCAAAAATGGGGCTCAAAGTTAGCCAGTAAATGTAAGTCAAACTATTTTTCTGTGACGTATGTGGAGGCCTTGCAGACATTACATAGGTTCAGACTCAACAGCAATAGGGTCTATACAACATCAGATAATTTTTTTCTTTTTGGCTCACTCAGAAGCTAAATTTGCTCTCTCCAGAAGTATCAAAATGATGAAAAACAGGAAAACTAAAGTGTTTAGAGGCCAACTTCTCTCATTCATCTCTGCCTCTCCCCTTCCTTTTTAGTGATAATATGGAATTGAAAAATATCTTAATTTGATACATTTATTAAACTTATTTGTTATATTTTCTTAACTTTTACTAAGCTAATTAAGCTTGGGTTTTTTGGATTAAATAATTCTCAAGAAAAAAAGTATATGCAATTTTCATCAACATATTTTTAAGTTCCTGATTTACGTTCATTCAAGGTCTTGACTCATGAATGTCAAATTCATTCCTAAACCAAGTTTAAGTAATTACGTATCTAAAACTATTTTTAATTAATAAGTTATAGTTTCAGAATTATAAGCTAATCAGTATACATGAGAATATAAACAGATTTTTGCTTTAGTTGTTGGTGACTAAAATGAACATAAGCTTACAGACCTTAGCTGTCCAAATTCAAGTTAAGATACTAAATCCAAAGTAATGAACTGCTAATTAGCAGATTTAGCCTATCTCACCTATTAAGTAGAAATCTTAATTTGAGTACGATTGCAAAAAATTAAGTGTCTAAATCTTTACTAAGCTTAAAAAAAACTTCCTCTCCCTTCTCTCCCACAAAAGTAGATTTTATGCCTTCCATACAATGATATTTCAAAACTCCTGCTATCAACTAAGATGACTTTTTCCATTGAAAATGACAGAGATGTCAAATCTACTCAGACTTACAAAATGTGCACCGGTTTTAAAATTGCTTTAATAATTCTAGAAATACACTCCTTGTATCATTAGTTGTATTAAGTACCGAACAAAAAACTGGCTAGAGCCAGGTCTTTGCCCTAGTGTCTTACCCAATAGTAGTTATTAATCCTCTTCTTTCATTCTTTGCTCAGAACATAAAAAAAAATGTTCACAACATAGACTCTTATATTTTTTGCTTGTTGGAAGTTTTAAATTTTAAGTTTTTCCACAAAGCTGCTTTTTTTTAACATTTAATCTGAAATACAATTATTTCCAGCAGGTCAATAATCCTTTTTAAAATATAACACTACCTTAGGCTAAATGAAAATGAGCACTGATTATTTCATGAACATAGTACCTTTCTTCTCAAGAACTGAAAGTCCTTTTTAATATTCTCTTATCTCTAGTCAAAAAATGTGTGTGGGGCAGGCGGGGGGAGGTTACTTTGCCTTAACATCCCTCCAAAGTAGGGACGTATTATCCTGGTTTTACAGATGGAGAATCAAGCACAAAGATTTACCAAAGTCTTAACACAACAGCCAGCAGTAATTGCAGGAGCATGTTAATTGTGAACACCAAGTTAATTATAGAAATTTAGTGAATTTTGTTTTGAAAAGGACTTTCTACCCACATTAAGGCTAGAGTACCCCCCCCAATATAAAACCTTCTGCCAAAGACAGTATAATGTATTTAGATAAAACCCTACGGTTTCTGTCAACATCTTGATTAGCCTCTTAAAAAACCTTAAAGTTCTCAATAAAATCCAAATCTGCATAATTTATTCAGATGTCTATCTTCCCTTCTCTAACTCCCAACATCCGTAATTCCCAACATCCCTCATTCCTGATAGAATCACTGTTACCTGAGATCCTATCATTTCCAATATTCTCAACTCTTCCCAGCTAAGCCCTTTGCTCTCTTCTCTTTCTCCCGATGGCACCCTCCTTCTTCAACTTCCAATTCCAAAATCCTTATTCCCCTCTCTTCACATGGTAAAGGCAGATGTCAGCATTCATACTCCCACTCTAAGTCACTCATACCACACATACGTTAAATACATTGGTGCTGGCTCAAGATTCTTCTCCACCTCAACTCCTAATACCATCCAACCCAGCAACTTCGAACAGCCATATTGTTGACCTTTTTAATAAATATTCTAGCAGATCCTGGCTCCTCTACCCCAACAACCTGTTTCTACCTTAATATTCTTTAACCTGTCATTACTCTGGAGTCTGGCTTCTCTGACCAAAATCTACCTTTCAATTTTTTCCACTTCGACTCTGCATGCTCTTTAACCTTACCAAAACTTCTAGTCACTCAAAACAGCTATCACTTCTATGTGTCTACCGATCACTTCGACCTCATCTTTTTCGTTAAAATCGAATCTGGTGGGGCGCCTCAGTGGCTCAGTCGGTTAAGCATCCAACTCGATTTTGATTCTGGTCATAATCTCATGATCTCATGGTTCGTGAGATGGAGCTCCACGTGGGGCTCTGTGCTGACAGTGTGGAGCCTCCTTGGGATCCTCTCTGCCCTCTCTCTGCTCCTCCCCTGTTCATGCCTTCTCTCTCTCTAAATAAATAAATATTAAAAATAAAATAAAATAAATAAAATAAAATAATAAAATAAAATAAAATAAAATAAAATAAAATAAAATAAAATCTGGCCATTAATTGTATGAGGTACAATGTGGTACAAATACAATGCAATTTGAATCTCAGGTCTACCACTTACTCCCTTGTGTGGCTGTGGGCAAATTACTAAACTGTTCCTAAGTCTCAGTTTTCTCCTCTATAAACTATGGATGATAATACTTAGCTCACATGGTCATTAGCAGGATTAAATCTAGCACAGCTTCTGACAAGCAGTAAAAGAGTTTGGTAGACTTCTCTTTCCTGAACCTTGTTCTGCCTTTTACTCAACCTTTCCTTAAATGCTTTTTTCTCTTCCTCTCCACTACTAACATCACCCCATCCTACAATAATCTCAACTCCCACCTCCCCCACTGAATGTGTACAACCTTACTCTTTGCTGTCTCCACATCATTACTTCCCATTTTGTCTTTTAATACTTTCCCTCCGAACTCTCCTACCTCTCAAGACTATTCTGTCATTTGCTGTCTCTTAAAAAACACTGCTGTTTCTCGCTGTTCATCTTCCCATTACTGCTTAATATTCTCCTTGGGCAATTTCTCCCTGGTTCAACTATTACAAATACTGAAGACATCACCTCTAAATTCTACCTTCTCAACCTTCCATGGGCACCAAACCTGTATTTAAAATACCCTATGAGGCATTTTCTAACTTGATACTTAGGTAGGCAAATTTTAGAAGGCCAAATTTGAGTTGTTCTCCCATTAAAAACTTTTGTCTCTTCCCACTTCATTTAAAAACATCACAGAGGCCTAAATTTAAAATGCTGAAGTCATCCCACATTCTTCCTACTCCTTCCTTCACATCCAGTCAAGTGATTATCTGGACATCTGAACTGCCTCACAAATTCATCCCCAACAGTTCCAAATGCACTTCTTCCAGCTGTTTTGTCTTGATTATTACATCTTCCTCATCAGTTGTAGTTCATTTCCTTCTCCCTCCAATCAACTGTGCAAATGAGTCCTGGTATTCAGCCTTCTACACAAATTTGATATCACTCCCTCGCTTAAATTAATAGTTCCCCACTGACTCCACGATAAAGATAAACTGGTGCTTTTCATGAAGTATCCTGACTGACTTGCAGTGGGGAGTGGGAGTGAGAGAGGGTAGCTCAAAGAACAAATTTTCTGTGAACTCTTAGTGTATTATCTGAAAAATTAATGGGAATTCTGTTCAAAATTGTTTTCACTGACCAATTAAAATAAATTTTCCTCAACTTGTTAAGAAAAACAGATTTTCAGGAACTTCTTTCACGTTCATCTTCTGGGTGTCATGCACCAGGCCTAGCCACCACCTTTTGCCCCAAGGTTGCTGACACAAACTTAAACGCAAATCTAGACTTCTCACAATTGCCTCCAACATGCTTCATATCCCCCTACCACTCCTGCAAATAAGTGTCTCCCAAAAGTTATTGCTTTTCTCTAAACTTTCTATTTCCCCTTCCATGCTTGTTCTTGTTTTGTTTTTCCCCTCCCTTCTTGAAATGCCTTTCCCCTTTCAAACATCCTTATCTCTGGCTGACTCGTAAAATCCGACCTCTTTTCTGAAGCCGTCCTTCACGCAACTCCCACACTGCCATCCGCTGCCAGGTAGAATCACTTTCTCCTTGAGCCTTGAAGAATTTGCAGACACAGAACACACATCACGTTTCACTGGGATCTAGTTCCCTTTTTGGATAGTGAAAGCAGTTATCAGGGTTTACTTATCTTTGCACCTCCAGGGCTAAGGAAAAGTCAAGTACCTAGCAGGCACTCAAATGTCACTGCACCGAAATTTTTTTTTTTTAAGTTTATTTATTTTTGAGAGAGAGAGAGAGAGAGAGAGAGAGAGAGAGAAGGGGAGAGGCAGAGAGACAGGGAGAGAGAGAATCCCAGGTCGGCTCCACATTGTCAGTGCAGAGCCTAACATGAGGCTGGAACTCAGGAACTGCAAGATCAAAGACCTGAGTCAAAATGAAGAGTCAGATGGGGTTAACTGACTGAGCCACCCAAATGCCCCTGCACTGAAATTCTCAAACAAAGTTACTAATAGTATCTGTCCTGAAAAACTAAGAAAGCCATATATCTAATTCAAGCAACTAAAATTCTGTAATGTTTTTACATATTATCATGAAAGCAAACCCAAAACTGACCGCTAATTGCAAACTCAAAATATCAATGTAATTCACAATAAAACTGGATAAAAAAGCTTGGTGACCTTATGCTAAATAAAACACTCTGATATTAGTGTTTTATTAGAATTCTAGAACCTTTATACTAAAAGATATCCTAAAATTGACCAAATCCAACATCTTTATTTTAAATGAGAAATATTAAGTCTAAAATTCTAGGAAGTAGAAATATAAATCTATATTCATGAACGCATACTACAAATATGTAAATTATTAAAATTTACTTAAATTATTAACATTTACTTCCATATTATGGGCAGAGACTGAATGACAATGCTTCACTTCTGGCATTTAAGAATGTATTATTTGTGGAGCACCTGGGTGGCTCAGTCAGTCAAGCACCCAACTTCAGCTCAGGTCATGATCTCACGGTTTGTGGGTTCGAGCCCCTCATCAGGCTCCATGCTGACAGCTTGGAGCCTGGAGCCTGCTTGGGAGTCTGTGTCTCCCTCTCTCTCTCTGCTCCTCTCCCGCTCACACTCTGTGTGTGTGTGTCTCTCTCTCAAAAAGAAATAAATATTAAAAATATTTTAAAAGACTGTATTATTTCTCTTCCTTAATCTTCAAATGTGATAAACTACATCAGTTTTCTCATGTTGATCCACTCTTGCAATCTCAAGATAAACCCTGTTTGACTATGAGGCTTTGTTTTTAGTTCACTGAATTGAATTTGATTTGCTACTTCTTGAAAATTCTCAACCATTATCTCTGAATATTTCCTCTCCTCCCTAATCTCTTATTTTGGAACTGTTAGCTGTATGTTGGACTTGTTCATTTTACCCTTCATGTTCCTTTTTTTTTTTTTTTTTTTTTTGAGAGAGAGAGAGAGAGAGAGAGAGAATATGAGTGTGCACGCCAGCAGGGGAGTGCAAGAGAAAAGAAAGGGAGAGAGAGTCCCAAGCAGGCTCTACGCTCTCAGCAGAAAGCCGGACCCTGGGCTCAAACCCACAATCTATGAGATCATGACCTGACTCATGACCCGAGGTGATGTCAAGAGTCAGAGGCTTAATCAGCTGAGCCACCCAGACACCCCTACCCTTCATGTTTCTTAATCTTCCTATTTTATAACTCTATCTATGGGGTTCAACCTTCTGGGCTTCAGTCTATAGCAGGAGATTTGAACCTTTTGTGCCAGTAGATCTCTTTGGCCATCTGGTGAAGGCTATGGCCCCCTTCTCAGAACATTAAAGACTTAAAATACACAGGAACACAAAAGAAATAAATTAGAGGCACCTGGGTGGTTCAATCGGTTAAGCATCTGACTCTTGGTTTCAGTTCAGGTCATAATCTCATGGTTCATGGGATGGAACCCCACATGGGGCTCCATGCTGACAGTGCTGAGCCTGCTTGGGATTCTCTGTCTCCCTCTCTCTCTGTCCCTCCTCCACCTGCACTGTCTCTGTCTCTCTCAAAATAAATAAACTTAAAAAAATTATACTGAAATAATTATCAAAATATTTTCTAATTTTGATATAGTAATATATATTTTATTAACACTAAAATATTTATAAGCTCTACCAATGGTTTAATAACTAACTTCATTCATTTCTTTCTAAGTAAGCCTTACACCCAGTGGGGTGGTGGCTTGAACTCATGACCCTGATAACAAGAGTTGGACATTCTAAAGACTGAACCCACAAGGTGCCCCTACTGTAACTTCAAAGTAGTGATGACTACAAGTGCTATTTCAAGGTATCTGTAACAAATGAATAGCAATTGTACTGTAAGAAAAAAAAATCTGATTTATATTGGTATTATAGGTTGAATTAATATCCCTCTAAAAAAAATGTGTTGAGTTCTAACCCTCTACCTCAATACAACCTCATTTGGAAATAGGGTTACTGCAAGCGTAATTAATTTAAGAGGAGGTCATGCTACACTTCTCCAAAGAAGACACCCAGATGGCCAACCAACACATGAAAAAATGCTCAAGGGGGGCGCCTGGGTGGCGCAGTCGGTTAAGCGTCCGACTTCAGCCAGGTCACGATCTCGCGGTCCGTGAGTTCGAGCCCCGCGTCAGGCTCTGGGCTGATGGCTCGGAGCCTGGAGCCTGTTTCTGATTCTGTGTCTCCCTCTCTCTCTGCCCCTCCCCCGTTCATGCTCTGTCTCTCTCTGTCCCAAAAATAAATAAAAAATGTTGAAAAAAAAAATTTAAAAAAAAGAAAAAATGCTCAAGGAAAATACAAATCAAAACCACAACAAGATACCACCTTACACCTGTCAGAATGGCTAATATTAACAACTCCGGCAACAAAAGATGTTGGCAAAGATGCGGAGAAAGAGGATCTCTTTTGCATTGTTGTTGGGAATGCAAGCTGGTACAGCCACTCTGGAAAACAGTATGGAGATTCCTCAAAAAACTAAAAATAGAACTACCCTACAAAGGGACACATGCACCCCATGTTTATAGCAGCACCATTGATAGCCAAAGTATGGAAAGGATGGAAAGAGCCCAAACGTCCATCAATGGATGAATGGGTAAAGAAAATGTGGTATATATACACAATGGAGTATTACTCAGCAATCAAAAAGAATGAAATCTTGCCATTTGCAACTACGTGGATGTAACTGGAGGGTATTATGCTAAGTGAAATTAGTCAGAGAAAAGCAAAAATCATATGACTTCACTCATATGAGGACTTTAAGAGACAAAACAGATGAACATAAGAGTAGAGAAACAAAAATAATATAAAAACAGGGAGGGGGACAAAACAAAAGAGACTCATAAAAATATAGAGAATAAACTGAAGGTTGCTGGAGGGGTTGTGGGAGGGGGGATGGGCTAAATGGGTAAGGGGCATTAAGGAATCTACTCCTGAAATCATTGCTTCATATATACTAACTAATTTGGATGTAAATTTTTAAAAATAAAAAATAAAGTTAAATTACATAAAAAAAAAAAAAAGAGGTCATACTAGAGGAGGCTCCTAATCCAATGACTGATGTCACGCGGCCACGTGAAGACACACAGGGAGAACATCATGTGATGATGAAGGCAGAAAATGGAATTAGGCAGTTTCAAGCCAAGAAATGCCAAAGATTGCCATCAGCCACCAGAGGCCAGGAAGAGACAAGGAAGGATTCCCGTAATGGCTTACTAGGAGCATGGCCCTGCCATTCCTGGACTTTCTTTCAACCTCCAGAATTGAGACAATAAATTTCTGTTGTTTTAAGCCATCCAGTATTGTGGTGCTTTGTTAATATTAGGGCAGCCCTAGGAAACTAACCCCTGTCACAAGTACCTCTGATGCTGCTATGGTTTGTTGGAATTTCCTTCAATTATAAATGTAAGCAAGGTTCAATTAGAGATTAGTAAAAAACACTCTCAATTCTAAGAACCCTATGTCTAAGCAATTTAACACCTCAGTCTAAGACCCAATGCTAATGAACTGTTTTAACAAAAATAATGAACAATGCTTAAACAAAAATACATCACTAGATCTTTTTCATTTCAAACCATTCTGAGTGCCACAAAAACATCTCAGGGATTTGTAATGACTTTGGCTCTGGACTCTAAGATGCAGCTATGACACAAAACTTTTCATAAATAGTGAATTAAATCTAACTGTTAAAGAATGAAAAAAATCATTACCTGCATTAACTTCTTAAACTAATGAAGTTGTAAAATTATCCCTTAGTCTTAGGTTAATATGATTAGTATGAAAAACCTAATGAAAAGACTTACTTTTGACACTTTTTAGCCAGTAAGTAAAGCATGAGAGCTAGTCTCTCCTTAGGACATTCCTTTTAGAACTATTCAAATTGGTGTTTAAGCCCAGTAGCCTTTTGCTCACTTATTCATCCAGAGGCCATATTTCTTTAAAAGAAAAAGAAAAGCAGTACAAAGTTCTCACATCTATGAGGTGTATATATATTATCAAAAACAAATGGCTATTAAACCCAAAATAATAAAGTCTTAACAGATTATCAAGGTACCAAGTGTTTTCAAATTTTGTATCTTGGTTCTTCAAAATTCATGCTCTTACTTCAGCTTCCTACCAGATTTCTACTGGAAGTCTTTTATTTGCTTAAACATGTCAAAAACAATATAATAAAATTAATCAATTAACCAATGCACATGTTACAAGTAGTCTGGCGACTTGTAATGTGCCTATCACTGTATTACTTTACAGTAATTTAGTACAGGAAGGGCTTATAATGATGCTTAGTTCAAGCTGCTCAAATGAAACAAGCAAACAGAAGCCCACAAAGGCTGTACTTGTCCAGAATCACAGAATTAGTGACAATGACAAAAAGGCATCTCCCAATTCCAAGTCCAATGCTCTTTACATTAAACCATACTGCATGAAAGTTGGTAAGAGGTAAATTATCTGCAAAAACCTTCTATATGATGACTTTATTCTATTTGTTTAAAGTTTATTTATTTATTTATTTATTTTTTAAAAAGAGAGAGAGATAGAGAGAGGAAGTTGTGAGGGAGGGGCACAGAGAGATAGAGAATCCCAAGCAGGCTCCACGGTATCAGCACAGGGCCCAGGGGCAGTTGATCTCACCAACCATGACATTATGACAAGAGTTGGACACTCAGTTGGACACTAACTGAGCCACCCAGGCGCCCCTAATTCTATGTGTAATATGGTATTTAAAAACAGTCTGGTTGCCCAAAACAACCTAACTAGTTTTTTGGGTATTTTTAATCAATTTTATTTTACCACCCAGCACTTTAAAAATAGGAACAAGATCTCATTTCCACCTTCAAAATTGGCAAAAATTTTTTCAAAAAGAACTGGACAGACATTTCAAGACATAAGCACTCTCATATACTAAGTTTTTCTTTTCTAGAGGGCAATTTAGCAGAAAAAACTTAAAATTTGCATCTCCTTTAAGTCCACTCCTAGACTATCTCAAGGAAAGAGTAAAAGATTTAAATGAAGACAGAACTCAGGATCAAATGCAGCACTGTTCAGGAATAAAATAGTTAACTGATTCAAACTAACGTATATTATATACTGCACATAATACAGCCATCAAAAACTGTTCTACGAAATATTTAATGATACAGAAAAGTCACAACATAATAGGGTAGGATAGTTTCTACTACGCAACTCCACTCTACAGAGGATACGGATATATCCATAAAATCATAAAGAAGGAATTCATTACCGTGCATGGAACATAGTAAAAATACAATGAATGAATAGGATTCATCATCAACATCATAGGAAAGGTTTAATTATAGTATATCAAATGTTTAGACTTGTTATCTGAATAATAAATACACAAATTATTACCTACTCCCTTTAAAGACTATTTTGTACATTATCTGAAATTACTACTCTTGCAAGGAGGAAATTATTTTTTAAATAACACTTTTAATGCAGTTCCAGTTATTACTGAAGTTTGGAAAAGAAAAGCAGACTTTTACCAATCGTTCCCTAAATTTGACATCGCGTAAGATCAAGTCTTACATATAACAAATCCTTTATTAGTTACTGATTACATACATATACACAATCAACTTTTGAGAGCTATCTGTCTTTCTACACAGAACTTTAATTTCAAATAACAGAGCACGTACTAGAGGATTTCAAAATGAGGCCTCTAAAGGCCTTACTGGATTTTACCACAATATTTGTCTAGAAAAAGTTAAGTTTCCCAAGATATTGGTGATTTTCACTTTTTTTAAAGGCCGAAATCAGGTGGAAAAAACATTTAAGTGTTAAGAACAGTCTCTAATGTAATTAAATTCCTATTGATTATGGCTTTTAAAAAAGGAGAAAAGTGGGGAAAAAAATATATGTAAGGCCCAAATAAAATCTGTATTACAGGGCAGTTTTACTATGCTGAGGCTTTAAGGGCGTCTACAATAACATACATATTTTTTGTTTCTTCAAACTATATATGATTATAAACAATAAATTGCCACTTCAAAACATTACTGTATATATTAAAAATAAGATAAATTGTTGGAATAAAAGCTACATTCCAAAGAAGTTCACACTTTGTGATTTGTCTAATGTACAATGTTGGCTCTAATAAAACTGATTACCAGATGAACACATCACTTCCTAAAATAAAAAAAAAATTTTAAATAAAACCCCCAAGAGTTTGTCCCCAGGGAGAATTAACGTCTCCTAGAGAAATAATATATACGCTAAAGCATATTTTTCTGTTCTATCAAAACTAACATAACAAAGCCCCTAGGAAATAACATATTAATAAAGCAGGAGAAATTCATGAAAGCAGAAATCTAAAAGTCTGAGTGAGTGAGCCAATTGCCAAGTTCTTATATTAATTAAATTTAAAATTTTTTAAAAAAGCAATCCTCTCAGTAAAACTTGTCATTTGGTGTTTCAAATATCAACATATTTAGGATTAAACTACTGGGAACTTTTACTCATTTCAGTGTTAACAGCAGTATCATCCACCTGATTTCACTACCTTTTTGAAAAACTTGGATTCTTAATATGTCCATGGCCAAGTATTCTAGAAAGAGCCCATTTAGAAACAATTTATTTTACACGTGTCAATTCACATTCCCTCATTTGTTTTTCTAATAGATGCATCCAAAAAGGAAATATTAGTATTTTAGTTTAAATATGGTAATTCGCCTTTTTCCATCTCTCAAATAGAACTTGACATTTTGATCCAGGCTACTTTCTTAAAAGATAACAGTAAAAATGATCGTCATTCCGTTCAGGATTTTTAGCAGTTTTTCCCCTAACTAAGCGTTATCTGAGATACTTCTTGATCTCTCTCAAAGTAGGTCTAATCTGCGGAAGGCAATGAGACAGTGTACTGCACTGTGAATGGACAGCCAGGTATTTTATGAATGGAGGCGATCACGTGATCCCAGCACCTCCCCGAACTGATATTTCCCACATAACTGTGTCAACATTCTGAGAACAGGGGTAGTTGTTTGTGTGTGCGTATGTTTTTGAATTTAACCTGTAACTTCGAATTCTCCTTACTCCCTGAACTCAAAAACCTACACGAAGACAGACCGTCAAGCTTCGAATTTTTATCTTGGGAAATCCTTTCAAGATGTCCAAGGTGATGGATGTTTAATTATTTTTTTATGAATGAAGAGTGTGCTATGCAAATGAGGGCGATTCACAAAAAGAGAGAGAACATGGCGGCCACTTCTGCTTCTAGACTGCACTGACACTGCAGCAATCTACCTTCTCCCACACCCGCTCATCATAAGAGTGTGTTGGGGGTGGGGGGGTTGAGAAGAAACGCCGCTTGGCATTTCTCAAGCTATTTTACGTTAAACAGGCCTAGGCTTTCGGATTTAAAAGTCCACTGAAAAAGGTCTGACTCGAGGAATGCACTTTATTTAAAGGAATGCATCCTAGGACTAGTCCTCTCTTAACTCTTTCCAATCCTCCAGAGATAAACAAAACTTGAACTTAATTACAAGGAAACGATGCAAACATTCTGCATGAATATTAAATCCGGTCTCAATAAAAACTGTTCCCGCAACCATTATTCCTTCCGGCAGCCGTTACTTTAAAGCAAAAAATATTTAAAAGGCAACGTATTACGTTTGGAAAACAAACAGCCCAAATAAAAACTTAAAACCATGACAGTCCAGAAGTTAATGAAGTAATCAACATATTCAGCAATGTAAATACTGTTAAACCAACGTAAATTGTGTTTCTCAACACAGCTGAAGGATAAAAATTAACATTCAATATTCTTCTATGCTCCTGGTAAAGACATGTCCAACATTCGCAAAGGTAAAATATAACAGTTCAACATCTCCTACACTCCAGGTGTCCTTAATGTCATTAAATTCTAAAAATGTTTCCCTAGTTCCATTTTTTTACATGAAGCTTACAGGTCATAAGTTTAAGGGGGGGGGGAGGCTTAATCGGTATTTAAGAGTCACTGACTCATCGAATTAAGATTCAAGAGCAGTTTGCTGCAGGAGGTGCTCCCACACACTAGTTTCCAAGTGAAATAGCTATAAAGGAAACAGGATGGATATTCAGGTTATGTTGATAGGTATGTTAAGTGAAAAAGGACAAGCCAGGGGCTTCCAGGCAAAGAGGTAATTTCTACCCCGCCACCATCCATCCACATTACTCCATCTCATGGACGTACAACTGCCATCCCACCCCAACATTCAATACCCTCCCCAAAAGTGAGCAACTAAATGCATGGGGGGTGGGGGGTGCTGCCATTAAATAAAATGGCTAAAAAATCAAACGTTATCTCCAGAATAAGATGCACCGAACTCTCCAGGTTTGCAAGCTTTCCGGCACCCAAGTCTCGGAGGGGTCGTCGAAAGGAAGGGAGGTGGGATACTAATCAAGATCAATGAGGCCCTTACTCGTTGTCAGAAGTCGCCGTCTCCTCGCTCATCTTTCCCTCACCGCGATCCGATCTGGAGATGGAGGAGCAAGAGCAGGCGGGGGAGCAGCAGCAGCAGCAGCACCGAGGGGCAGGAGGCAGCGGCGGCCGGGGGGGCGCGGGGGCAGCGGCTCAGGGGCCTCACCATGGTGGACGCCTCACCCGGAACGGTGCCCCCCCAGCCGGGAACCCCGGCCACCCCCGCAGGGGGGTGGCGGCAACAACCTCCGCCGTGGCGACCCCAGCCTCTTCCTCCGCCTCAGCGCCCAGCCAAGGGATCCGAGGAGGCCAGGGAGGGTGGGTGGAAAGGAAAAAGAGGAGAGGGGCTGCGAAGGCTGACTGGAGAGCTGCTCCTCCCGCCACCAGGGTGGAGCACGGCGGGGTCCGGCCAGGAAGGAGCGGGCGGGTGGAGAACCCGGGAGCAGAGGCGGCGCTTCCCTCAGGGATGCGGCGAGGAGGAAGCTGAGCTCCGTTCGGTGGGGGCCGGCGGGAGGGTGCCGAGCCCAGGCTCCGGGCGGCGGCGGCGCGGTCCTGCCGGAGCCCACCCCACCATCTCCCACCTCGCCGCCGGCTGCCCGCTCAGCGCCCGGCGGCGACCGGGGCGGTCCTCAGGGACGAGCAGGACCGAGCGAGGGGCCTCGCGGCGGCAGATTCCTCCAGACACGCTCCAGCCGGGACAACTCCAGCAGGGGGAGGAGGGGGCGGCGGGGAGCGTGTGAGGCCAGGACAGGAGAGCCGATCGCCCCCACCCGGGCCGGAGTAGAGCGGGCGCGCCCAGGAGACAGGGTGCCGGGAAACAGCGGGAGAGCGAGGAGGACGGTCGCAGGTCCCCCCACCAGCCGGTGCCCACCAGCAGCTCGGCGGGCCAGCTCCTCACACCCGCCAGAGGGGAGCCGTGAGGGGGGCGGCGGAAGCGCTCACGCCGCCCGCTCCTTCCGCCGCCGCCGCCGCTGCCCGAACCGGGGGCGCCCACGGGAGAAGGAGGCGAAGTAGTCCCTGGCGACTTCTCCCGGCCGCCTGCCTCCCCCGGGGGCCAGAGCGGGCACGGGGTGGAGTTGCCGAGCGCAGTACCCGGGCTGTGAGGGCGTGTGGGTAGGGCTAAAAGCTGCGGCCTCCGGGCGAATCACTGCAAGTCGAAGTCGTGTGCAGCATAGCAAGTTTCAGGAAAGTAGTTCCCTCCTCCCTTCATTTCCCAAATCGTTGTCGAGCCACAGAGCGGGGAAAGGAGGAGGGAGGCGGAGGGATACGCCAGGCACCGCGCTCGGTGTGCGTGCGCGCGCTCCAAACTCTTGGCACGCTGCGAAAGGGGGCGGGGGTGTGAGCTGCACGGGGAGCAGCTTGGGAGGTTGCATTGTTGCGCCGCGTTACTCCCCGTTACTCCCCGTTACTCGCTTTGGAATATCCGGGTTGTTAGAACGGGAAGGCTAGAATGACAGTGTGCTCAAGGAGGAAATTAGCGGCTGCTCTGTTTTGCCCTGCGCACGCGGGCGCGCGCGCGTGTGTGTGTGTGCGTGTGTGTGTGTTCCTTGCAGAGCAAAGAATGGAACTGGCATGAGTTCATTTTTAGTTGGTGGGGGTTAGGGGGAGGGACCGTACAAAGAGAGCTCCGCCTGCTGTCCCTCTGGTTGCATTGCTGCAATCCCCTAGCTGCATGCACAGCGGGAGTGTGTGTGTGTGTTAGAGAGAGAGTTTTAATACCTTGGATTCTTACTGCGCAAGGGGTATGCTGTGCAGGGCATTCATCTCCGAAAGCTAGAGTGGTTGTTAATGGAGAACGACTTCCATTGAAGCCCAGAGTAGGCGTGTTACATGAATCTGGCGCAGCCAGAAGCACAGGAAATAACTCCCGCTGCGAGTGAGGTTGCATAACTATAGCGCAGAAGATGCCTCTGTGGCACGAACTGCTCTAAACGGAGGCGGAACGATTATTGAATAGGCAGCTGTCACTTTTGCATTGTTAGAGGACAATGTATGCATTCATCTCAAAAGGTTTTTGCACAGAAACCTGCTGGGGTTTCAGCCGGGAGTCTAGGGTCTGTGGGACTAGAGGACTCACACACAGCTCCTGGCTCTGCAAATTCTATTATCCCTTCTCCACCTAGAAAGCCAGCCTATACACGATCCAGCCTGGGGACTGAATCCTAAGTTTCTGACGCATCTCCCGAGCTTTCAGTCTAGCTTTGGGTGCAATGCTTTTCTCTTCATTCTCAGGTTTGTGCGACCTGAGAGTAAAAAGATTGTTGCTCCTTCCACCTTGAGGGGTAGAACGATTCCTGATGAGGAGGAAAGTGGGAAAACCTCCCAAACAAGCCAGCATTCCTCATCAGTCCTCTGTCTCCAGGAGGTTTCAGGATTGTTGCTCTCTAAAGTACGGTACACTAGCCTGTTACGAGTATTTTGCACATAGTAGGTGCTTAATAAATGTGGAATAAAGGGGCCAACTCACTCAGGCGGCCCAAAACACCAGCTTGTTGATTTCTGAGGTTTCGCTATGGAACTCTTGCTTCTTGCCTGGGCAGCAACATTGTCCTTACTCAGAGGGAGGAAGGGACAATGTTGGTGACTGGAAGAGGTGAGAGGCTCTGTGAGAGAAGTTACCTCTGTTACCCCTGAACATGTGTTTTTTATCTTGTTCCTGGGAAGACCCTGTTACCGGAAGTATTGATAACTCCCTACTACCACTACCCACCTTGGCTTCTCAGATTTGAATCAAGTTCCATCAGTTAGAATTTGTTCCAGACAAGTTACCTAAACTCTGTGCCTGGGTAAAATGTGGATAAGAGTACCTAATTCATAGAGCTGCTGTACTGATTAATGAGGTAATAATATACAAAGCACTTAGCACAGATTAAGAGCTCAGTAAGCCCTAGCTCTTACTCTGATTTTGTAAAATGGAGATTATAATAAACTATGACAAGGTGGTGGCAGCAATGGCTTTGAAGGTTAAATGTAGCCTTGTTTGTTCACTCAACAAACAACTATTGCTTTTCTTCTGTGTACCACTCTTGCTAGACACATGGCTTGGCCTTTTGCAAGCCATCAACAAATGATTGCTCTGAGAGTCATTGTGATTAAGTAAGTACAAGGAATGTTGGGTCACTTGCAAAGGCCTCCTTTTCTTTTGAGGAAATTTGCATCTTTTGAGGTTCAACTGCATCAGGAAAAACATGAAAGGCTTTGGGGAGAAGACATGAAAAGCATCTTGGCTTTTGCATGTGCAGGGAACTGTGCCGGCCACTATCACACACATTACTTACCTAGAGGAGCAAGATATGATCAACAGCCCAAATTAATGCTTTTTATATGGTTCCCAATCCTATGACCAAGACAGTCACCAGACTGTTCCTTGCCTTTGATGTTCACCATGCCACTCTCAGGACACTTTTGTGCCCTTGTTTTTGAGGGTGCATTTCTAGCCCTCTCCTCTCACCCAGTTGTTGAAGATCTTACCAGCTTATTAGACAATTGTCTTGAGCTGCAGAGCTCTGAGAATTCTACCCTGAAACAATCAGAAATGGTCCTATGTTGAAGTTCAGGGGTCTTCCCAGTCTGATTTTCTGTTACAGCTACCCTAAGGTCAAAAGGCCTCACTGGTCTATCCCCATGTCTGTACCTTACCTGGTGCAAGAGACGTAACAACCAAATGAAATGTTTAAGACCTTGAGTCCTGGTTTATAAATAAACAAATATTTTTAAATTTGAGATAATTGGGGAAACAAACACTAACTGGAGATTGATGATATTAAGGGATTTTTAAAAAGTATTAGTGTTGCGGGGTTTTTTAAAGTCTTCATCTTTTGGAAATACATATTGAACTATCTATGGATGAAATGATATTCTGAGATTTGCTTCAAAATAATTCAGTGGGGTGAGGAGTGGGAAGAAGTAAGGGGATAGAGATGAAACAAGATTGGTTATGGGATGATGATGAGCACATTCTCTTTATTATTTCACACATTTGAAATTTTCTATAATAAAACCTTTTTTCTTTTTTAGTACACTGCAAGAACTGCTTTAATGCAGATTCCTTGGCCCCATTCCCAAGATTGTGATCAGCAGATCTGTAATGGGACCGACAAATGTGCTTTTTCAGAAGTATGCCAGCTACTTGGTTTTTCTTAGCCCTTCACAGTCTTCTCTCTCTCTCATCTACTTGTGTCCTCCCATCTCTGAACACATTCATTACCTAAGAACCTCTATTCCAGTAGCACACAGAAAAGGGTGGCCCAACGTATTTCATAGGCTAAGGCAGATACTGGTCAAGGCCAAACAGCTGTTTCAGCTGGGGAAGGTGGATCCAATGAGATTCAAAACGCTGTGGGAGAAGGTAAATATAGATCACAGTGTTACCTTGAATTCCTAGTCCATTCATTTGGTATAGCTACCAATGAGCGCTGGGCAAAGATTCCATAGCCATGTCAGGGGTTAACAGGGCAAGGGAGCTTGTATTTACTTGGTTGTGTTTTCTCAGGTGGGTCTGTGGGAAAGAGGCTGGTCGCAATCGCTGCTGATCACAGGTGGCTCTCATTACTATTGTCCTCAGTTTTAGAGAATTAGCCACAACCACTTAAAAACTTGTTATACATGATTAATTATTAAAAGCATGTATGTGCCAACAGCACAAGTGCCAAGTAACTGCCAGTAAAGGACGTCATCACACTTAAGAAGATACAAATGGATTCTGGGTTCTAAGTAGGTATCAGAGCAAGGTTCACAAGGTCAACAAAAGTGGCCTGTCCTCATGGAGGCCCTGGCAGATGGCATGTCGTACTCTAGTTCAAGGCATTCTCCCTCATTCCAGACCACTCAGTCCACAGTGATCATCTTAAAAACTCAGTGTTTGGGGCGCCTGGGTGGCCCAGTCGGTTAAGCGTCCGACTTCAGCCAGGTCACGATCTCGCGGTCCGTGAGTTCGAGCCCCGCGTCAGGCTCTGGGCTGATGGCTCGGAGCCTGGAGCCTGTTTCCGATTCTGTGTCTCCCTCTCTCTCTGCCCCTCCCCCGTTCATGCTCTGTCTCTCTCTGTCCCAAAAATAAATAAAAAACGTTGAAAAAAAAATAAAAAAAAACAAAACAAAACAAAACAAAAACAAAACTCAGTGTTCGTCTTCTCAAATTCTTTTATTTTTGCCTTTACTGTTTTACACTTGTATTGATAATTCTCTCCTCTCTAACCAACTTTTTATGAGTTTATGTTTGTTTTCCCAGTTAAATATTAAGTAGCTTGAAGGCAGTGACTTCAGCTCAGGTCATGATCTCATGATTGCATGATCTCATGCAATCAAGCCCTCCATCGGGCTCCACACTGAGTATGGAGCCTGCTTGGAGGTCTCTCTCCCTCTTTCTGCAGCGCTCTTTCTCTCTCTCTCTCTCTCAAAATAAATAAATAAACATGTTTAAACATTTTTAAATTGAGGCTGTATTGACTGGCACAGTGATGGAAATTAAGAGTCCCCTTGGCTTCTTATTGCCACTATAACACTATAGCAGTTCAGCATTTCATACATGCTGTCCCTTGCACTAATAAGCTTTCAGCAGATATTTGTGTACTTGAAAAGCCAAAAGAGAAAATAATCATGCAACATTGGAGGTTCTAACAGTGCATAAAGTACATATTCATATTTCCATTTCTAAACATTACCCCTTAGCAGATGCATTTTAAATTTTGTATTTTAGGGGCACTTGGGTGGCTCATTTGGTTCAGCATATGACTTTGGCTCAGGTCACGATCTCACGTTTTGTGGGTTCAAGCCCCACGTCGGGGTCTGTGCTGACAGCTCAGAGCCTAAAGCTTGCTTCAGATTCTGTGTCTCCTCTCTCTGCCCCTTCCCAACTCCCTCCCTCTCTCTCTCTCTCTCTCAAAAATAAATAAACAGTAAAAAAAATTTTTTTAATTCTGTATTTTAAAACTGTAGTTAGAATATACCTAGAGCAAAAAAAAAAAAAGAATATACCTAGGGCAAAAGGGACTGATTCTGTTTTCATGCTGTACTTTAATGAATAATCTCTTATTTTCTTTTTCTTCTTTTCCTTTTCTTTCTTTCTTTCTTTCCTTCTTTCTCTTTCTTTTTTAGTGTAACCAGTCTCTTGGCTAATGAGCTCTGCCTCTCAGTGGAATTACTAAATGGTAACCATGTTTCTAAATAGTTTCCTTGCCTCTGGCATGAGTCTGTTTCTCCATCACTAGGGTTTCCATGTTCTTCCAAACTAATACAAAGTATAAAGGATAAGTATGCTATTTTATTTTTCTCCCAAAGGACTGCAATTGTTGGTCTGGTAGTATCCGGTGAGTGTGAAATCAGTTTACTTTTAATGCTATAACTGCCTTTTACAGGAAGTTTCCACAAGATTACAACCAGTACAAGGGAAACGAGCAGTCTGTGATTTCCTTTATTTTCAGCATAATCTTAGCAGGGAGGATGCTTACCAGGCCCCACACTACTAAATAAAGCACTTCTCCCTTATCATCATTCTCCCAAATGTACTTGGCATGCTTGTTCCTTGAAGGTTATATCCCATTACAATAAGTATGAAGGATTGAAATATCTGTTACATAAAATTTCCAAAGCTATGTGCATGCAACAAATTCAATACCACAAAAGAGTCTAAATGATTCCTTGGATTTTGTTTTAAATATGTCACTTGACTTCCCTTTTAGTGAATAATACTTAGCCATTGTATAGGACTGTAAAACTTGGAATGCCCTTGAGGAACTTACCTTCCTAACACCCTTGCCCACTAGGTATTATCATCAATTCCAATTTATAGAAAGTATTAGGAACTGAAGATCACAGAGGTTAGGTGACCTCTAGCCAGAGGTCACACATTAGTAAGAGTGTGGCTAGAGTTCCTTTAAAAACGCACGTGAGCCTGTGTATGTGTGTGTGTGTGTATGTGCGTGGTGCACGTGCGCGTGCGTGTGTGTTTGTGTGTGTGTGTTGTGATATTATATCTAACTTCCCAGAGAGGAGATCCTTGGTGGGATATTCTATTTCATTCAAGTCATTACTGTGGATGATGACTTGGCTGGAGAATTGTCCTTTAGAACAAGGGAAGATTAAATCTCTTGGCTGTTATCAGCTGTCTTGTGTGGGCCTCAGGTACGTAAATTCTCTTGTATCACCAGTTCCAGAGGCAAAAACATCTGATTGTCTTTTGGTAATGCTAGCAGATCTTGATGATCCTGGTAGCCACTAGCCATGTGTGGCTGTTTAAATTTAAGTTAATTAAACTCAGTAAGATTACAAACTTAGTCCTACCAGCTCCATTTCAAGTGCTCAACTGCCATGGACAGTTAGTGGCTACCATACTGGACAGTTCAGATGTAGAACACTTCCACCATCACAGAAGTGTCTTGTGGGTACATTCATGTGCAGGTGCGTTGCTGTAAACAACACAGGGAGTATCTTGTTGTTAATATGGACACCTAACAGTCATTATGCTTTCAAATATGTTGTGACTGGTTTGAACTGAACATTGCATTCCCTCTTTTAATCTTAGCTATGTCTCCGTTGCCATTAACTAAGGGTAAAAAAAGAGGATAATTTCATCATTAGAGCCTTTGATAAACCGACAGAAGACATCTACATTGAGAAGCATTAATGAATGAATGAATGAATGAATTTATTTAATAAAAATGCTTTGAATGCTCATGTTTAATACTGTAAATCCTTGCTACTCAAAGCAACAGAGTTTTCCTAGGAAGTTGCTAGAAATGCAAACTCTTGGGCTCCACCCTAGTCCTACTGAATTATAACCTGCATTTTAACAAGGTCCCTAGGTGATTCATCTGCACATTAAAGTTTAAGAAGCCCTGCTGTAAATAATCTCTTTGTGTCTAGTAGTGGCCTTTCCTAACCTTGAGTAGGTGTATCTCTCCAGGCTTGCCTAGCCTCCAAGTATACAAAAGTAAGATATTCCCACCATCCTTTCCTGCCCCTACAAAAGAGGATTTTTATTCCTATTTATTTTAGCCTCATCTTTCTGGTCTAGGACATAGACCACTCAGCACCTGGCCTCTGCTCCTCCCTAGATCAAGTCTACTACACTCCTCTCCATGGCGTCCCAGACTCTCCGCCACGGAACCATGCCAGTGAGAGCTGCCCCTTTCCTCCCACCTCCCCATTTCCCTCTTTTCTCTCAATTCTCCCTAGTTTCCTAAGACACATTCATTCCTTCTTTTTTCCCCCACTCTCTTTTTCTGACTTTTCTGAAAGTCTCCTCCTGTTTCTACTCTGCAATATCACACTTCCATTTGGACTTCATCGCAGTTTATTAGGCATGTGTAAAGCCTGGTAGTTCTTTCTACACAGCCACTCAAGGAGTCTTACAACACTACGTTTTTGCTATAACTTCTATTTGCTATACTCTAAAAACAAACAGCATTGGCTCTTCCAGCCCTCTACCTGTGTTGTTACAACTATGAATAAATATAATTTAGCAGTTATAATTCCAAGAATATAGAAGTTTAGGTGATGAGGTAGGAGAGCTATAAAGGAAATGTCAGTATTAGAGGGAAAAGATAGCAGTTATTTTTACTATCTGTTTTGTATACCTTTGTATACCATCTTGTGTTATCTAAATGTTTCCTTTTGGCTTTCCATGTCTCCTAGATATATTGTAAAATCTCAGAGACCAGTAAAAAGATTGTTGCTATGGTCTACATTAGAGAAAATTAGAACACTGGTCAGGGGCTAGAGAGAAGAGGATGGATAAAATACACGTAGGTAAGAAATATTCAGGACTACGTTAGGTGCTGGGAGGAAGCCTGCTTTTTCAGAAATGTGCAGTCTAGCTAGGGAGACATGGAAAACCAAAAGGAAACATTTGGAAAATACAAGATGTTAAATGAATAAATGCCATGACAAGTAATAAAAATAACTGCTGTTGTTTTCCTCTAATCACACTAATCTTCTTAGCATCCCCAAATATGTCCATTTTGGAATTCTATGATAGTATCTTTAATAGGTTTGCATAATAAAATCTAAATATACACCAAATTGAACAATTCTGTGTTTAAAAATGATTAGATGCTGAAAACTTCAATTCCACTGACATCTGGACAGTCCTTACCCTACCAGACAGATGTGTTTTCTTTCTCGGAAGATTTTAAATCCTAAGGAGACACTGATTGTCCTTCATACTAGAGAATGCCACCCCCAGCTCTAAAGCTCTTTATCAGGAAGCTAAAACACTTCACACCCTTATTGTCTTCTGGGTCTTAGCCAATCTTTGTTTATTTCAAGTTTCCTTCCTTTGTTGGATCATCCCCAGTCTTCCTTCTGGGTCCCCTGCCAAACGATGCCAAGGACTTAGAACAGTCTCTCTTTACCAGCCTTATTGTCCTTGCTTATTTTAAGTATGTCTCCTGATATTTCCATAGAGCTTTTTAAAATTGATTTGGGAAAATAAAATTGCTTTCTACACCCAACATTATTTGGTCTAGTCTACATCTTAGAAATGTGGTTATTCTTAAAACATCCATGACACTATTCATTCAAAAAAAAATTTTTTTATATATTGTTTTGAAGGAGAGACAGAGTGAGAGTGGGGGAGGGGCAGAGAGAGAGGGAAACACAGAAGCAGGCTCGAGTCTAAGCTGTCAGCACAGAGCCCAGACGCTGAGCTCAAACCCATGATCCGAGCTGTGAGATCATTACCTGAGTGGAAGTTGGATGCTTAACCAACTGAGCCACCCAGGCACCGCCCCCCCCCCCATGATACTATATTTAACAATGTATTTGTTTATTCTCTATATTTAGTCTATATTGTTTCCAAGTTTTTATAAAACCCCAATATTCATATGTGTCAAGTTATTTTTGTATAATAACTTATAAAGTGAGATGTCTGGTAGGTGCTTTTTAAGTGTTATTTTATATGGTACTTGTAATTTATTACAACAAAAGGGCAACTTTTAATTTATATTTTGAATTTATATCTCTAAAACTCCTATTCATTCAAATATATAAGTGATGTTAGAGATTTGGCCAAATTTTCATTCAAATGCATAAATTCTATTTATGTATGATCCCAGTTTGGGTTTTTTTTTTTTTACTTTTCACATATCTACAATGTCAGATTTCCTTGGAAATCACTTGCACGTAACTCATTTAACTCTAACATGAATCATTTCTGATTGATATTGATCCTCTTTTACAAAACCAAAGGGACTTAGTAAAGGATAGAGAGAACTCTCAGAAAACTATCATTAGAATTTATTAGGGAGGGGTCCTTACGTGCACCTCTCAAGGGATTCATTTTTGATGAAATCGCAGAAGATAAGTCTACCAGAAGAATTCATTAACTAATTAGTTAATTCAGTATGCCAAGCTCAGTACTAGAAAGGACATGAAAGCCATACTTGACTTCAAGGAACTTACGTCTAGTGAAGGCGTAAAGAGGTAAGTCGCCGTTCCCATGGTAGGTGCCAGAAGTCTTAGAAATGAAGTGCTAAAGGAACAATTCATTTGCCTCACATAAAATGGAGGATTAACAGTAGGAGCGCATTTAGGAAGAAACTCAGTTTTCCCCCTTTTGTGTAGGGAAAAACCCAGTTCTTTTCTACTGTGTTTCTCCCCTGTGTGTCTACTTTTACACAGCACACTCCACTTCTGGGTACCAAATGGGTGGAGGTTTTTTCCCGACGTCAAGTATTTCCCTGCAACACCAGCTAGCTGGGCATCCTGTAATTTAACTCACTTCCTAGACCATCTACCCAGAGATGGCATTAGATTCCACAAGTTAAAGCCTCAGTCCTATAAAACTGCCCCTCACCCCACCCTCATCTCTGCCCTCGCTTCAGCGCCAACTTCAGAAGCCAGTCACAAGCTCAGGGCTTCTAACCAACAGGCTATAGATCAGAGGTTCCCACAGCCCTCTCCTCAGGTTTGATTAACTTGCTAGAGGGGCTCCCAGAACTCAGGGAAACCTTTACTTACATTGACCAATTTCTTTTTAAAAGGATATGATAAAGGGTACAGATGAACATCCAGATGGAAGAGATGAGTAGGGCAAGGTATGTGGGAATGGGTGTGGAGCTACCATGCCCTCCCCAGGCACACCATTCTTCCAGCACCTACATGTGTTCACCAACCTGGACGCTTTCTGAGCCCCCTAACATTGGGATTTTTATGGAGATTTCCTCACGTAGACATGATCAATTATTAACTTAGTTTCTAGCCTCTCTCCTCTCTGTGGAGAATAAGAGGTGGGGCTGAAAAATTCCAAGCTTCTAATAATAATGGTTCGGTCTCTCTGACGACCAGGTCCCTTCCAGGAGCCATCTAGGAACCCACCCTGAGTCACCTGATGAGAACAAAAGATGCTCCTCGTGCTCTTATCACTTAGGAATTTATAAGAGTGTTAGGAGGTCTGTGTCAGGGACAGGGTCAAAGACAAATATTAGAACAAGAGGCGCTCCTAGTATTGTTATCACTTAGGAAATTACAAGGGTATTAAAAGTTCTCTGCCCGGAACTGGGGGCAGAGACCAATATAAGTATTTTCTATTTTTTTTTACAGTGAGTTACCATAAAACATTATTGTGAAACATAAACAAGAACAATGGAATGAAAAACCATCCTTGAAAGTGGCTTCACCCATGTGTTCAAGGAGAGTGTGAATAGGAAAAACAAAATGCTGATGACTATTTGTATAACTTCAACCTCCAAAGAGACAATCGCAGCTAAGAGAGATTTGATCAATGTTTGGTTCTTTTTTGCACACTTTTATCTAACAACAAGGCCAGGACGCTGAAGATGAAGCCCCTTGAGGATGAAGTGATCACAGCTACTCCCCAAGCCTCAGACTGTTTAAATCTGTTACACCTTTCACCAATACCTATCATCATTTGCCTGGGGAAAATGTCTGATACTACACAGTGATCTGATGGATGTTTCTGTGGCTGGCTTATTTATTTTCAATTATGTTTTCTGGAAGTTGTAAAATTTATTTTCTTTTTTTAAATTTGAGACAGAGAGTGCAAGTGGGGGAGAGGGGCAGAGAGAGAGAGAAGCTTTAGCAGGCTCCATGCTCAGCACGGAGCCTGACACAGGGCCCCATCCCACGACTCTGGGATCATGACCTGAGCCCACATCAAAAGTCAGATGCTCAACCAACTGAGCCACCCAGGCGCCCCTGGCAGTTATTTATTGCACAGGCCCTGTCGGTTTATTTCAACCCTCTACTATTAGTACCTAAATGCTGTGAGGAAATAATCTTTTACATAATGCACTTTGTTTTGATTCCCAGCTCAAGAACTGTCTGTGGTTGCTTTTTGTATGCTAAATGCCCAGGGCCACCTGTCCTGATTCTTTACCTCATCCTTCCCAATGTCATTCCCACTGGGCTTTCCATTTCCCTTGTCTCTTCTGAATGCATGTAAGAATTCTATACTTGGACATTTTTGGTGTGTTTCTTTTATTCCATGAGGATTTCTCAGGTTCCTAGTATATGTTCTGAATATCAAATTGAGAAAACAGGGGAGCTTTGCTTTCTAAGATTTCTTTTATCTTCCCAAAAGGTCTAGTATTGTCCCCTCCACAATGTTGACAGATAGAAGTTGCCTGTTGCCTTCCAAAAATATGAAGGAAGCTCAGGTGAATCTGGGTCATCATATGCAATTAAAAACTGTAATTTTAAAAGGCACAAAATAATTAATATCAAGGTGAAGAAATCCCAAAACTTAACCAGTTGCCTCAAGCCAGATATATTGGAGTTGAAGTTTACCACAGTTAACTTTATGTATGTATATACCATCTCAGTAATTCCCAAGTGCAAAGGCAAAAATACCAAACTGCCTTTTTTGTTGATTTTTAAATTAAAACACGTTCTTCTTGTAAAAACTTAGAGCTCTATAGAAAAACTGTACAGAGTAAGAGAACTCCAATTTCACTTGTCTCAAAGGTGACTACTAGTAATAGTTTAGACAATATATTTAGATCATTTTTTATGTTTTAAAACACATACATAATAAAAATTCTTCCTTTTAAAATTTTTAAATGTTTATTTATTTATTTTGAGAGAGAAAGAGACAGAGAGAGAGCTCACAAGCAGGGGAGGGACAGAAAGAGAGGGAGAGAATCCCAGGCAGGCTCCACACTGTCAGTGACTCAGGGCTCAAACTCACAAACTGAGATCCTGACCTGAGCCAAAATCAAGAGTTAGATGCTTAACCAACTGAGCCACCCAGGCACCCTTTGACTTCCTTTTTAACATGCATGTACATTCTTAATATTAGTATTCATTCTTTTGAATTGTGATACAGTATTTTAAAAGGTGAGTATAGTGTAATTTATTTATCTATTTCTCTCTGTGAATGGACATCAATCATGGGTTGTTTCCAGATTTGGGGGGTTTTTAGTAGAAAAAATTCTTCAAGGACTTATCTCTGGGCTTAAAGGCGAAGATTTCTCTTAGAAACATTTATATAAGTGAAATTGTAAGGTCAAAGAAAATGAACATTTTAAATAATGGAAAATAATGATGCCACATTGTCTTCCAAAACCACTCTTCCATTTTTTAATCAATTATTTTCTCACCAATAGTGTATGAGAATACCCTTTTCTCTCTACCTTCACTCAAAGTGGATATTAACAGTCTCTTTTAATTTTTGCCAATGTAGGGGTGCAAGGGTGGCTCAGTGTGTTAAGCATCTGACTCTTGATTTCAGCTCAGGTCATGATCCCAGGGTTGTGAGATTGAGCCCCACGTTGGGGGTCCATGCTGAGCCTGCTTGAGAGTCTCTCTCTTTGCCCTTCCCTGCTCATACTCTCTCTTTCTCTCTCTCAAAAAAAATTTTTTTTGCCAAGGTAATGCCACCCAGTATGGTATCTTATTGTTGTTTTATTTTGCATTTGTCTAACCACTAGGTTTCATTTCACTCATGTTTATTCTTCAGTGAATTCTATAATCCATCTGTTGCTCCTTAATTTCTCTTTGTCTTTAGCTGTACCCTTAGCTGAATATTGTTGTGAAGTAACCATTATGAATATACTCATTTCTTAAACATGGTTATCAGTGTGCCACTCTCTTTTCTAACAAAAATAATTGATAAAAAAGAAAAGTATTGTTTAGAAAGCTTTTTCAAAACTTTCTTTTCTTTATCTGATATTCTATTTTTTTAATTTTTAAAAATATTTATTTATTTTTGAGAGAGAGACAGAGGGCGAGTGGGGGGAGGAACAGAAAGAGAGGGAGACACAGAATCTGAAGCAGGCTCCAGGCTCCAAACTGTCAGCCACAGAACCTGACGCAGGGCTCGAACTCACAAATCTTGTAATCATGACCTGAGCTGAAGTTGGCTGCTTAACCCGCTAAGCCACCCAGGTGCCCCTCTGATATTCTATTTTTATTTATGTACTTCAAAAATTTGCCTTATTGCCAGTCACATAGAAACACTGTATACATTGCATTCAGACTAGCAATAGCAACAAACAATTGCAACACATATACCTCACGGAGAAATTCAATGGAAATACACATGTTCTATTACTATACAGTGTTTATGTGTCCACAGTGTTCCCCCAGCACAAAACTAGCATTATTCCTCAAAGTGTTATGAGACAGATACCTAACTTTCTCCTTTCCCAGACCAATGATACACATTACTCCTCTCAATAAATACAAATGGGCAAGTGTTACTGGACTCTTCTATTTAAAATTGTGGCACATTTTTCTTTCTTGGTGAAGAACATGAAGATAATCATAATGGATAACATTGGGTGCTTACTACATGCCAGTTTCTGTTCGATGTGCTTACCTATGTTAATACTAATCTCATCCTGAGATAGGCGTTATTAGTATCATCTCTGTTTTAGTGACAAAGAAATGAAAGCACATAAGGTTAAATAATTCGCTTGAGTAGGTATCTCAGCAAGAACATGGCAGAGCCCTCATTCAAACTCAGGGCATCTGATACCAGAGCCCCACTTTCAGCCAGAATGCTGGGCTTGCATGACCAGTGTTTGACTAGAATAATAACAAGGGAAAGGAAACATAAGAAAAAGAACATGGACGGGGGGGGGGGGGGGGGGGGACAAAGAAGTGAAGGATAGGAAAAGAATGGAAAAGAGAAAAGAAAGAGGAAGGAAGGAAGGTAGGAAGGAAGAAAGGAAGGAAGGAAGGAAGCTAAAGAAAAAGAAAAGGAGGGAGATAGGGAGAAAGAAACTGGAAAAATTACCCTCCATCCTCACACTACTAATTCAAGGGCAAACAAAGGGCTTGGTCACAGTAGCACCAATGAAATACACAGTGTTGTGGGTTCGGTGTTCCTTGTGTTCCCTAGCCCTGGACCCAGCAACCCTTTTACTCCTACATCCATACTTCTTCCAACTTAGAAACTTATCCTGGTGTTTTCCCTTGCTGTGTTTCAAAGATTCACAAAACTTGTAGATATGGGGGCTCTTATTAAAAAAAAAAAAAGTGGGATGGACTTTCATTGTCTGATTTGTGCTTTCAGGCATAATAGGGCCAGTGATCATATGTTTATAAAGTGTGACCTTAAAAAAGTTCTACAAGAAACATTGTAAAAATTATATTTGGGTTTCAAGTTCTCCCTAATTCTTTAGACTCCCTTCATCTTGAACACAATAAAAAAGGTAATGGGGAATATTCCATGACAGTGGTTCTCAGCTGTGGGTGAATTTGCCCCTTGGGGCACATTTGGTGATGTCTGGAGACATTTTAGTTCACAGTGTCACAACTGGGTAGGGGGGGTGGGGTGAGGGAGGGCATCTAGGGGGTACAGGCCCGGGATGCTACTAAGAACAACCTCTCACACCAAAGAACTACCCAGCTCAAAATGTCAATAGCGCCAAAGATGAGAACCCCTGTTTTGAAAGGCAATGCTACCCAGGTCAAATTACAGCTTCTCTTTAGTAGCATGGGGATTTGTTCCCTAATAAAAATACAAGAACAACTGCAACTTTTCCTTCTAGCCAAGCTCTGCGTTTTCCTTACAACTCCTTCCTGTCTGGTCTAAGGCCAAGCCATTTATGGAAAAACAAAATGGCACAACATGGAAGTAGTATTAAGGTCCAATCCAAAATATTTGAGTGAGTGCACTCTGTAAAGGAAGTTTTCTTTTCTTTTTAATTTTTTTCCCATTTTTATTTATTTTAGAGAGAGAGCATGCACGTGCAAACAAAGGAGAGGGGCAAAGGGAGAGAGAGAGAGAACCCCAAGCAGGCTCCGCACTTAGCACAGAGCCCACTGCAGGGCTCAATCCCACAACTCTGGGACCATGACCCGAGCCAAATCAAGAGTTGGACTCTCAACTGGCTGAACCACCCAGGTGCCCCCAAAGTAAGTTTTCTTAAGATAAGGAATATTCATCCAAATATCCTAGTCTAATTAGTGAGTAATAATTATTCCTTAGGCAGTTTCACTAGAATAAGGGATATCCTTTCTTTTCTTCTATTATTATTATCCCAAAACACATGCTCAGTTTCATTTCAGTCCGTGGCTTTATAAAGAAATACCTGAATAACATCATCTACAAAATCCGTCTGCAAAATATTTCATGTTCAGAGGTAGAAAATTCTAGCAAGAAATTGCACTCAGATTTTAAATATTGCCTTTTTATGTGTCAATTAATAATGTCATATATTTAAGAGTCTAAGAAAATCAGTGTTTAATAATAAATTTGAGATTATATGCTATTTAAAAATTTTATGTACCAGATACTCTTCTCAATCCTATGTACATTATCTCATGTCAACCTCACATACCATTTAGCAGATGTGGAAAGTAAAGGCCCAAGCTTATATGAGCTAGTAAGAAGCAAACCAGGATTTGAATTCATGTTCTCTTACTCTGACCAAGTCTAGCATTATTTGCACAATATGATTTTGCTTGTCTCGTCATCCCTGTTCCAAAGAGCATTCAAAGACTGGAATATAGTCCTCTTGTTGATTTTTTAAATATAGCCCCAAATAAAATCAACACATAAATTATATACACATACAACTATTTTAATATATCATGTTCATTATAAAACATTCCAAAATAAGATTTTTGAAATGAATGAGATACAGAACAAGTAAAAATAAAAGTTCTAATAGTTTATTCCTACATCTCCATGGATCATCATCTTTTATACTTCCTGGGATTCTCCCACCCCCTTTGGAGACCATGGAGTAATGGGGTCAGTTCTTTGCTGTGTCAAAGTAGGAGACCTGGCCTATCAGTGCCTCTTCAGAGATTCCATGAGAAACGGCTTTTGTCAGTTCAATATTAGGTACCAATCCCTGTTCAGCTCCACACTTAAAACCAAATAACACAACAGTGACAGGAAAATACAACTTTTATCCATGAGAAAAGTGCGTGAAGAATGTGGCAGGAGGGGGACTTCTGCCCCTTTATCATCACCAAGATAAAGCCATCATGGGACAAGATGGATAGATGTACCACACAAGATCAAAAGCTTCCCAGCATTGGATCATGAAGATCCAGAGTCCTTTATCTCAGAGCCCGAAGGAACTATGTTGATAATTCTTTTCCAGAGCTTCTTGCATGGTAGTCATGGTAATCATTGATTAATCATGGTAATCTTTCAATAAAATACATACTAGGGTCACTCAGTGAATATGGAGAACTGCTCCACTTTAGAGTAAGGAAATCTTGGGGACATGAACTATATGCAGAAAGGCAAATTCTAAACATTCCATTTAGTTACTTTATTTAATTTGATATAAGATGTCTCTAAAGGTTCTTGAATTTTCTCCTGTTTTACTTCTTACCAATACCACCTTTCCCCTCTTTGTGCTCATGGAGCTCTATCTTAGGGCTGGGACTGAGGCGAGGTGAACAAAATATCCAAAAAAAATTTAATTTATGTTTATTTATTGTATTGGGAGAGAGAGAGAGAGAGAGAGAGAGAGAGCGCGCATGAACAGGGGAGGAGCAGAGAGAGACGGGGACAGAGGATCCAAAGCAGATTCCTGCTGACAGCAGAGAGCCCGGTTGTGGAGCTCAAACTCATGAACCGTAAGATCATGACCTGAGCTGAAGCCGATTGTTCAACTGAATGAGCCACCGCAGTTGCCCTGAAATATCAAAATTTTTAATGACAGAAGAGTCTGTCATTTAGCTTCCCTGGGATTGTGGAAATAACATCCTTTCTGTCTTATTTCTCCAAGACTTGACTTCCCATTTAGGCAAGAAGCTACTTACTTTGTTTAACTCCCTGATGCCCTGAGTGAGAGTATTCCTTTGCCCCTGCCCCAGGGGTCTTGTAACAGATCATCTTATTTTCAAGTCTGCTCCAGTGAAACTGCTTCCTGTCCAAATATAGTCTTCCTATCTGGCCACCTTGCAGGCTTCATAGTCTTTAAAATCTTCCACTTTTAGAAATGAAAGAGATATTACTTAAATTGGATTTAACTGTTTTTATCTTAATTACTACATGATTTAATGGCTAAGTGGCTAATTTAATTTTTTTAAATGGGGACTATAATGTGAGGATCCTAAGGCATCCAATTATGCAAAGGACAGGAATGCATTGGGCCTATGGATCGTGGATTTAAAGGTTGTATCTGTCATTCTGCTCTACTTCTGTGTCGCTGCTTCTATCTATTGCCTGTTTCTACCACTCAGATCAAATTGGGGAATATGGCTAGCAACCAGCTGCAGACTTGAATATTCTCAGCTTCAACTACCAGAAGAAGGCTGATACTAGTGTTTTGGCTCCAGTTCTGAAATTCCTTGGCGGGGGGGGGGGGGGGGGGAACCTCACATTGGCCCAGCTTGGGAGTTTCTAGGCCTGGACCAGTCAACAATGGACAGGGTTAGATTTTATAAATTTGGTGATTAGTAGTATAGTAGTACGGTCCCATTGTAACCACATGGATGGTGGAGTCAGAGGGGTAGGTCCCCTACTAAGCAGGAGCTTGGCAGAAAAAAAAATGTGTATCCACACAGAAATAATTTAGCCCAGGTCTTTCATGTAATAGATGATGAAAATGAGGCTCACAGGGTGGGTTGACCAAGGCTAGTGAGAAAGCCAGAACTGGATCCGAGGTCTTCTAAGTGCCAGACTCATGTTCTCTTACTCAACAGACCTTTCCTAAGAATTTAATGGTGCCAGACCTAGTTTCAGGTGCTCAGGTTGGTTACAATAATAAACAACAGCCACGAAAGTCCTTGTCCTCACTATACTACTCGTTAGCCGGATCAGATTATCTTCAGATCTTCCTTCTTGTAAACAGCTTCTTCCTTTATCACTGCCCCGAATCTTCCTTATTGAAAACTCCAGAAAATATCTCATTCTCTCTGCCTCTTCATTGCTTTCCCACATGCCAGTTGATTTCAACATTAGGTTTTTTTCCTAGAATCCATATGAAGATTGATTGTTCGGATAGACACTCAGCCATGAGAGGCACATTTAACAAACACAAGGTCTTTGAAAGGATAGGGATGTTTTTACCATATAGGAGACATGTTGTAGGTAAAGAAGAAAAATAAACACCTTTGTTTAGTAGTTAGGATGCCTGGTTTACTCCTTTCCCTCAAAGGAGGAACATTTATATGTAACAGTTGCAAATTCCTTGAAAAGTTTTTCAACTGCCAAGAAGGGAAGAAAATTAAAGAATGGATCTTAAATTGAGTCTTGGTTTATAGTCCAACATCACGCTTTCTGTTTGCTAGTTATGTGACTTTCAGGAGTTCACTTAACTTCTCTGTGCCTTAGTTTCCTAATATAGAAGAGTGGATACTAAACAATCTATGGAAATTATTTGCACTTTGTACTCTCACTATATTCTTAAAAAGATTGGAGAGGACAATGAAATATTAAATCCATTCCAGTTTCAAAATTCCACATTTTCATGAAAGCAAGTCTTTTCACTGTGCTTTGCAAAGGTGAATAGCCCTTGCACTTTACCATTTGTACACAGATCCTAAATGATCTAATTATGTTCATTAAATCAACAAGATTTCTTTGAAAACAAGATGGCTTTGTCTCCCAAAGCTACAATTATAGTGGGTTGCAGCTGTGATTTACAACTATTTAAGTAGTCAAGAACACCTCATACTGGTCTTATAATGAAAAATGCCACCCTTCCAAATGATTTCTTCTGCCCCTTCCTATATTAGAAGGCTAAGATCTGATATAAACAAGTAATTTATATTATTCAGAGTCCTTCACACATTTCATTCCACAAAAAGCTAAGAGAAGAGCCATGGGAAGGAAAGGCATTTCATCTTTGCTCACTGGAAGACTCCAGAATGCCTACCCGATTAACTCTTTTAAGTCTGCTTTAATTTTTTTTTTAACCTGGTCAGTACATATTATTTTTTGCTGGTATCAGAACATTTTCATATTGAATTCTATAAAGAATAATCTTGGATCCAGCATTCCCACCCTGCCTTGTGTTCCCTTGACTACCAGAGACAGCTATGCCTTGATGGGCCCTAGAAGGGACAGCATGTGAAATGTGCCAGTTCCCAGAAACAGCATAGAACTCCTGTGGCTGGATCCTTGATAGGCATTCCTGGAAGCAACCACTCAGGAGTGCTACTTTTAGCAACAATAGCAGCTAAGATATGATGCACGAGTCAGAACATTGTGCTGTATCTTTTCTAAGTCTCCTGAATGAGCCACTGTTTGTGGGTGCCTACTGAGCTGATAGCTGAATGCTAGTCTTCATGAACATAGCCATTAGCATTTTCCCACTCAAAAGTAGTGACAGAGAAAAACTTCTGGGTTGACATATTGGCAATGGGCATCGAAAATCTTAAAAATACACAAAATTGATGTCAATAATTCTACTTCTTAAGAATTTGTCCTAAGGAAATAAATGTGTAGTATAGTGGCTGACACATAGGAAACATACAATAAATATTAGATATCATTATAAAAATAGTCATTAAGCATGGTTTGTAATCATGAAAACTAGACTGAGCCTAAAATGCCCAAGAAAAGGAGACTGATTAAATAAATGGGATCATGTCTCCAGAATATACTTTTAGGCAGCCATTAAAAAGTATGCCAGTGGTTTCCAAATTTGGATGTACATCAGAATTGCTCAAGGACCTTGTTAAAAATGAAATTTCCCAGGCCCCATCCAAAATATTCTAAGAATAACTGGAACGATCTATAGGTAAGAGAGAAATTAGGTTTTATATAAACTCAATATCTATAGCTATATAATACATATTATATTAGGGATATTAATTGTGCTTAAGGATTATTACTTATATCAAAGTCTTGATGACTTTTCCTTAATCAGTTTATCTCACAAAAATCCATCTCTTTTATAAGGAGCCATTTAAATCCTTCAGGTCATTGAAAATAGCCTTGACTTGAAGCTATATCTCATTCAACAAATTTTTCTTTAAATGGGCATCACTAGGGGCGCCTGGGTGGCTCAGTCGGTTAAGCGGCTGACTTCGGCTCAGGTCATGATCTCGCGGTCCGTGAGTTCGAGCCCCTCATCGGGCTCTGTGCTGACAGCTCAGAGCCTGGAGCCTGTTTCAGATTCTGTGTCTCCCTCTCTCTGACCCTCCCCCGTGCATGCTCTGTCTCTCTCTGTCTCAAAAATAAATAAACGTTAAAAAAAAATTTTTAAAAAAATGGGCATCACTATAAAGTATTTATTCCCCAACCCTCCAAATTATGTAATCCTCTCTATAGGTAAATAGATAGCTATCTCTTTAATAAAATAACAACATTTTCCTTCTAAGAGAATAATCCATTTGTGGTAATATTGCACGTTTGGGGGCTATCTTTCAATCTGCCTTCTCTGTGTGTGTTTTCATAACATTTGTAGTAGAGTGAAAGGTAGCTAGAAGGTTGTGGTTGAGTATAATGAAAGCATTTAACTATCAACTCTTAACATTGTTCCAGCCCTAAGATAAGTAACTGTTTATCTATAGTCCTATTTTGCTCAAAGAAATATACACACTAAGAAAATGGCCAGAACAGTGTTAAATTAATTATACAAGGAGACCATTAAACTGAAGTGGTTCTAATACCTATATAGTGGCCTGCTTAAGCAAACTAAAACTTTAACCTGAAAAGCAAGGCTAAAAAAAATCAAAACCTAAGGACAACCAACTGCAAACAGCCATCCCTGGCTTTTCCAAATAAAGCTAACGTGTAAGCTATAGCCAATCAAATAATTCTCTTGCTTTCCTTCTGCCTCTTCTCTGTAAAGCCTTTCCACCAGCTCTTGTTGGTAAATTACTCCTAACCGCTTCAGGATTGTCTCAGCCCGATATGAATTGTCTTTTGCTCAACTAAACCCTTGAAAACTTAATATGCTTCAGTTTACCTTTTAACAACTGGATTTTTTTCCCCTTTCAGTTGAACCATTGCTCCAAAGACTAATATAATGATTGGAAATTCCAGGGTATTCCTTTTTTGCTGGGTATTCCTTGCCTGCTTATCATTATTGTCCCAAACCAGGAAGCCGACCCAACAGCCCCAGAGTGACTCAGTGAGTACTGACTTTTCACATTTTCGGAAGACCATTACAGTCCTAATTTCTTATTCCTTCCCACACAGCAGCTTCTGTAATCAAGGTAGCTTACAATTATGCAATGCTTATTTGTGCCAGGCACTGCTCAGATCACCTAGGTATTTGTGATTTACATCTCTCCCTGTAAGGCAGCAACACCATTAGTCATCCCCATTTTATAGATGAGGGAATCTCACCCCAGGAAGGTTAAGGTATTTGCTCAAGGTCACAGAGTTATGCACACATAAGCCACAAGGATTTGAACCCAACCACTCTGACTGTCTTCACATGTAACCTCTAATCCCCAGTCTTAGGTATACCACTTTGGGGCTGACTTTTGTTTCAAACTTCTGGGGAAGCTATAGGTAGAGGAAAGAAAGCCAGGGACTGAAGAGTAGAAGGAAGTGCCTCCAGACAACAAAGGAGAGCATTCTTCAGGTGACAAAGAGGGACTCTGAGAGGAGCTGGGTCAGAAATGCTGCTCATCTCTGCCTCTGACTGGCTAAGGACCCTTGGGAAAAGTATTTCGTTTTTCTGAACCTCAAATTCCTATTCTGTAAAAAGGTGATAGTAATGCCACTTTCACTGTGTCCTCATAATGAAATAAGATAATATTTGCACAACAGACGCAGAGAAACCTTAGCTGTCATCGATCCCAACCCCCAAAGATAGTTGAGATCTTTGAATTAACCAAATTGAAAAACAGGTCTCTGAGTAGACTTTCCTTAGGACTGGAAACAACAACAACAACAAAACAAAGCAAAGCATCAAAACAAAAAACAAAAACCTAAAAAAGATGGCGTTTATAAATCTTCCTTTCAAATGTACTACTGCTGCTCCGTTGTGTTTTTTTTTTTTAACTTTCTCCCCCTCTCCTTTTCTTCCTTCTCCTTGTTCATTTTCCCCTTGATTTCTCAGTAGAATACTTTTTGAAAACCTCCAGCTTTGACTCCACTAAGAGAGAAGAAGAAATTTTAACTGAGGCCAGAAATCTATGGAAAGCAGAGTGCCCTGGGGGACATCCCAGCTGCAAAACAAAAACACAAAAGCTGGCTGAGTTGGGAGATGAATATTCTAGAGGGAGGAAGTGTTGAGGATGACCAAAAATTGCAGATTCTTTCCAGCATGAGATTAATTTTCCCAAGTTCTACTTTGCTTAGACCGTTGATTTAGTTTACTGGAAGGGTGGCCCTTTGCCTAGGCCATCTTGCATTTCTTTCTGTACTCCCTCAGAATCATTTAAATTGTTTCAGGCACACATGGCTCATTTGCCATCCAAATTGCTGGTTAGAATAAGAAAATGCATCTTTTCCTTAGTTCTATCCTTGTGTGTGAACAGGAAAGAACAGGGCTTTGGGATCAAAGAGCCCTGGGTTGAACTTCAGCTCACTACTTATTAGACTGGGGAAATTGAGCAAATTGCTTAGCCCTCTAACTTTCTTCACTTGTTTGTTTGTTGTTTGTTTGTTTTTTATTTTTTATTTTTATTATTATTATTATTATTATTTTTTAATGTTTATTTTTGAGAGAGAGAGAGAGAGAGACAGTGTGAGTGGGGTAGGGACAGAGAGAGGGAGACGCAGAATCCAAAGCAGGCTCCAGGCTCTGAGCTGTCAACCCAGAGCCCAATGCGAGGCTCCAACACTCGAGATGTGAGACAATGACTTGAGCCGAAGTCAGCGGCTTAACCGACTGAGCCACCCAGGTGCCCCTGTTGTTTGTTTTTTTTAAGTTTATTTATTTATTTTGAGAAAGACAGAGACAGCATGAGCGGAGGAGGTAACCGACTGAATCACCCAGGCGCCCCTTTCTTCATTTGTAAAGTGGGTGTAAGGATAGTGACAACCATAGAGGTTTGTTTGATTGAGATAGTAAATGTAAAGCACTAGCAGAGGAATGGAGCCTGATAGTCCCTTTTCTCTCTTTTGTAGTGCCTAACTATGTACTCAGTTTAATTTGAGTTTGTCAGGTGAACTATATGAATGAAACAAAGATATACATCAGTCAGGGCAAAAGATATAGCAAAAGGCTTACTTCTTTTCAAGGGGTTGAAGAATCTTGATGTTCTAGCTTATGTTTTAGACCAGAAAAGGGAACATAAAAACATGAAAATAAATACAGAGGGATATCCTACACAGATGTCATTGTGGTTAGGACATCTTATTTACATCAATAATTTTTGATTGTCTTAATTACATTAGAATACCATATTATTTGATAATTTAAAAAACAAACAAGCAAACAAACACAGGGCTTGGTTTTCATGAAACTAAAACAAGTAACTTGAAACAGAACAATTCAGTTTTAAAGATTGAAAGAATACTTCTATTCTTCTCCTTGAATTAGCAGCTTTTTGGGTAGATGAGGCAACCTAGCAGGTAAATTTCTGCCTCTAAGTGACCTGTTATTTTCATTCTAAGTGACTTGCTATTTCATAATATTTAAAATACTAAATAAACATTTATGCATATAGCATATAAAAGCGGGATTGAGAAATGAGCAAGCCGCAGTTGTAACCCTGGAAAATAAAAATGAGATTGCAAATGTACTGAGTACATGGAAATGGCTACTCGAGGAAGGTGGTCATATTCAGGTATGCTCATTACAAGGCTAGCGTGTGATCAATCTGATCATTCCTACCGTGTCCTGCTTATGGAACTCTGTGTTCATATGTATTTTCCAGGTGGTTGGTTTACTAGGTTAGGCGGATATTTATTTTCCAACTTGTGAATGACAGTAAAAATTTATGCCCCAGGGTCAGAAGCTTGGGTGAGCCATTGGCTAGGGCCCTGAAAACCACCTTTCTCTGTCATACAAGCAGTTGTTGTAATCAAATTGGCTCCATGCCTAGAGCAGGCTGTGTGACTCAGTGACAGTTGCAATCAGAGCATGGAGTTGGAGACAAAGAAGTCATAGATCAGGAAATCACAGTGACGATGGCCAACTGGGATTGGATGGTTTTATATGAGTGGAGGGGTTTTTTTAGGGATGTGTTTTCTTGATATATCATTCATCAAAGACATATTTAATCCAATTACTTTTGCATGAGATTTAAACAACTTTTTGTTCCATTACTTCTCTTTTCAAGTGATTCTGTGCTAAGGGGGAGCTCCAAATATTATAACAACCATTCAACATTTCCAGTGATGTTAGATCCATGCTTGATAAGGGCATACATGCCTAGTCTCACTTGAGTTAGATCCACTTTTTGAAGTCACTTTAATTTTAACATCCACCTCAGGCTAGATCCAGTTCATTCTAGTGATAATAGAATGAATTTCCAAGAGAAATCTTCAATCAGGAGTTCTCAAATATTTTGAAGTCCACAATGTGTGTATTTTGTTTAAATATGATCAAGCACTTAACTTTCATATCTACTTATTGTAGTTATAAGTGTATATGGCAAGTGATAATAAAGATACAGATTTATAACTTGATTAACTTCAAGGGGAAGGTGTAAAGAATTAGGGGAAAATGTATAAGGGTGGGAAGTTGTGGTTATAATACAATTTGTTTCTTCTCTTCTACAGTGTCATTAGTAGGGGTGCCTCAGTGGCTCTGTCGGTTGAGCATCCGACTTCAGCTCAGGTCATGATCTCACTGCTCATGAGAGCCTCGTTGGGCTCTGTGCTGACAGCTCAGAGCCTGGAGCCTGCTTCAGATCCTGTGTCTCCCTCTCTCTCTGCCCCTCCCCTGCTCACACTCTGTCTCTCTCCCTCTCTCAAAAATAAATAAACATTAAAAAAATAAAAATAAAAGCTTTACAATATCAGTTGCATGGTCAAACAATGTGGAAATATTCTGGTAGTACCAGAGGCATCATCCTTATGTGGTCGGGTAGGAACTACTGTACTATAGGGTAAGGATGAGTGTAACCTGAAGACAGGAACAGAGAAAGGTCCTAGATCCTGAAATAATATCTTCACATAAACTTAAAATATCAAAGGTCCAGGAGCAACTGTTTCATACTACACTTGGTGTGTGGCTAGTGTGAAATGCTTTTACAGCCCCTTACCGTGGAACGTTGGGGTTCTGTATGAGGCAAATTGAAAAAGCCATTGAACAAAGCTGGAAGAATTGTAATGAAACTTGAGACAGATGCAATCGTTTAAAGATTAGACCACATCACCCCAAAGTGAATAGGTATTTATTACTTGGGGGAAGAATTGGAGTGATCACTGTATGTGATTTAATTGACCAGGTACTTAAAATAAGATGACTTGTATGACCGGATCACTATGTCATAGATTTTATTTTTCATTCTTCTTCCCTCCCAAAGGAATTTTGTTTTTGTAATGGTTCATTGTTTGAAGATGAAAATTTTGCATTTTGTTAGGAACATACCTGGCTGCATTGAGCAATGTCTCTGTGGAAGTAATTGTCATCAATATCATTTGCAGAAGCACCATTCAATATTTATTGAGCACCTATTATGTTCTAGATACTTCTCTAAGATTTTGGAATACAATGATGAATAAAATAGACAAAGATGCCTCTCTTCCTAGAATTTACATTTCAGTATGGATGACTGACAACAAATACTAAATCTAATAAATAAGTAAATTAAATAGTATGGAAAAGTAAAACAGTATAGCAGAATAAAGACTATCAGGAGTGCTGAGGAGAGGGTATTGCAATTTAATTTTTTAATTATTTTCAAAATTGTTTACTTATTTATTTTGAGAGAGAGAGAGAGAGAGAGAGAGCTCATGAGCAAGGGAGGGGCAGAGAGGGAGAGAGAGAATCCCAAGGACGCTCTATGCTCTCAGTGCAGAGCCTGACCTGGGGCTTGAACTCATGAACCGTGAGATCATGACCTGACTGAAATCAAGAGTCAGATGATTAACCAACTAAGCCACCCAGGTGCCCCATATTGCAATTTTAAATAGAGTGATCAGGATGGGTCTCACTGAGAAGGCAACATGAGCAAAGACTTAAAGGAAGTGAGAGACATGTAGCCATCCATAGGAAGGGTATTTCTAGAAAGAGGGACTAGTCAGTGCAAAGGTCCTACGGTCCATATTTTCACATGGCTTACTGTTTATTTATTTATTTATTTATTTATTTTTTCAACGTTTTTTTTTTTTTTTTTTAATTTATTTTTGGGACAGAGAGAGACATAGCATGAACGGGGGAGGGGCAGAGAGAGAGGGAGACACAGAATCGGAAACAGGCTCCAGGCTCCGAGCCATCAGCCCAGAGCCTGACGCGGGGCTCGAACTCACGGACCGTGAGATCGTGACCTGGCTGAAGTCGGACGCTTAACCGACTGCGCCACCCAGGCGCCCCTATTTATTTATTTTTTAATTGAAGGAGTATGGCATGCTACTCACAGGGAGGTTATTTTATTCTACTTTATGGGATTGGAGAAGAGATACACCTTTTCCCAGCTTTCTATGTAGGATTCTAGGATTCATAACCCCTAATGCCTTAAATATCCATGATTTTTGGTTCAGAAAGTGACTGTGACCACTCTTGGCCATATTTTATGGATCTTGCCTACCGCCTTCAACATGTATGGCATAGAGAAGCAATTCAATTATGGGGTGTTATTTTTTTTTTTTTCTGTTAGAACAGTTTTGGAAGGAACAATTGTTGTACACCATCTATATTTATTAACTATAAAATGGATGTACTGTGAGGATACTTGTCTCCCCAGAAATTTAACTGAACTTGCAGCATCATAACTACATAGTAAATGAATGATATGGAACACACACACATACACACACACATACACACCCCACATATTTTCTCTATGTGACATTTTGTTACAAAATCTATTCTTGGTAATCTTCAAAGTACATGCGATGAATTGATACTAAATATTTAATAAGCGATTTCAGATGCAGAAATGCTATTTCATACTATATAATATTGTGGCATCATTGATATGAATGAACACTACAAATGAATGAATAATATAAATCATTCATATAAGTGATTGAACATACATGCATATGCATGTGTGCCCATGAGCACACATACGTGTAAGGGAAAAAAAGAGACTCATTTTAATTTAGGAAAGATGAATAAAAATAAAAGCACATATATCACTTGCCCAGACAAAAAATGCATTATTAGGCAAACCATCGTTAACAAAACATTTATTGGGTACCTACTGTTGGTGGATTCTGTGGCGAGGGTCCTTGTTCCACTGCAGAGCTTGAATTAATTCTGCTTCTACAGGGAGCACAACGTAGCGACCACCACCACCACCACCACCACCATGCACTCAGTGCTTATCACTTGTCAAGGAATGTGCGAAGGGCATGTACTTACATTATTGTATTATTGCAATATTGCATCATTTAGCTCTATGCAGTAAGTACTATAATTATCAACAGATGAGAAAACAATGGTTCCAAGAAGCTAAGGAACTTGTGCAAGATCTCAGAGCTAGTCAATTCTAGATCAAGGATTTGAAAGCAGGTATTGTTTATAGGGCTCGTAATCTCAACCACTGCAGTGCGTTGCTTGAGAAGGATCTCAGAAGTAGTGTGAGAACACTGAAGTCAGATGAGACCCAAATTAAATCTTATTTCTGTCTCTTATGTGGCCATAGACAAGTTATTTAACCTTTGAGGCTCAAAGATTAATAGATGAATACCAATATCTAATGTATAGTATTTATAGTACTGTAGTTATCTCTGAACATCTATAGATATGAAGTACTATAGTACTCGTACTATAGATATAGAAATAGCATCTAACATGACAGATAATAATACTTACTTTGCCCAAATTGTCATAAGATTAGAGATAATGGACATGTCTGCCACGTGGTTGCTACTCAATAAACGGTAGTTGTGATTTAACTGTTATCTCTGAGTCTAAACAGAGTCACTGAAGAAGAAAGCTATGCCAAACTCAGAGAGCACCTAACTTTTCCTTTTCTCATTAACCAGAGCTACCCGTGACTTACTTGATAACTTGTTTCTAGAATCGAATGCAACCATTGCTAAAGGAAAGACCAGGGAGTGCAAGTTCCTTCTGCATATTGCACAACTTAGAAAACGAAGCCCATTAATTTAATTTACACCAGAGTTTTGGCACCGTGTAAAGTCTTCCTCTGGAGGAAACAGACAACAAGCTAATGTCCCAAGGAGGGAGAAACAATTAGCTAATTCATGAACTAAGGTTGTAGTTACAGTATACTCTTTTAGCCGAAGATAGTAATTTGTTAGCTTAAATAACACCAAACCAAGATTACCAATGTTACTAGAGAAAGTGTTCCTTAAGGACAGGTCAAGTCCTAAATAATAAAATTGAAATCCAGAGATGTTTGGGATGCTCAGAGGTGTTTTTACATAGATGACTTTACAATAAAGATAGAAAATTAAGCCTAAAACAAGTTATTATCCTGAACAATAGAAGTATAAACAGAACCCTCATGAATGAGTATTCTAGTATTTTTGAGGGGATAATATGATGTCAGAGCTGGAAAGGGTTTTGGAACTCATTTATTCACACCTCTACTCCCTTCCCCCCACTTTTTTTTTTTTTTTTTTTTTTTTTAGCATTTCTGGAAAAAGAAAATGTAGCCAGTTCCATACAATAAAGTAAAATATTTCTGATTTTGATTTGCTCCTGGGTGAGGTGATGGAGCTTAGTGAGAAGCATAGTTTATAAGGGTTCTTAAAGCCAGGGGCCTTGCTAAATTTAGATTTGGTTCCTGCTTATGTAATTTTCCTTGTGTTTTCAATTATTTATACGAATATATTATTTATATACGTCTGGAACTTGTGCTTTTAGCACTCAATAAACAGGAATAATTTATGGGGTTATGGAGTGCTTCCTGTCCTTACCTTTCAGAATATGTTCTTTTGCATTGTTAATTAATTGTTATATTCAGTTGTGTGCAACTTCCTTTCCCAGCAGTCTTGTGGTGACACTTAACTAGCCAGAGAGAGAGCGAAGTTAGAATCTACCATTATCTTTATACTCCGATTCCAAAATCCAGGTTAATTAGCTTATTAGCCATTTCCCTAACACAGCTACCTCTGGCGGGGGGCGCTCAGTGGCATGAACTAGCAGATCACGTTCCTTGAGTAGAGTGAGACCAGACCATACTGAAAGAGGAAACAGGCTTCTGGTCCCTTTTTTTTTTTAATGTTTACTTATTTTGAAAGAGAGAGAGAGTGAGTGGGGAGGAGCAGAGACAGAGGGAAAGAGAGTCTCAAGCAGGCTCCACGCTGTCAGCTGGGAGCCCAACATAGGGCTCAGACCCACGAACTGTGAGATCGTGTCCTGAGCCGAAATCAGAGTCAGATACTTAACCGGCTAAGCCACCCATGTGCCCCCCACCCCCCTCCACCGCTTCCAGTCTTAAATAGAAGTTGCTTCTGCTTCGAGTTTCTTCTTTGCCTCTGCTGTTTTTTTTTTTTTTTTTTTTTTTTCTTTTTTTTTTTTAAATCGGGCTGTCTCTTTTGCCACTGTCTCTCAGAGGCATGAAGGTCTCAGCTGTGCCTTAGGCCTTGGACCTTGGTCTTTCCCGGGTTCCTTCTGTCCAGGTGAGCAGCCCACTCTCAGACCATTTAATCTGAAGGCAAGAAATGACCTTCCCAGAGTCATGAGTGTTTATGAGGACAGAGACCAAATACATCACTGACATGAAAGACTACTGCAATATAAACAAAATAATTCTTAGGAAAAGGGCTATTAAGGAAAATTTCTCATTTCTTTTCATTTTTTTTAAGTTTATTTATTTTGAGAGAGTGCACGTGCGCACAAGTTGGGGAGGGGCAGGGAGAGAGGGGGGAGAGAGAATCCCAAGCAGGCTCCATGCCCCGTGAAGAACCCCATGTGGGGCTCAAATTTACAAACTGAGATTATGACCTGAACCCAGATCAAGCATCAGATGCTTAACTGACTGTGCCACCCAGGAGCCCCACTTTTCTTTTCTAATGACATTAAATGGAGTCAATCATAATACTAGGTGTCCAAATGTGTTGAATGCAGGATTGATGGGTAGATAGACGAGCATCTCACTGACAATGTGGAACTCTGTAGACCTGAGCTTGTTCTCACTGGGAACTTTTTTTTTTTAAGTTTATTTATTTATTTATTTATTTTGAGAGAGTGTGAGGGAGGGGCAGAGAGAGAGGGAGAGAGATTCTAAAGCAGGCTCCATGCTGTGAGCCCAATGCAGGGCTTGAAGTCAACGAACCGCAAGATCGTGACCTGAGCAGAAATCAAGAGTTGGACTGAGCCATCTGGGCACCCCCACACTGGGAGCTTCTCATAATACTTTGTATACATGTCAGGAGCCCTGACAGCAACTTTAAAGCCTTCAGAGATACACCTGGGGATGCACCTCATTTCGTGGGAGACCGGAGCTTACCTCTCAGGGCTATTTGTTCTCTAGCATACTTCAATGGATAGATGCCAGAAGGTTCTGATGCCCTAGGGAGCCAACTAGGTGATCAGGGACCTCTACTCAATCCTAGCTGATTGGGCCAAGTAGGTGGTAGTTAACTGTGTTAAAGGTGAAGGAGAGGGGTGCCTGGGTGGCTCAGTCGATTGAACATCCGACTTCAGCTCATGTCATGATCTCCCAGCTCGTGAGTTTGAGCCCCGCGTCGGGCTCTGTGCTGACAGCTCACAGGCTGGAGCCTGCTTCAGATTCTGTGTCTCACCCTCTCTCTGCCCCTCTTCTACTCACACTCTGCCTCTGTCTCTCTCTCAAAACAAATAAACATTAAATTTTTTAAAAAAAGGTGAAGGAGAGGATTCTGAGAAAGGTACTATAAATGCCCTAGGGCAAAGAGTTTTCATAACTTAATCTGGCTAGGAAACGTGTGTTAGGTCCATATTTAAAACATCTGAAATTTTGAGAGTGATTTATGTTTATTGTAAGTTATGCAAAAAATATGAACAAATAAAAGTGAAACCCTCCACCTGTGTGAAGTCCTACTCCCACACCCAAGTAAACTCACCTGAGAGTTTCTTGTTGATCTTTTCAAAAATATTAAATGCATGTAGGACTGGTGTTATCAAATGGGCTGAACTAAATGGGAGTAAAATCAGAAATGTAGCTTTATTCTTCATCTCCCCCAAGCCCTTCAAACTCATGCTGCAAATCCCTTTGGAAGGTATCTTGGCCAGGTCCTGTAGCCTTTCCAAACAGTCTCTCATTTTGGGGGGCGCCTGGGTGGCTCAGTCAATTAAGTGTCTTCGGCTCATGTCACGATCTCACGGTTGGTGGGTTCAAGCCCCACATCAGGCTCTGTGCTGACAGCTCAGAGCCAGCTTCAGATCCTCTGTCTTCCTCTCTCTCTGCCCCTCCCCTGCTTGCACTCTCTATCAAAAAAATAAATAAACACACAAAAAAAGTCGTTTTTAAAAAGATTTAAAAGATCAATCTGCTCAAAGTCAGAGGTTGCTTCTTATACCCAGTTAAAAACTTCTTTCCTTCCACTGAGTTTAGACCTGATCCTGGCTCAGAAGCCTCCAGGGAGAAAAAGGAGTGTAGGATGTTGACTCCTTTCACCTTGCTTTTTCATGCCCCTGGCCCCTCCAGCACTGGTCTGCGGAGGAGGAGGCCGGATGAGGGGTAAAAGGACAAGGTCTTGCTCAACGGGTGCCATGTAATCAGACAGCTATGCCCTCTGGGTGGGGGATACCTAATGCTGGCTGCTTCTTGCATGGGGTGGTTCTGTGGGTTTTTCAGACAATCTGTCCACCCAATAAGGGACTCTGCTGTCGGTTCTCTGAACTGCTGTTGTGGAGATGCTCTCGCAGCCTAGCTTCTCCTGATTCTCCCTCCAGTGCTGTCTTGTGGTTCCCCTCCTCCCCCACAACGTTTCTGCTGAGGTTATCTTGCCCCAGCAGGCAGAGCTCTGGGGCAAGATCTTTTCAAGATGGCATTAGCCTGGCCGCCTTCCAGGGCAATCACTGAGCCCCCGGGCAAACCTGGCATCACTGGCCTACCAAGCCCTAGCAGAACAGCCACTCCTACTGTAGCCCTCTCTCATTGCTCTGCCTTTACATGCTGTTCTAGACAACCTCTGACCTTGGGCCCCTCATTCTGTGCCCCTGAGTTCTAGGGAACATAGATTCACCTCACCCAAGGGCTCTCTCACCACACTCTGTCAAAAGCAAAGCATGGAGGGACTCTTGCAGATTGGCAAGCAATGAGATGGGAGTGAAAGGCTGTTTCCCCTCTGTCCGGTGAGCCCTTTCCACTCTTAGGGGTTTTCCTTCTTTCCTTCCCCCTCTTATGGCACTTCATTCAGCCTCCCTCATGAGAAAGAGAATCCGTGGAACTAAATGCTATTAGGCCAACAACACTTCTCCAACCTCTCCTTTTCTCTGTCACTCTAACATCCTCTTAGATAGAGATAAGGGCAGGTGATGAGCTAAAGGTCACGGTAGAGGGTTTTGTTTACCTTTCAGTTTTTTTTTTAACGTTTATTTATTTTTGAGAGAGAGAGAGAGAGAGAGAGACAGAGCATGAACGGGAGAGGGGCAGAGAGAGAGGGAGACACAGAATCGGAAGCAGGCTCCAGGCTCTGAGCCATCAGCCCAGAGCCCAACGCGGGGCTCGAACTCACGGACCGTGAGATCGTGACCTGAGCCGAAGTCGGACGCCCAACCAACTGAGCCACCCAGGCGCCCCAAGTGAGTTTTGAATGGATAACATAGTATCTCTACTTAGAATATGGGGGAACATGTCACTTACTATTATTAATGTGGAAACCGCAGCCCAGACTCCGATACAATAGGAAATCCATTTAAGCAACACACACACACATTTCTAGGTATTAGAGATCCTTTTATAACCTCAAATGAGAGTGTACTATGTTTATTGTTTCAGAACTTTTCTTAAGATTATATTTTAGGGGCATCTGGGTGGCTCACTTGGTTGAGTTTTGGCTCAAGTCATGATCTCACGGTTTGTGAGTTAAGCCCCATGTCGGGCTCTGTGCTGAGCATGTGGAGCCTGCTTGGGATTCTCTGTCTGCCCCTCCATGGCCCCCTCTCTTTCTCTTTCAAAATAAATAAATAAACTTAAAAAAATTAAGAATATATCTTAGACAACTCTATTGTCAGCACATATGGGTCTACTAGAGTATTGCAATATATGGCTGTTTCCAGACTTCTGTTATGACAAACAATGCTGGAGCGAAGAGTCTTTGTATACTTTGAGAGCATATCTGCAGAATAAGCTCCCAGAAAAAGAATCCCTTTCTATTCACAAGTGAAATGTTAGTATATGTTGCCAATTGCCAACTTTCTACGTTTACACTCCAGCCATTAGAATGTAGAATGCCCAGTTCTCAACACCTCCACTACTCAGGGTGTTGAAGAAGCATTTAAATACTTGTCAATCAGATAGGTACAAAATTGGTGTATCAACATGATTTCAGTTTATATTTCTTCAATTATGAACATGGCAGAACATCTTCCCATACATTTTTTGGTCTTTTAAATCTTTTTTCTGAGTTGCTTGTTCATTTCCTTTGCTCATTTTTGCATTCATGATTTTCATATTGATTTTTAAAGAGCATCTTGTATGTTAAGGACATTTGCCTTTTTCTGATAAGTGAAATGAAACATTCATTGCCTCTAGTTCTTCTTTGACATATTGACTTTGTGTGTATCTTTTATTTTTTGCCTGTAAAGAAGTTTTACAATTTTATGTAGGTAAATCCTTCAGTTTTTCCTTTGTGGCATCTGGATTTTATGACATCCTTAGAAAGTCTCCAAGTTTCTAAAATTATTCACCCATTTGCTTCTAGTGTTTTCATGCCATTTTTTTAAAAAAAGTTTATTTATTTATGTTGAGAGAGAGAGAGAGAGAGAGAGAGAGAACACGAATGGGGGAGGGGCAGAGAGAGAGGGAGAGAGAAAGAATCCCAAGCAGGTTCTGCATTTTCCTCATGGAGCCTGATGTGGGGCTTAAACTCACGAATCATGAGACCATGACTTGAACCAAAATCAAGAGTCGTGCGTTTAACTGACTGAGCCACCCAGGCGCCCCTCAAGCCATTTTTTTAAAATATTTAAATTACTGATCCTTGTGGAATACATTTTAGGGTGAAGTGTGAGCTTTTTTGCATCTAACAAAACAAACTTTTTACTTCCTAGATTTCTCTAACTCCTCTTTCTCTTCTTCATATCACTGAATGAAAATCTAAGTTATCCTCAGAGTCCTTCTTCAAATGCAGAGCTTCTCACATAATTAAACACGAAGGCAAATAAAACGGGCAAAAATTTTGTGTTAAATTGTGCCCACTGCCCACTTTCCAGGATTCTCAGCCTGTCTTTTCTGGGCATCAGTCCCTTGCACTAGCACTTATTTCCACGGCTGTTGTATTTTTGCATCCAGTGGTGAAAGAGGGGAAATATTTGCTCCTCCCCATTTTTATGGTGGATGCCAGGAGAGGGGAAGTAAAAGGCCCAAGGTCACAGAGCAATTTAGGGTGTCGAAATCCAAGTTCTGAGCCATCTAGCCTGTTGCACTAACCATCAGACAACATTATGTACGAAGCACAGGTAGAAAGCATTCTTCTGGTTGCATCATTCGCTAAATTACATAATCCACAACAAAAACAGCTAGAAGGCATTGGACAGGGTAAGGCTGAGCCCATTAAAATGCACACATGTTTCAGTGAATTGGGAAAATGGCCTGCTCGTGGAGATCATATATAATATTTGACAACGTGAGTCAGACTTGGGCATCATTCAAGATTAATCTTGTGCCCTTAATGAAATGGCTGATTGTTTTGACTTGTTCCTCTCTGCTTGTTCCAAGTTGCCTGACAGTGTGTTATAGAGACAGTCTTGCTGTTCTGAAGCTCTCTTCTCAAATGCTGAATTATGGAGTCCATTTAGAAGTTCAGAAGATCTGTTTGGAGAGGCAGGAATCCAGTAAAGCTTCTAATTTTTCCGTGATGATTGATGGATTTGGAGCACGCTTAAGGGGCGGCTGTATAATGCTAAGTGTTTAGCGTGTGCCAGCTTTGTCACCTTACATGAACCCTGTAACCACCTTTTATTCCAACCTCATCTTCACAGGCTGCCTCTGAGGGAAGGAGAATTTCTGACTTTGGAAGCTGGAAGAGACCCGAGGGAGGGGTGGGCAGGGGTGTGGGGAGGGGGGCGGTGGGGAGGCACCAAAGAAAACTTGCCTGTGTCTTAATTACCTGGCAGCTTCCCTGCTTTAGTTTCATAGGTCATTGGATTTCTCCCAGAAAAGTTGTTTTGCAAAGGGTGTGTGGAGTAGCGTAGGCCCTCTGGTGAATAGGATACTCCTCCTCAGCAACAGGATATGAGAGAGTTCAGCACCAGGAAGATCCTTGTGTCCAAAATGGTGGGGAGAAGTCGGAAATGGTCTCTGTCTGACCAGCTGCTATTTTCTCTAAATTCAAGTGGCCCTGGGGATTGGTTCCGGCACCTCATAATACTGGGAGACTGTGTTTAATCCTAGGTGTCTGAAGTTCTTCAGTTAGTCTGTGGTTTATGTGGTCAGTGCTGACAGCACCAGCTAGCTTGGAGTTACAGGCAGTGATTGTGCTTGTCATAGAAACGGTTCATTCCTTGATGTGCTTTCAAGCGCGATGTCCTCCGAATCCTGTTGGCAAGAAAATCATCCTCCACCCTAGCACTTAGTTAATAAATATGGCTTGAAAAGCAGCCAAAAATGCATATGTTTGCTGTGCTGTTAGATTCCTTCCTGAAAGGGAAACGCTCTTCTGAACGTAATGCACAAAAGATTGTATTAATTAGGATAGCTTAGAATGTCTCCCTATAGAATTAAAAAAAAAAAAAAAAAAAGCCTATGTCGCTACTCCACCAGTTCCTTTGTTGGATCAAGTTTATTGCTCTTGCTTCTAGCAAAGAAATTGCCTCTCTGACCCTCAGTTGTCTTTTTTGTCCTCACACTGTGCACACACAACTATTCATTAATGTCAACAAGACTTATGAGTGCATATCCGGTGGGGTGGAGGCAAGGGGACTAGATCCCAAAGTCAACATCTTCGCAATACATTCCAAGATGAAAATGATCAGAGTCCATTACTCTTCAATGACTAGCAGAAAACAAAGTAGAGCATTCAGGACACAGGTTAAAGATGAAGCAGAAGACTTTAACTTTCTCTCCCTGAATTGTGTTCATATATATGCGCCAGACTCCAAAGCATTTCAAGTCAAACTTGTCCCTAGGTACAGTAGGATAGGGTCATCAGAGCTCACTTGGAAACAGAATTTCTCAGAAGAAATGTAAGCTTCCAGGAAGCTGAAGGAGAAAAGAGCAGCCACCCAGGCAGGAAGCAGGTGCTAAAGATTCTGAAATGCACATGAGGGAATATATTCAGAGAAGGAGATGTGTGTTGGATGAAGGTGCCAGGGAGGGGGTCTTTGTGTTCCTCAGGAGACAGAGGAATTTCTTAGCTCCTTTCTGCCTTGATGAGTTTGTAGTTCTACTGCAGAGGGCTCCTAAGAAAACCTAGTCTCCACTCTAAGAACGATGCCTTCAGACTTCCATCTTTTTTGGAGGGATAGTACATTCCTTTCATCCTTTGTTTGCTGCCTGTACATGCTGTGTGCCCTTAAAGACTGACCCTCCACCTTTCTCCACTCTGAGCCCCATGCGGCTGATGCCTATGGACTAAATCATCTGGGCTCGCTTGCCTCTGACTTCTGCTTGGGTTTGGCCGATGGGAGAGACTGCCAAGAAGTCAGAGAGTGACAGGAGAGAGAGGTGGATCTACTTATTTCCCCCTGCCCTTCGTGCCAGGCCTCAGGTTATTAGCAGTTGTGTTTTCTGCAAAAGGTCACAGTTCCTGATGAGACCCTTTCCAACGATGCAGGTCTCTTGGGGATTCAGTAACCATTTCTTCCGGGTGCCATTCAGGTTTAGGATTGCTGATGGTGTCCCTCTCTTGCTAGCCCCGGGGTGTTTTACCATCCTTCGTCAATCTTCCTGAACCATAATTCTTCTGGCTTTCATACTCATTGAGTGGGCTGTTTTCTTCTAGAACAATGACATGTACATCTATCCATATCAGCAAGGCTACTTAGAATAGGGAGCAAGCAGCCAGCTCCTGCCCTGCATCCAACAGTCATGCTCTGCAGGGCTGTGGTTCCTGGTAGTTGTTCTGCCTTTGGAGATGTTGTTCCCAGGTCCCCATTTTGAACTGTTAGTTTGTGCCATGCTCTACTTCTATCCTCTAGCCATGTTAGCGATTAAGTGGCAACTGTGACCTCTTTGTTCTCTTTCTTGCTTTTGATGACTTAAGTGTTTTCTATTAGGCAGGTACTGTGCTGAGCTCTTTACCTGTCTTGTTTAATCTTCATAATAAATAGTTACTACATTTATCTTCATTTCACAAATGAGAAAACTGAAGCTCAGGAAAAGTTGCTAAAGATGACACAGCTGGGAAGAGCAAGGATTCAAATTCTATTCTGTTCTAAACCACTAAGTTATGTACTAGCCGATCCTTTGGCTTGGTTCTCAGATCTCAGTGTAATTGCATGCCATGTTTCTATATATACTGGTGCTTCCTCAGTGTTTCCTAAACCTTGGGGACATTCTAGCTCTTCAGAATTATCACTGGGCCTCTGTCCTGGCCCATCTCCCGCTCTTCCGAATCGGGCACTTGATCTCCGTTTTAGTCGGCTAGGACCGCCATAACAAAATACAAGAGACTGGGTGACTTAAGCAGCAGAAACTTATTTTTCATAGTTCTTGGAAGTCTATGATCAAGGTGCTGGCATGATAGGTTTCATTCTGAAGTCTTCTCTGTTGGCTTGTAGGTGGCCGCCATCTTGGTGTGTACTCACATGACCTCTTTATGTGCATGCAGGGAAAGAGAAAGAGAGAGAGAGAGAGAGGACTAGCTCTGTTGCTTGTTCTTCTTCTTATAAGGACACAAGTTCTATAGGATTAGGGCCTCACCCTTAAGACCTTACATAAACTTTATTACCTCTGTAAAAGCCATATCTATAAATATAGTTACATTGTGGGGGTGGGGGCTTCAACATATGAATTTGGGGAGGCAGCAGGGACATAGTTCAGATCATTACAGTCTCTCTTCCCAAGAACCTGGACTTGGCATCAATTCCTGACCCATCACATCAAAAACAAAACTCAGACTCTCTATGGTAGGAAAAAATATTCCCTATCCCTCATACCTGGAAGGAAATAAATCTCTCCGAATTTTTATAAATGAGTGTAAATATTTTGTTCAATGCCGGGATTTGGAAATATCACTTAAATCAAACTCAGTTTAAACAATAGACATATGAGGACCTTGACAGAATATTTATAGTTAGAGCATCCTCCCCTAACTTCAGGCAGAGCAGCATTATGTTGTCTTAGTAAGATGTGGTCTGTACCATATAATCATTCTGTGTTGAATCTATACCTTTCTGAAGAATCTAGTGTTTTCTTCTACAATGTGAGAAGGGTGTGGACCAAAAACTGATAGTCATGGATAAGATAGATTGGAAGTGCTTAATTGGATAAGGAACAAAAGGAAACGATGGTGGAGAGATACGGTGGATGAAATGTATTGTCCTTTGACAAACTCTTTTTTATGATAAGTCATAGAGTGAAAAATGTGGTCACATAAGCAGTGTACCTCCCTTTCCCTACTCTATTCCCATTCCATTCCCTTAAACCTGGCCAGCTGTTTTGTTTCTGCTTGGTTCTACCTCTAAAGAAGTAGGTAGACTTGCTATCCACATGAAGTAGGTTGGAGTTAGCTAGCTCCTAAAGTAAAGCTGGCATTGGATGATGAAGAATCTTCAGAAGAAGGAGTTTTTTTTAAAGTAAGCTCCACGCTCAATGTGGAGCCCAGCATGGGGCTTGAACTCATGACCCAGAGATCAAGACCTGAACTGAGATCAGGAGTCAGGTGCTTAACCAACTGAGCCACCCAGGTGCCCCAGATGATGAAGAATCTTCAAACATCAGGTTGTTTCAACTTGCAAATAACTGGCTAATCTACTAGAAATACCGTAGCTTTCCAGAAGAGCAATTTATCACTTTGTTTGGAGAAAGAAAATCAGTATGTTTTTATACATTGAGAAAAAAGTTATAGAACATTATTTAGAATGATTTGCCATATATGTAATATATATAATATATTTAAGTCAGCATGTGTGGTTTCATGGTGTGTGTCAACACAGATGAGTCTTTGTGCTCTGGTTTGTTACAATATACACTATAGAAAGGAAATCTAGTTAACCCTAGCTGCACTGGCCATTGAGGTGGCGATGCACCCAAGAGCAGGCAGGTCAAACCATTTGTTTCCCCAAAGTCGTGGTGTATGTTTTGAACTGAGAGGGTAATAGAAAGTAAAAGTTTGAGATCCCTGGACAGTTACAGGTCTGGGGCAACTGGGTCCTGGGATATGTGAGGCAAAAATCCTTCCTGAGACACACACTTAAGTTGTTTAACACACCGGCGTGTCCTAATATTACTGGTGTGGAAAATCCTGGTCTGTTATTACTCTGATTCTTTTCAGAAAGCAGAGTCCACAGTGTCTCTCAGACACCTCTTTTAATTTATGCTGCTCTCGATCATGTAGATCTCTACAACTTTAGTCACTGACACTAAGTCTAAGCCATTGTCTCTTGTTCCATCTACAGTGAAGTTAAAAATCAGCTAGTCTGCATAACAACTCTTATCATTGAAAATGTTCTCTTCCCTTTTTAAATATCCCCTCTTGGAGTTATAAAAAGACAAGGAAAAAAAGAAAACAAAATATGGGTGCAGTCTGAACATCTTCAGAAAGCCCCTTACACTTTCTGAATTCTTTTACCTCTTGCTTACTTTTTTTTTTTTGAAATATTTTACATGTCTATTTATTTTTGAGAGAGAGAAAGAAAGAGAGAGAGAGAGAGAGAGAGAGAGAGAGAGAAAATGCACGAGTGCACAGGGGAGGGGCAGAGAGAGAGGGAGACACAATTCGAAGCAGGCTTCAAGCTGTCAGCACAGAGCCCAACATAGGGCTTGAACCCATAAGCTGTGAGATCATGACCTGAGCTGAAGTCAGACACTTAACCAACTGAGCCACCCAGGCTCACCTCTTGCTTACTTCCTTGAACAAGGGGATACATGGACACAGAATCAGAGAATGTTATTTTTTTTCTTCTTGAGCAGAAGGGAGGGGATTTGTGGATTAACAAGTCAAATGCTAATGCCATGGGGAAATCATGGTTTAATATCACCGACACAGCTGGCGTGGTTAAACTGTAATACAAAACTATTACTTTACACACACACAAAGTATCACAGAGAAGCTACTTATATGACATGTCCTTTTCCCCTTTCTTTTCTTTTCTTTTTTAACGAGAATGTGGGAGAAGAGTTTCAGCTCTTAGTTGTTGGTCTTTATAACTTCCTTATTAAAATTGTGAAGTTTCAAAGTTATTGTATCCCTCAGGGAATTTCCTTGACAAACAAAACAGTTCTTGCCTTATTCTTCCAAGGTGGGAAACTTTTAAGAGGAGAGGTCTGTCAGCCACACCGCCTCCTGGAACATCTCACCACTCCACTCTGGAATCTGGGACCAGTGGGGCCTTTGGCAGGTGAGAATCCTTGGGAACTCAAAGTCCATTGTGCCTCTTCGGAAACTTTGTTTTGTCTATTTAGAAACTGGATTGAGCTGGTTTCCCAGCATATATGCCATGAGAATCTGTGGGAGCAAATCCAGTTGGGAGTAGATCCCAAGAATATTTGGATTAAGCAATTTGCTCTTCAAAAACCAGAAGGGTCAAAACCTCACTGATTTACCTGTACAAGTAGGTACTTGTGATGGTTAATTATATGTGTCAACTTGACTAGGCCATCGTACCCAGATATTTGCTCAAACATCATTCTAAATGTTTGTTTATTTTTGAGAGAGTGAGAGAGATGGAGCGTGAACAGGGGAGGGGCAGAGAGAGAGGGAGACGCAGAATCTGAATCAGGCTCCAGGCTCCGGGCTGTCAGCACAGAGCAGGATGCAGGGCTCAAACTCACAAACCGTGAGATCATGACCCGAGCCGAAGTCGGACGCTCAACCGACTGAGCCACCTGGGTGCCCCTCAAACATCATTCTAGATGTTTCTGTGAAGGTATTTTCTTTTAATGAGATCAACATTAAAGTCTGTAGATGTTGACTAAAGCAGATCACCCTCCCTAACATGGGTGGGCCTTGTCTAATCAGTTGAAGGTCTCAATAGATAAAAGATGGACCTTTCCCAAAGAAGGGAAAATTCTTCCAGCAGACTGCCTTTGGACTCAAACAGCAACTCTTCTCTGGGTCTCCAGTCTGCCAGCATTCCCTGCAGTCTTTGGATTTGCCAAGCTTCTATAATCATATAAGCCAATTCCTTAAAAATCTCCCTCTCTCTCTATTGGTTTTGTCTTTCTGGAGAATCCTAATACAGCACTAAACATACCTTAAACCTGAAACCCATTTGTGGAAGATACTTGTATTATGCCTTGATAACTTTTGTAGTTCTGCTCTTTTCAGGCTGTTTCCACACGAGGCTCATGTGAAATATGCACTCAGAGAAGAGGCTGCAGGTAAGGTGATTTGTTGTCTACATCTTGGCTTTCTAAACCTGTTATATCATTCCCATGCTTAAATTTCTTTACTGCTTTCAAAATGATTATGTGCCTATGAGTAGTGGGATCATACAGTTATCCACATGGGTACGTTTTGAGAGTTAAAGGGAGTGAGGCAAATAGGATCACCGTAGCTATAAGACCCCATTATGGCTCCTACCTTATCTCTTCTTGCTCCACACTCCCCTGCATTCTCCCTGCTTGGGTGCTGTGCTTCTTCCTGCTGCAAGGCTGATGCATGTGCTGATCTCCCTGCCTGAATACAACCCCTGCCCAGTACCCCCAACCCTGCCTCGCTAATGCTTCCTCAACCTTGAATTCAGCTCAACGTCACTCACTTAGGGGAAGCCTCCGTGGTTCCCTGAAGGCTGATCTGATCTCAAAGAAGCATGTGCCTGTCTTTTGTCACACTTCCCATTTTGTAAGTCTACCTTTTAGCTTTTATTTAGGTTCTTATTGGATTCAGGTTTGTCTACTGGCTGTAGACTTCATCAGGACAGAGATTGTATGTAGCTCTAATGCTTAGGTGCTTGGCACATAGCAAATGGGCCCCACCAATATTTCTTGAATAGATAAATGAGTGAATCCTAACCTGTGAATGAAGTGTTATTGTCATAGGTTGAGTTGAAGAGGTTCCGTTGAGTTGAGGCTCATTAATATGCCCTGGGTCACATAGTGGTAACACTGGGTCTGAAGACTCAGAGCCTGTGCACTTTCCACTGTGCCAACCTGCCTTTCTCTGAAACCTGCAGAAACCAAAGGCAAAATGATTTACAGCAGTCATTTCCAACTGTGTTCTTCCCCTTTTGCTTCATCTGTAAAAACACACCCCAATTCTTGACACTGCTAAGAGAAGTGAGCAATCTGTGTGTGTGGTTTAGATTGCAACCCAACTTAGAGTAAATGTCTGGAAATCGTGGTACCTCTTGTCTCGGAATAAGCAAGCATTGGACTGAAGCATATCACTTGAGAATAAGTACGTGAACATTTTTTCTTTAGTCCCAGATTTTAAGGGTGAAAAACTCACATAAATGAGAGAATCGGAAAAAATGAATACCACCTTCACATTTCATAAAAATGGAGATTCAAAATCGCATATCTGAAATTTTTAGACAACTCAAAGGTGTTTTAGATATAATTCCAAAGGATCAAAGCAATTGACTTTAATTGATTCCTAAATGGCAATACTCACCCTGTCCTGGTTGTCAGGTAGATAATCCCATTTCATTTTAGAAACACAACAGGTGAAGAATTGTGCAATCTTCTTTGGGTATCATGTACTGAGCAGACGGCTCAGACAGAGAAGCTTGCAGAAATCTAATCAAAACGGCCTTACCATACTGTCTCCTGAATTTCAGACCCACAGGGCAGTTTCACAGCCAAGTCTGAAAGACTTGGAAAAACAGGGTTAGTTTAGAAGTGCTGACACAAGCCCAGCAGAGAGAATGGCCTCACTATACTGCTGCAACAATCTGAGCAAAGATTGAATAATTTGGGGGGTATGCATTCATCTTCAAGCCACTTCTACGTGACTTGAGAGTATAGCACTGAAACGAACATAACGTGGCCATGTAAATCGTGTGTACATTCCTACTGAATAGGGCCCTTGATCACATTCCTAACAATTACGTTGTTCTCAAAAGGATCTGAACTAAGTCCTAACATGTTAAGAATGCTCAGGGGAAAAAAACAACAACAGTGGAGAATTTTGCTTCTCTGTTACAAAAATAGAAGAAGGAGGGGCTTACGTCAAAAGCAAGTTAAGACTTTTTCATGCAACTTGTACTGATGTGAAATAAACTGGTGAACAAGTTATTCTTAGGTGAGTTTCGGATTAACTTCATGGCAAATAACTATGGGTTCTTTTCTTTTTTTAATGTTTATTTATTTTTGAGAGAGACAGAGACAGAGAGGGACAGAGATGAGTGTTAGCTGAGTGGGGGGTGGGCAGAGAGAAGAGGGAGATACAGAATCCAAAGCAGGCTCCAGGCTCTGAGCTGTCAGCACAGAGCCGGTTGCAGGGCTCGAACCCACGAACCACAAGATCATGACTTGAGCCACAGTCGGAAGCTTAACCCACTGAGCACCCAGACGCCCCCACAGGTTCTTTAGAAAAAATCATTTTGGTGATACCTATGCGTCCCTAGGACTTAGTATTTCTCTCTTAGTATTTACCTTACCCTGGGCCGAATAACAGACATGTGTTTTTGCCTTACTGTCCATGTCTGCACTCCTGCCCACAGCCTCTTAGACCTGAGTTGCTAAAACACAGGAAATGTGTTTTATTATTCTTTTAATCCCATAAAGCACTCATAAACTGCAGTGAAAATAGCAAATGCCAAACACTCATTAACTGATTTCAATACTACTTAGTAATTGGTGACCTACACAATATGACACATGGGCAGAGGAGATCTATTCTGGCAGATACAATAATGACAACTCTTGAAATATATAGAGCCACCAGGACCTGAGATTTTTTTTTTTTACATATTTCATTATTAGCCTCTTGAACACTAGTGCTCTTGGCTTAGACCAAGTCACCTGTCAAACTGAATTGGCAGCATTGTTTGCCCTTTAAAGGAGCACTTAGAGCCTAGAGTTAACAATATAATCACCATCACATAGTCTCTGCTATTTGCAAATGTAGATTTGAATCCCAGTTTTGCCAGTTCCTGACTGTGTGACCTTGGGCAAATTTCTTAATCTGTTTAAGGGAAACGGTCTAGACAATTCCAAATTTCTATGGCCAGCGGGTGTTTCATGTGCTTGCAGCACGAGTTTGTGTGGGTGAGCTGGGCTCATTTAAAGGCACCAGGACAAGACAGATCGGAAGCCATGATCCATCTGTTGGCCACAGCAGGGTATCTCGAGAAGAATGGGACTTGGAGATTGGTCTATGACTTTGACATGATCTGTGATTCTAATTGTATCTGGGGAAGTAGGATAGAGACGAGCGATCAGCCACTTTGGATCTGGAAATCGCTTCTTGTACATTAGAAGTTTATGGCAATCCCATGCGTGAACCCTATATAATCCTGAAACTCTGCTACAGAGGTTGCTGCTGGGAATCCCAGTATTATCTCCACACCCTTGAACTGTAAAAGAGGTGTGGAAACCCCCCGGTTGTTGCATCTTCCTCATCAACCCATCATAGGCAATTACTATGCTAGATGCCCTTTTAGGCTTTTCAGGATTGGGGAAATGGAATTAACCGACATTTCTGAGAAGTTCCTGTGAATCATTCTAAAAATTCCAGGTTGCAGGTTACATGTTGGCACCTCACAACGCTAATGCTTTTACAGTTCCTATACAATTTGACATTGTGTGTATATTTATACAGCTAATAAAGTGTCACCAGTGGTATATAGTTATGGTGGCTACTTCAGCCAAGATATTATTCTCATTTTAGAGAGAGTTAAAAAGGAGACCTTGAAGGGAAGCTTCTTGCCCAAGGCCATGTAACTGGCATACAGTAGAGGCAGAAAGAAGTCTCAGGATTTTCAGCCCTATTGATTCGATGTCCCTGAAAAGTCTTTTCAGGATTAGAAAGCGAGGGAGCTCCAGGATGGCACAGCCTTCCCCTTTTCACTCTCTCTGAAATGGGTTGCATCACCTGACTCTCTGAAAGTAAGTTTCCTTTAAAAAAAAAAATTAGTGGGAATTTTTATTACAAGGGATGCAGCATTTTAACAACACCGCATGATTTGGTGAATCATTTCAGGAATTACTGACATAACAGGGATTTCCCTCAGGCCATGCCAGTCATGGGATAGAGCAGGGATGTCCTACTGTAGCAAATTGATTTTTCTGCTCCTCTTGCCCATGCCCTGTGGGAACTTCGAACTCTGTCCAGGCTTTTCCTCTGCTCAAAAGGGGAGGAGAATCCCTGAGGGGTGAGGCTCTTAGGAACTGCAGTCTTTTTTCCACACTTCATCTCTGGGTCTGGCAATGCCAGTGTTTCCTGACCCCACCACAGAGCCACGTGCTGTCTTGTCTGCCCCGTCTTGGATGCCTCAGCTTCCCACCTGTCAATGCAGACCTCTTTTGTCTTCTTTATTTCCAGCAGATGTGGCCAATTTCTGTACGACAGAAAGCAAGGAGGATGACTGACCCCATGTACAAGAATCTTTGTCAGGGAATTTCTCTTCTTGATTCCTGTGTCAGCCAGTACCATGTAGTTCTCTTGAGGAGTGAGGCCCCTTAGAACGATGCTGGTCTGCCTTCCTTTCTTCCCTTCAGGGCAGCCTCAAGACCTCTCCTTCCAGCTATTTCTTCCCACCGCTATTAGTAGGTTCCTTCCAAAATAGAACAGGAGAGTTTTTCCGGGGGTGGGGGTGGGGGATGGGACAGGTGGCTTTTGTAATACCTGCTTGAAAGGATATCAGCACACAAAAGAAGGAAATTATTCAGGTATGTTCGTATAAACTTAGCTCTGGTTCCCTATGAGGTTTTTGCTGTTTTTAATTAATAGACTGTTTTTTAGAAAGTTTTGAGGTTCCAGAAAATTGGGCAGATAGTACAGAGAGTTCCCATACACACCCTCTTCCTACTCTATGAGGTTTTAAGCACTTGGTTTTGGAACTCATGAACTGCTGGAAGAATAAATGCAATCTTGCAAGTAAGCACAATATTTCTAACCTGCTGAACCACTGAGAGACAGGCAGAGAAATGAATAAAATCAGCATTCTGAATAGATCACTTATCGTCTTGACCCACTGGCTATTTATAAAGGCAAACTACTAACTATATTAATTGCAGAGCATTTTCAATTCTTTAGGTAAGAAGCATAAACAGTAAAGATTGTTTTTTTTTTTTTTTTTTACAGTTTAGCATACTTTTTTTTTTTTAGTTTAAAAGGGTTGTGTTCTAACAATAACTTGAATTTTCTAATTGCTTACCTCCTTTTTCTCTTGTTTCTGTTCTGGGTTCCCATTCTAGTCCAACCCATTTGTCCAGAACCACAAATTGATTCTTAAAAGCTACCTGTGGTCAAAGTATGGGAGCAGAGTAGGAGCACTATTAACTGTGTGTGGTTTCATCTTTCTGCAGCTAAATCCCTAAAGCCTTTAAAAGGGCAGAGAGTTCGCAGTCTTCTCTAATGATCTACTAATGGTTGAAAAAGCTCGTCGAAAAGGTTGTAAATATTTGTTGATTGATTGTCAACGGAGAAAAAGGCTTTTACTCCTCCATAGCAGCTGAGCGGAGAGGGAAGGAGGAAGCTTTTACACACACACCCATTTGAATTCAGCTTTTTTATTTCTCATGCTTTGAGGTCCTAGACATGCATTTTGAGCCTAGACCTTTTCTTTTCACCTTCGAAAAGAAAAATAGAATAAAACAGTTTTCTTAGGTTTCGTTTTATAACCCAGGAAGATTTATAAATCGTGTGACCGAGTTGGACAAGGCTAAGCACAGCTCTTCGTGAATAAGAACGAACTTTTAGTTTCAATCCACTGAAGGGAGATGGAGTAGGTGGAGTAGGCAGCTGCCGATGTCGTGAGATGTGAACATTACCAAAGACTCGCCCGCACAAAAATATCTTTCCCCTGGGTCTATCCTAGATACTGAAAGGCAGCCAGCAATTGGAGCTGCTCTTCTGGATAAAGACAATTCTCCATTAGGTGTCATTAAAACACGTATCTATTCCTTGGGAAAGGAAAATGTTATACATTAGGAAGGATTCAAGTGTGTGTGTGTGTGTGTGTGTGTGTGTGTGTACGTGCATGTGTTTGTGTGTGAACTTTTTACTTTGAGATCATGTAGATTCACATTATCATTGTAGATTCACATTATAGATTCCCAGAGAGATCCTGTATACCCTTCACCCAGTTTCCTCACCTTTCGTAACTACAGGACGATAGCACGACCAGGAAACTGACATTGATACAATCTGTAGACCTTGTTTGGATTTCTCCAGTTTCACGTACACTTACTTGAATACGTGTGTTTAGTTCTAGCAGTTTTATGTATGATGGTGTAGCCACAAGTCAAGATACAGTCGATCTAAGATCCAAGGTCTGTCACAAGGTCCTCTGGGAGCCCCAGAGCAAAGTTTTCCATTTAGCAGAGTCCTACTTCAGGCGGAAAAGGCCCAGCTGTGGTTGTCTTTTCGTGCTCCGTCACTGGTTGGGAACAGCCTGAGGGGAGTGTGGTCTCAGCATTAACGCAGTAGCGGCCCTTTCAAAGATGTGGCAGCTGGAGGCTATAGACCAGCTGCATTCCTTGAGGCAGGTTCTTTCTTAACAGATAGGATAGGCGCATTGCTCTGACTGCCATTTCTGTGTCTTTTATGGCATTGATACTTTTGAAGAAGATCTTCCCTCTGTTTTTAATAGAACATTCTTCATTTTGGGTTTGTCTCACATTTACCCAGTGTTTTACAAACATTTTTTTCACAGACTCTTTCACTGAGAATTACCTATCAGCATCCCTTTGAGCTGGTACTCTGTGGAACAAAGTTTGGGCAACTGCACCAGTGGCTGTTGCTGCAGGAAACAATCTTCCCCCTTCTTTTGTCTAGTGATTTTCTCCCTTCTTCAAAATTCACACTTTCCAGTGTTCTAGGTGATCATGCTCTGTTCCCACAACACACTATGCCTCTCTCTGCCATCGTACTTATCAGATAGGCTGTTATCAATTGACTTGTCCAACTGCTTGAAGCTCATCTAGACCACACTCAACGAATTAATGTGTGGAATATCGCACTATTTCCAAAAGACAACTTTTCTAGTTATGCTAACATATTACCTAAATTTTATTTATATAGAACCAAAATATAAAGTGCAAATAATTTGGACAACTCACAAGAAACAAGAAAGGAGAATACGGTACAAGGGGAGAGAAGCATATTCTCTTACACTCTGGTATCAGAGTCTTATTAATGGGAATTCTTAAGGAGTTTTTGTAGTAGGCCGTTTAATGGCTACAAATACAGTCTTATGAAGATGCTACTTGGAGGCAGACGTTCCAGTCCTCGTATTGTTGGTGACAGTTTCTGTATTGGATTCAGAGTTGGAACGAAGCATGTGAGTGTCCTGGGCAGGCTGAAAATTTGGCATGCCTACATATCTACTTCCTTTAAATATTTAAATATTTATGTAGAGGACAGGCTGAGCACTGCAGGGGAAAAGCATAGAAGAAAGGTCACTGGAAGCAGAGCTCCGCCTACTCTTTTTAGGTCCAAGCATCTTAGTGCTGTCCCGAAATTCACATACACCATGCAGCAAATCAGAAATGCTGAAGTTACCTTGCCCCACCCCTTTAGGAAATGGGGCCTCAGCATGCTCCTTTGAAGGCCTCATACCCCATCCCCAAACTTCCCTTATCTAAGTCTCTTTAAGCCGTATTTTATGCTTCCTGAGAAAATTTCTGTTAATTACAATGTTCTCCAACTCATTACATCAGCAGCAAAGGTTGACCGTTCCCTACTGTGTTGACTTTCCATAAAGTAGCCTAGCTGGCAGTCCTTTAATCTGACTCTGATTGAACTTGGGGAACAGAGACATTTTACTTGGCACCTAAATTTCTACTTTTTATTTATCCTGTGTTTTAGGTCCCAATATTGACCTCTATTTTCATTAAAAGTAATTACTGAATACATATACTGAGTTGTAAGATTTGTGCACTTGTTATACTTCAATAAAATAATTGCATACTGCGCCTTAGTATTTAGACTCCCCATAGACAGAATGGATGGCTGATTATGGGATCAAATGTGAGGAGAAATGGAAAACTCTATCTGGTTAGAATATATTTTTCTACTGAGTTACTACTAAATTTTAACTTATTTAACTAAAAAAGAAATACAAGTAATACTCCTCATTGGCTAAAAATAGAGAAGTCAAATGAACAAGAATAATAAAAATTAAAATACTCCCGGGATGCCTCCTGGCTAAGTCAGTATAGCATGCAACTCTTCATCTTGGGGTCATGAGTTTGAGCCCCATTATGGGTGTAGAGATTACTAAAAAGAAAACTAAAATAATCCCGAAACACTTGCCAGAGGTTTTATAACACAACACTGTGGTGTATATCCCTCCAGGGTTTTCATAGAAGGATATGCTTATGACAAAAGTATATACATACAAAAAATATATTTACAAAGACCAGATGGTTCTCTATATTATGCTATGAAACCTACTTGCAATATTTTATATAATATATTATCAAAGAATTTTGGGGCCAATACATATATACTTAATGTATTATTTTAACTATTTGTATATTATTATCCTAGGAGGTAGATTCTGAACCATTACTTAACTAATACAAATACTTTTCTGTATTTAATCATTCCCATACCTTTAGATTTTCAGATTGTTTCTTTTTTTTTTTAATTTTTTTTTAACGTTTATTTATTTTTTTGAGACAGAGTCAGAGCATGAATGGGAGAGGGTCAGAGAGAGAGGGAAACACAGAAGCTGAAGCAGGCTCCAGGCTCTGAGCTGTCATCACAGAGCCCGATACGGGGCTCGAACTCACAGAATGTGAGATCATGACCTGAGCTGAAGTCAGGCGCTTAACCAACTGAGCCACCCAGGCACCCCCCCAGATTGTTTCCAAATACTCATTAGGATAACTGGCATGGTGGTAAATAAACATCTACATGACACACATCTTTGGGTTCAATTATTGTCTGGTCTACATTCCCAGAAGTCTAACTGGTGGGTCAAAAGATTTTCACTTTTTTAAGGCTGTTGCTGAGTACTGCTGATTCTTGCTACTGGTTTTTGAAAGTCCAAAGAGCTAGGTCCCCAGAAGATCCTAATAACTATTTGTTATTGGAGTGGGGGGGGGGAAATACTTGGAAGAAACACCTGAGAGGCATAATTAATTAAGCACTTAACTAGGACCAGCGGAGCAGCTTGGCTTTGGGACTCTGAGAAGCTAGGTGAGCACTGAGTTTTCGGGGAGGGGGAGTTTGAGATTTTTCTTTTTTGAGAGAGAGAGAGAGGGCACAAGTGAGCGAGGGGCAGAGAGAGAGAGAGAGAGAGAGAGAGAGAGAGAATCCTACAAGGGACTGAGAGAGAGGGATGCTGGGCTTGGGGCTCCTACTCACCTGATGTTGGACTCAAATTCATGAACTGTGAGATCATGCCCTGAGCCGAAGTCAGATGCTTAACAACTGAGCCAGCCAGGCTCCCTGAGCACATAGTTTTTTATATTAAGTATGGAAGAGCAAGAAAGAGCACTGACAGGAGGGGTGTGTGTGTGTGTGTGTGTGTGTGTGTAGATGCGTGGAGAGGAAGCGTGGAATACAGGCTTCACTAGTTCACAGTTTTTCCTGCTGCAGGTCTTGGAAGAGAACAAGTATTTCTTACTAAACTGACTATGTAAAACTAATAGTGTGTGCCTTCTTTGAGAAGCTTGTTTTGCTGTTATAATAATACATGTCTGCAGATTATTTTTCATACTTCAGGGTCTGTGATACCTTTATTTGCCACCTTATCTGTCCATTTTTGTTGGTTTATTTCTCTTTGTTTTTTGGTGGTTCAGGGTAGGGAAGTATTGATAAAAGGGAGTCTTGAACCTGTCACAGGAAAGTAAAGAACACATAAACTTGAAAAAGTCTTCGATGCTCCCTTAGCTATGCAGTCATCAGCAAGCTATCAAGCATGAGAGCATCCAGAATGGATTGTTATTTGAGCTAAGGAAAGAGTGAGCTCTCAGGCAGGGAAATCAACCAGGGAGCCAACTCTGTGACATCCATGAGGATAAGGCACCTTTGGGGGAGCAAAAGAAGCTCCAACCAAATGCCAACCATGGGAGCACTTACTGATTACCTAAATAATAATTGATGGTCTTTTGCCCTGAAAATCCAGTTGTCCATTTACTGGAGAGGGATGCTTGGACCCATACTCACTATGCCTGTGTCTTTTCCATGCTTCTCCTTCTCAATATGTAAAACAAATGACCTTTAGATTTCAGATCATCTATTTGGAAACTTAAGAGAAAGATAACCCCTAAATTTAAAACATAGAAAAACTTGGTGTTATTTTGTTAGAACAATAAGGCTTATGTCAGCTTATATTTTCCAAAAATGGCCACAGCAGTATTTCCACAGCTACATGCTCCTTCAGAACTAGGCTATTTTGCCACCAAGAGCTACAGTTTTTTACCACTACTCCCCTGCCTTTGAACCTAGATGGACGCATGACTTCTCTAACCAGTAGAATATGACAAAAGTGATGCTGTGTGACCTCTAAGGCTAGGTCAAATTAAGGATAGAGCTTACATCCGGCTATCTTTTTTGCAGCCACAATATTGCAAAGAAGCCCAAGCCACATAAATAGGCCATGTATATATGTTCCAGTCAACAGCTCCTATTAAGTTCCCAGACGACCGCTACCATTAATTATGAGCAAATGAGCTTTCACATGATTCCAAGCCTCTGCCTTCAAGTATTTCAGCATCAGCCATCAGGAAGAGACACAAACTATTCCCTCTGTGCCTTGTCTGAATTCCTGGCCTACAGAATAATGGCTGTTTTAGTCCACTAAATTTTCTGGTAATCTTTAACGGAAGCAGAGTAACTAAAACAAAGCTATTGGCCAAATTCAGTACTGCAAGTGGTCAATGACTCAACAAACAGGTAGGTAAGGCAAGCCCACTCTGATCAATGTGCTCTGCTAGACTTGTAGAGTTTGCAAAAAAAAAAAAAAACAACAAGAACAACAACAACAAAATATTCTTTTCTTCTTGAAGAGTCCTGTAATCCAGTAGAGGAATGCTCATATGTAAGTGCAAAAAGGTGGCTAACAATATATGGCCAAATGAAATAATAAGCACATGCTGTAAAGGAGTTGGGTGGAGGGAGATTCTGGGTAGAGCAGAGAGACTGGGCTTCGTAAGTAGCACCACAGCGTCCCAGCACACGGCATATACTCAGGAACTGGTCATGTGACCAGAGAAGACAAATTAGGGATTGAAGGAAGAGTGTCAGGTACTTGGAAAGAAAAGATGAAAGTATTTTAAGCAGACTGGAAAACAAAGTGTTGAGTCTGGAGTACTGGGGTTTGGACAGTAACACTAATAGCATTACTCCCTCGTGCATGTAACGGTGTGCATGTTCCCAAGCACTTTCACAGACATCACATTTCTTTACAATGACCCTATGAAGTCGGTTATCTTCTATTTTATGGTAGAGAAATTTAAGCCCAGTGGTATAAAAATCACTTTGATTTTATCAGAACTTTCTGTTTCTAGGGTAATGGTGAATGACAAGGAAAATAAAAGGAACTAAAGTCTAATGAGCACCAACCAAATGCCAGGTATTTTGTTTGGTTATTTTCATAGTTTGCTTAGCCTGAAATCTAGGGACACATGGGTGGATCAGTCAGAGTTTTGATTTCTGTGCAGGTCATGATCTCATGATTCATGGGATTGAGCCTTGTGTCAGGCTCTGCACTGACAGAGCAGAGCCTGCTTGGAATTCTCTCTCTCCCCTCTCTCTCTGCCCCTCCTGCACGTGTATGTGTGTGCATGCGTGCTCTCTTTCAAAATAAATAAACATTTTTAACATTTATTTATTTTTGAGACAGAGACAGAGCATGAACGGGGGAGGGTCAGAGAGAGAGGGAGACACAGAATCGGAAACAGGCTCCAGGCTCCGAGCCATCAGCCCAGAGCCTGACGCGGGGCTCGAACTCACAGACCGCGAGATCGTGACCTGGCTGAAGTCGGACGCTTAACCGACTGCGCCACCCAGGCGCCCCTCAAAATAAATAAACATTTAAAAAAAGCAGCCTGAAATCTAATTTTATAACAATCTTGGAAGTAGTTGTTAGTATCCCGGTTATATAGATGAGGAAATTGAGTCTCAGAGACATCAAGTAACTTTTTTAAAGTCATACAAGTAGTAAGTTAGGACCTAGGGACAGACGTTGTCAAATATGATGGCAAGTTCAGCAAACCTCCTACATTCCTGTGGGACAGAAGCTCTCTGCTCCCCTCTACATAGTTTCAAACAAACCTCCCTTTCACATTTTCACAGCAACATCTCGATGCTGGCCTGTCTAAAGCACTCAAGGCATTAATATGGGAATGACCAATGAGTTTAGCACCTTCCAAAAAAAAGCACTAGTTGTTAACCACAAAGAATTTCTAGTTGGTAGAATATGAAAGGGAAATCTGTCTCTGTCCCTCTCTAATAAGCTGGGGCACTGATGATATACCCAGTAGTTCAGCAGTGAGCTAGGAATATAGCCTTGAGCTAGCCACTTAAGTCCTCTGGGTCTGCGTTTCCTTACCTGTAAAATGAAGGGGTTGCTGGATGGTCTTCAAGGTCCCTACCAGATGGACTGTTTTATGATCCCATAAACCTAGAACCAAGATGTAAAATAAGGAATTCGCTTTTTAAAAAAAATGTTACATCACTCAGCCTTTTGCCTTTCTTCATCTTTGCAAAGTGAGTCTGTTCCACTCACTGAAAGCAAAGAATCATTACTGAGAAGATGGGCTCTTGACACAGTCATGTTCTGAAGCACTTAATATGTAGCAGATCCTGTACCCACCAGTGGTGCTTTCAGACCACCAACATTTGATGGATTCCTATAAGCCTATGGTCTCAAAGAAATTCATATAAAACTGCTCTACCTACTGAGGTGATTTCCCATACCTTGTAATTCTAAGTTTTCCTCTGCTAAGTACATGACCATTTTTCAGTTGATGCTTTGGAGATGTTTCTACGAGCTGAGATTGCTCTAAGAATAAGTTTCTAACCATTTGTTCTCATCAAATGGCAGTAGGTTCTGATTGCATAAAACTAACCACTCAAAAAATCTGTTGCAATCCCGATTTGATAAAGCAACAGAAATTATGATGTTAATTGCTCTCTTCCACTTTCTGTGTTAATTGCCACTGATAATTGCCACTTCCCAGGGAATCATAGAATATGGGGATGTTAGGTAGGTTGCCCTCCATGTCTATATTAAACCATTTGTAATAACAAATGAATATGCAGAAGCTGGTAGGCAAATAAATTTATGGCCTTAATTTTATTGCTTGGATTGAGTTTATGTGTTCCCAAACTGTGTTTTAATTGCTGTGTCCTTGTCTATTTTTGAAAGCCTGGGCAGTTATAAGTTGTTACATAAGATCTAATGATAGGTAAAACTTCTATTTCCCCAAGTTGACTTATCATTTATATTCTCTTGCATTTATACTTAGGAAGTGTCAGAAAACTCAACACCAATACATTTCTTGGTGATTTTCAATTGCTTATGAAACAATATATTAGCATGGAGCTTCAAAGAGGCCACAATCAAGAAAAGCTTGATAGATGCTCTATCAAGCTTATGAAGCTTAATTTTATTTTGCCTTCTACTTAGTGGCTCAGTCCTTAAGGAAGATAAAAATAATGCTGTTTGCTTTATAGGTTTCATTTCACATAGATAGTCCTTGAGTAATGGTATTTTGCCCAAAATGAAAGAAAATTTAGTTTTAAGTATAGTTTCAGAATGATCCTCTGAATAATATGAATATTAATTGTTACCCCCCAATATTGTGGGATATTACCTATCTCACTTTATTTACAAGTACTCTAAAGGCTCGCCCAGCTGTCCATGGTTACCCTCAAGCCCCTTTGCCTACAACAATCACATGCTAGTTGTAAAAACATTCAAAGCTGTTGAGATCATGATTTGCAAGATTGTCATTATTTGATGATGCCAAGATCTATCCCAAACCATGTCTTCTGCCATGATATTGAGCGTCTGACCTTGATTAGTACTTAAATGATTTTAAGGATGTAGAAAGTAGATGCTAAAATAACTGAAGCTAGCAACTGGGTTCATTTCAAACAGGCTTCAGAAGCACATTTGCAAAACACAAACAGCAGGGTTAGTGTAATAATTATTAACACTTTTGGGAGAATCCAACAATGCCATAAACCACTGCTGCCTAGAAATGGTGATGTTTTGTAAGTTCTCCAAATCTGGGATTGGTTGAGGTCTTCCAAAGTAGAGAGAGTGTCCTATCAAACTCCCTTCTGTTAATTATCATCATCACTGCTTTCCTTATTGTGGTTGTTTCCAGCAGTTTAAATAGAAAAAATGTTACACTTATTTCTAGGTGGGGAGCCTTAAGCAGAGCAGCATATAAGCACAGGAAGTAGCATTTAGGTCACACAAATGTTTCCCAGCTTTTGTCACTGAATAGGACCATGCTCTCCATCCAGGCTACACATCATAATCACCTGTGGGGACTTAGAATATTTTATGGATTTCCAGGCTCTGCCATGTTCTCATTCGGTAGTTCTAAGGTAGAATCCAAGCTTTGATGGATTTTTTTTTCATTTATTTTTTAAATCTATTTATTTTGAGAGAGAGAGAGAGAGCACCTGCACACATGCTCCAGTGGGGGGGGGCAGCGAGAGAGAGAGGGAGGGGGAGAAACGAAGGGAGAGAGAGAAAGGGAGAAAGAGGGGGAGAGAGGGAGAAAGAGGGAGAAAGAGAATTGCAAGGAGGTTCCGCACTATCAGCACAGAGCCTGATGCAAGGCTCAATCTCACGAACTGTGAGATCATGACCTGAGCCGAAATCAAGAGTCGGACACTCAACTGACTGAGCCACCCAGGTGCCCCAAGTTTCTATAGTTTAAAAGAGGGCCAAAGGTGGTTCACTCTACAGAGATCATGCCATCTTAGGTATAGTAAAGTAATATCAAGAATCTAAATTTCTTATCCGTTATAAAATTTGCAAAAGACAGTACCTACACGTTAAACATTGGAATAAAGCAGACTTGGGTCAAAGCCCGGGCTCTACCACTTATTATGTGACTTGGGCAAATTACTTACCTTCTCTGCCCCTTATAGTTTTCATCTAAAAAAAATGGGGATGATTGTTTCCTAATGAAATGTTGTGAAATTAAATGAGATAATGTATGCACATGCTTCCCATGATGCCTGCTATAAGTACATACTATAGTATAGCTGTGATTTGGTTTCTCTTTGGGTGTTTCATCTGGAGAAACTTGTACTTGAGTGACCAAAATATACCATTACAATTTGAAAGACTATTTTATCTCTCTAGGACAGTAAGCCTGGAGGACCTTTGAGGAACTAAAAATTCTAGGACCTGGCAGTTGACATCAAAGTATCTAGAAATCAAAGGTTAGTGACTTCTATGATAGAGGAAAATGAAAAAAAACCAAACAAACAGAGTCAGTCTTCTTCATTATGAGGAGAGATGCATAAGAAAAATGGCTCTTTGAAAAACAAGATGTGGGGCGCCTGGATGGCTCAGTCGGTTAAACGTCCGACTTCAGCTCAGGTCACGATCTCGCGGTCCGTGAGTTCAAGCCCCGCGTCGGGCTCTGGGCTGATGGCTCAGAGCCTGGAGCTTGCTTCTGATTCTGTGTCTCCCTCTCTCTCTGCCCCCCCCCCCCCCCGTTCATGCTGTGTCTCTCTCTGCCTCAAAAATAAATAAACGTTAAAAATTAAAAAAAAAAACAAAAAAACAAGATGTGATGTCTGTTGGTTGTTGGCCAACTTCATCTGGAGACAGAGCTGATCTCTTCCTACTTCAAACTCCCACCTTGGGGATAGGAAGACAGGTTTCTTGTCTATTCTTTTTTTTTTTTTTTTTTTTTCCTTCCCCATGGTTATTCCTACTCCCTTGCCTGGGCTTACTCCTTTTCTCTCTTCCAAGATCACTTAGGTCCTTTTGTCTCTTTTGATCTGCCCAACCTTTACCCCATCTTTTGAACTTCTGTTGTCTCAGCTAACACCTTACACTGTATCCATTTTATTATTTTGTGGATGTTAGTTCTGTGTTTCTGAATGGACTTCAAATTTTCTAAGGGGAAAGATATTCTTCCTTTTTTTTTTCTTCTTGAAAGAGAGAAAGAGAGAAAGAAAGGAGAGTGCGATCAGGAGAGGGAGAGAATCTTAAGCAGGCTCCATGCTGGGCATGGGGCTCAATCTCACGAACCATGAAATCATGGTCTGAGCCCAAATCAAGAGTCAGACGCTTAACCAAATGAGCTACCCAGGCGCCCCAGAAAGATATTCTTAACCTGCCTTTACATCTTTTTCCTCAGCCCAGCGCACAGAACTCTCTTTCAGGGCATCTGAAAGACCTGTATATACATATATATACACATACATACATATAATGGAACATTACTCAGCCATAAAAAAGAAGGAGATCTTGCCATTTGTGACAACATGGATGGACCTAGAGGGTAGTGTGCTAAGTAAAGACAGTGTGCTAAGTCAGACAGAGAAAGACAAATACCATATGTGGAATCTAAAACACAAAACAGGGGCACCTGGGTGGCTCAGTCGGTTGAACGTCCGACTTCAGCTCAGGTCATGGTCTCACAGTTCGTGAGTTCAAGCCCCGTGTCGGGCTCTGTGCTGACAGCTCAAAGCCTGGAGCCTGCTTCAGATTCTGTGTCTCCCTCTCTCTCTGCCCCTCCCCTGTTCATGCTCTGTCTCTCTCTGTCTCAAAAATAAAAATAACGTTAAAAAAATTAAAAAAAAATTAAAACACAAAACAACTAAATAAACAAAAAGGAGAATCAGACCTATAAATGCAAAGAACAAACTGATGGTTGCGATGGGGACTAGGGGCATGGGCAAAATGGATGAAGAGGAGGAGGAGACATAGGCTTCCAGTTATGGAATGAATAAGTCATAGAAATAAAAGGTACAGCATAGGGAATATAGTCAATGATACTGTAATAGTGCTGTATGGTGACAGGTGGCAGGTGCACTTGTGGTGAGTTTAGCACAACATACAGAGAAACTGAATCACTATGTTGTACACCTGAAACTAAAGTAACATTAGGTGTCAACTATAAATAGATTAACCCCTGCCCTGAAATAAATTAAAATAAAATAACCATGTTTGAGTACCTGAGGGAGTTTTTGTTATATGAAAGGTCACTTCTGTGAAATCTTCATTTAGTAGGAATTCAGATGAAAAAGGAGGACACACAGACACATGCACACACACACATGCATTTTTTAGACTGTTTTTTTCATCCACTATGAATTACAACCATTTCTTATGTGCACATATTTCTTATGTGGTTTTGGTTATATATTATTTATGTGATCTGCAAACCATTCTTCCGTGTTCAAAATGGCCCAGGAAAGGAAGGGAAGAAGACAGATGCAGTCAATTAAAACTATAGAGGGATTTTTAGCTCATAGATAGTATATACCCAAACTGAAAGAGAGCTAAAACACAGAGACTAACTTCTTTTCCATAGTAGGTAGTTTAGAGATTTTGGGTTGTGCTAAAGTTCTGCATGGTAATATATACAATAGTACTATTATAGTAGATTATGTAATTTATGCCTTTTCAGATTCTAACCTTGTACATTATCTGCTTAATTCTCCAATCCTAGGATCAGATATTTGGCTGATATAAATTGGCAAAGAAAGTAATTCTATGTGCTCCCTGCCTTCCATCCAAAACCCCAACAATGCATGGACTGACTGAAGATTTTCTTTTTCAGATATTTATAGAGGTACTGTAATCCCTGAAGAATGGAAGTTGCTATTATTTTTCAACTATTTCATCTGCTACCTTATCCAGTGATCCAGTGATCACACACACACTCACACACACACACACACACACACACACACACACACACACTTTTTCCTTCAGTGCTGTGTTGGCTGTTGGCCTTTGACCTTCAAGGACTTGGAATTTTTTTCCTAAGGTATTCTCAGGTAGAGAAACCTTTATAAACATTACACCCCTGTATCTACGTTGATATTAAAGTAAAGAAGTAATTTCTCCAGATATTAATCTACTGAGTTTGATTATTTTATTGCTCTCAAACTGTTGCAGAGTTTTTTTTCCTTCTCTATTCTAAAGCTAGGAAAACTTATTTTGAGTCACTACATTAAAGATTTCCTCATCCTCTTATCCATTAATTTGTTCATTGGTTATGTGCTGGTTTTAAAGTATGTCCACAGATTGTTTGACACAATTCCTTGAGAAGGTGAAGAGTCTAATTCTCTGCCACTTAACTGAGGGCCAGATATAGGGGATTCCTTTGGAAAAAACAATGTGGCATAAGTTGTAATTTGGGAATTCTGAGGCTGGATCATAAACAATATTACCATTTCCATTTGATCTCTCTTGGATTGTCCACCCCGGGGGAGGCTAGTTGTTATGTTTCAAGAATATCCAAATAGCCTTGAAAGAGGACCCCCTGGGGGAAGGACCAAGACCTCCTGTCAACAGCCAGCATGAACTTGCCAGCCATGTGGCAGGCATGTGACCCCATGAAAGTGCATTCTCCAGCCCCACCCAAGCCTTCAGATAGCTGTAGCCCTGGCTGATGTCTCGACCACAAAACCATAATCTGGTGGGAAACCCCCACCCACACTACTTAGCAAAGCCACGCCCAAATTCCTGACTCCTAGAAACTGGGATGGATAATATATGATTACTGTTGTTTTTAAGGCATTTAGATTTGGGGTGGTTTGTTAAGCAGCAGTAATGCAGTTATCTTGCCAAAACAAGGTAACTGTTGTCTTTATACTTACAACAAATATTTACTATGCATCTGATTTGTGTCAAGCAGTCTGTTCTACTGAAGTAAACAGAAGAGACATAGTTCCTCCCATTAAAGAATTTACAATCTTGTGATGGATACTAATATTAAATAGATAGATGATTGCATAATTATTTAATTACCATAAGTGTAAGAGGGAATAGTAGGGTTATGAATGCTAATGACCTTCAACCTGAAGGTCAGGAAAAGTTTCCCTGAGGACATTTAAGCCAACACTTGAATGAATGCGTAGGAGTTAGCCAGGTTAACAGGAACGTGGAGGATGGGAAAAAGCTTTCTAGGCAGAGGGATGCATAGGTGAAGGTCCTTGTTCAGGAGTCCCAACTAAGAAATTTTTGTGCTAGAAATTACTGGGAGAATTTTTTTCATTTGTTCAAAGAAATATATCTGAGCCCCTACTGTGTGTCAGGTGCTGTTCTAAGCACTGGGGATACATCAGTGAACAAATTGGGCATAAATCCCTGCCCTTACAGAACTTATATTCTAGTAAGTGAGAAGGATAATAAATTTAAAAAAATGAATAAAATACATAATATAAGACTTCTGGTTTCTGGTCCAGCATGTAAAGAGCTTGGAAGTTGTCTCTCTCCTCTGCACAAGGAAAAACCTGAACAAACTAAAAAAACAACTCTTCTTAGATTAATCAGGGAACTGAGGCCATAGGGCAAACTACTTGCTTCCAGAATTGGAGAGGCAAACAGGCAGATACCTAGAATCAGAAGCCCAGGAGCAGGAAACTCCTTGGGAACCAGTGCCAGGGTAGGAAAGCCTAATCTGTCATTGACAAATTGCTGGAGGCTCAGGGTAGACAAGCCTGAGAGAGAAAAACTCCAGAGGGGCTCAGTCTTAGGTGAGGCCCCCACTGGTTTGTGACTTTTACCTCCAGGTTCTCAGTGAACATCACAAAAATCCTCTTGTGTTTCCTGCCAGGGAGGGGAAAAGTAGCCATATTGAAATATGCCGAGAGCATTCTGTCCTTCCGGACAAGGCCTGCCCCTAAGAGAAACCGTGTTACCAGAGCCTAACTTGCTGGGGTTTTGCTAACCTAGTGGAAAAGAAATAACCAATTCTAACACCCTTTATCCTTCCTATATGTCTGAAGGGGGAAAAACAAAACAAAACAAAACAAAACAAAACAAAATAAGAGAAGCCCTTCTGAAGGTCACAGCCCTGGGGGCATGGCAATACACCTAACAACAGGACTATAGAATAATTCTCCTTCCCCCACACCTCACCTCCACTTCAATGGGATTCCTTTAAAATAACAACTGAATTGTACATCTCAGAGGATATTTAAGAAGTCCCTGGGGAAACCCAAAGGTAACAAGAGAGACAAAAGCAAGGCCACCAGAGGAAAACAACCTCTGACACCTACAGCTATAGCAAACAGTAAATACAGCTTAATCACCAGCCAGCTAAACAAAATCTATGATACGGCAGATGGTAATAAATGCTGAGAAGAAATATAAAGCAGGTAAAAGGGATTGGGTGTGTTGCTGGAGAGGGCAGGTTGCAATTTTAAACGGGATGGTCAGGAAATGCCTCCCAGAACAGGTGACATCTGCACAAAGATTTGAATGAGTCATGGACATAGCTGGGGAAGAGCAGAGGGAACAAATAGAATATCTTTAGGAGGGAATGTGCCTGGTGTGTTGGACCAACCACAGGAAAACCAGTGTGACTAGAACAGTGAGTGAAAAGAGTCATAGGAAATGAGGTCAGAGAGGTTAAGGTTTGGACCTAGGTAGATTGTGCATGACCTTGTGGGCCAATGTAAAGACTTGGGTCTCTGGCTCCTCTGAGAATAGACCACAGGAGAGCAAGGGAGCCCACTCAGGAGGTTTGTGAAATAATTCAGGAGAAAGAAAATGATGACTTGAGTCAGGAGGGAAGTAGGAGAAAAGGTGAAAAGTCATCAGATCTGGATACATTTCGAAGATAGACCTGACAGATGTTGCTTTTGGATGAAGGGGTAAGACGCAAAGAGGAATCAAGTTTGACTCCTTAGACTAAGCCAAAAAAGGAAGGCTGAATGAGGGGCAAGAAGGAGATCAAGCATTAAGTTAGAGATGCCCATTAGACATCCAAGTGAAGATGGTAAGTAGGCAGTTGGGTATCCAGTACTAGAGGTGGGGAAGAGGTCTGAGCTGGAGATATAAATTTAGGAGTCATCAATATATAGATAGAATTTTAAGCCATGAGGACAAGTAAAGTTACTAAGGGAGTGAAAATCTATGAAAAGAGAAGAGGGCTGAATCCTAGGGCACCCAATGTTAACAGGTTGATGAAATCAGAAGAAATGAGCAAAGAAGGCTTGGGTGTAGGAGGAAAACCATGAGAGTATGATGTCCTGGAAGACAAATTAATGAAGTATTTCCAGAAGGAGAAAGTGAACAATTGTGTTAAATATTACTGAGGAGTCAAATAAGGGAATTGACCATTGGATTAGCAATGTGGACACCACTGATGGAAAACAGTTTTGGTGCTTGGAAGAGGCAAAAGCTTGATTAAAGGAGTTCTAGAGACAATGGCAGAATCAGGTTTAGAGATATGAGTATATATAATTCTTCAGAAGAATGGCTGTACACTAGAATGGAAATATGAACTTGTAGCTGAAGGGTAACCTGGATGAGAGAAATAACACGTTGTAAAAGGATTGGGATCTAGCGATCAGGTGGAGAGTTCAGCCTTAGATAGGAACATGGAAAGTTCATCCCTGGTAACAGGAGAGAAGGCAGCATATAGGGCCCAGATGCTAGTGGGCGGGTGGAGGTGTTGGTTGGAACTTGTGGAGGCTCTCTTCTGATTGTTTCTATTTTCTCAGTGAAATAGAAATCAAGGTCATGAGCTGAGAATGAAGATGGGGGGAGGAGGTGTTGGAAGTATGAGGAGAGAAGACAACATACGGAATTATAGTCCTAGGACTGTAAATGGACTAGGGAAATGCACGGTGACTGCTGGGCAGCATGACCGGTGTGCTTGAAATTAATACTGGTGAATGTCATGAACATAAAGGGAGACCCATCAGCAGGAACAAATGTTTCCTTCTAGCTCCATTCAACTTCATGCATTGCAATTAAGAGAAATGTTCCTGCAAATGAGTATAACATAGTTATTTGTTCGCGTCTAACAATCAGCGACTAAAGTCATTAAGAAATGATGAATTTGTGTCAAATCGACTTCATTTAGCACTGTTAGAGAATGGGAGGTCTCTGGTTAATTGAATGTTGTAGATAATGAAGTCTGCTATATCATATATGAACTAGTTTTTTTTTTTTTTATATAGAATTAGAAGATGGGGGAAGAACTACTCTGAACATGACCTAAAGATTTTGGAATAACAATAAATGTCTAAATATCTAATAGCACTTCAGTGTCATAGTGGTGCCAAGTAAGAATCACTGTATATCAAGGAAAATTCTGATTTTTTGAGTTTTCTGGCAGTTTGGAATCTGGATACATTATACCGAGAATTTTTTAAAAAGATACAAAAATGAAAAGGGACATCATTAAATGTAATAAGAATATCTTCATAGAAATTCACCTATTGTGTCTTTGTCATACCCACAATAGCATTGGTATAACTTTTTTTTCCCTCTTCTCAATTGCCTTTTTCTTGGCTAGTGAAGCAAGAAAACATAATTAGATACCGAATCTTTGGCAGTGGCAATAGCAATGTCATGTCAGTGAGTAGAATTATCTAGACTTGTTCCACCTTTGCTGCAAGACAGACTTATTTCTCTCTTGGCTAGTTTTGTTTTCTAGTAACTCAAACTCTTTATTCTTGCGAATCTGCTTTACATTATTCAGTTATTTTTAAAAATAACTGTCTGATTATATAAGCAACACATATTCACTGAATAGAACTTGGACAATATGGAAAGGTAGAGAGAAGAAAATAAAAATTATCTCACTACTTAGAGAATAACACAATTAACATTTTGGTGGATTTTAATATTTTAATTCACACATGTATTTATTTAGAAAATTTATATCAAACTGTATATCATTTTATATCCTTTTTAACTTAATATTTTATTGTCAGCTTCTCCCATGCCATCCCTTAGTCTTTTTTTTTCTTTTTTTTACTTAAATGTTTATTTTGTGGGGGAGGGGCAGAGAGAGAGGGAGACAGGATATGAAGCATGTTCCACGGTGACAGCAGAGAGCCTCATATGGGAATTGAACTCACTAACTGTGAGATCATGACCTGAGCCGAAGTCAGATGCTTAACCAACTGAGCCATGCAGGCTTATCACATAGTCTTTGAAAACACAATTTTAAATGACTATATAGTAGCGTATTGTATGCATATACTATAATTTAGTTAACAACTCTCCCATTATAGAGCACTTAGGATGTTTTGAAATTTATAACACTAGGGGCGCCTGGGTGGCTCAGCTGGATGAGTGTCAGACTTCTGCTCAGGTCATGATCTTGAGGTTTGTGAGTTCAAGCCCCGCGTGGGGCTCTGGTGACAGCTCAGAGCCTGGAGCCTGCTTCGGATTCTGTGTCTCTGTTTGTCTCTGCTCCTCCTCCCGTTCATGCTCTTGTCTTTCCATCTCTTTCAAAGCTAAACATTAAAAAAATAATCATAGAATAAAATTTATAACACTAGATGAGCATGCTTGAACATAAAACTTTTTTTGTTAACACTGATGATTTTCTTAAGGTAGTTTCTCAGAAATGGAATTATGAGGTCAAAGGGTACAGACATTTTAAAGGTTATTGTGTACATATTGCAGCTGCCCTCCTGGAGGATCACACTTTTTGTAGTCTCCTGGAAGTGAACAAGGCAGTCCATTTCACTGTTCCCTTGAAAATTCCATCATCTACAGCATCTGTCTGCATACCCTATCGGTGCTCACTTCACTTCAGTTTGATTCTCAAATGAGTTATCCCATAATGCTCCTGAGGGATCTTCCTGACTCTAGTCTTTCTTACCACTAAAATACTCGCCGTGCTGCTGTCCGAGCCCTTTTGGCACCCCTGGCCTTGACACTTCCTCGATCAAAACCTCGGATCCTCCTTGGTCCCAGTAGGTTATACGGCAGCACATGAGACCCTTCCCAGTTGGTCCCAACCTTCCTTTTCAGCCTCATTGACTACTCATCGCTAAGTCCTCTGACAAAGCCCGACAGAATATCTTTTTATATACACAACACACAATGCTTGCTCGTGCCTCTAAGGCTTTACATGATTTCACTCTGTCACCTTTCCTCCCTGAAGCTGAATTCATCTTTTAAAACACAGAGCAAATTCTTCCCCGGCATCCCAGGTGAGGTAGTTGAGCATGACACCACGGTGCAATCACATAGCACTGTACCCATGTCCACACTACAGCACTAATCACTTTGCCCTGCAACAATTTGCTTACTTTGAGTTCCCCATTGAGTCCCTCAAGGACCCTGTTATATTTATTTTTATCCTCAGTTCTTAGCCTGTTACATAATTGACGATCAATAAATATGTATTGACTCAATGGCTAAAAGCACAGAATGGATTTGAATGGTCTGTCGTTAGCTAGCTTGGAAGCATTGGATTTGAGGGATGGAGTGTGCCATTGCTAACTAGTCCACAGTGGTCTTGTAAGTGGACTTTCCTTAGCTGGCATCAAAGCATGTGGTGCATCCCGTGCAGTCTTTGATCGCAAGCCTCTGTTCATTCTTCCATCTCTTCCTGTTATTTGTCTTAATTGTATTCTGTGGTCTAGTCTCCCAATTCTTTCACTCTAACCAGCCTATTTTGATTTCACCTATCTGACAAAGCTCAGAGCAGCTAATGGCTTTACTTCATACTTTCTTCTTTGCTCTTGCTATTGAAGTTTTCTGATCCTTTGTACAGGCGTCTGAGTGTTGGCTGGAGAAACACACAGAATTGTGTTGCCCAGAGCATCCTGCTTGTGAATTCTATTCTATATTTATATACTTCCTCTGCATCTCATTTATTTTTTATTGTACTCTTCTAATGTATGTCCTGCAAGCAACCTCTATCCTTTGTTGAACAAGGCAGGATATAAGTACACACATAAATCAATGCATAAACGCAGAGCACATGCTGATTTCCTTTATTGCACACTGCATGCTCTCAAAGGCCATTGGGTGCTCCTTGCTGCTCACCTATATACATATTGGTTTGTCTGGATTGCTGTTCCAAACCTTTTCGTGACTTGGCCACAAAGTTTACCTCAAAAATAGAAGCCATCGGAGGAGATTTTCCTTAACTTCTCTCTCTTGCACCAAGACCTCTCTTTCAGGGCAGTCCAGTCAGGCATCTCTGGGGTACTGCCCCTGTCATGGTGTGCGTGCGTGGTGTTTCTAACTGAACTGAGCAGTCTCCGAGGCCCCTGCCCCTCTGTCTATAAACTGCTCCAGCAGAGCTCAGTCCACAGGCTCAGCTAACAACCTGCCTCTCTGTACTTTCCATAATACAATGTCTGTCCTTTCTATAATCCAATTACTGTCCTTTCTATACTCCGATTTCTGACCCAGAGCCCCATTCTACTGAGTTGGTTAAACAAACATTAACATCTTTCCTTCTTAGGGTTTACCCTCCCCTGCCCCAGGCCCCACCCCATGGATCTTCTGCAGTAGAAAGGCTTGAGAATGAAGAAGGGCAGTGATTGATCTTTTGGTCCTTGGTCCTCCGGGTCATGATGCTCTGTTTTCACACTCCTTGGTGCATGGGCATCTTTGCTGAGCCTGCCTGGGTCCTGTATCCTTAGACAGGTCACCCAGAGCTCTGTCTCTCAGATCTTGTCTCTCTTTCTGTGGGGCTGCTGGGAGGCAGAGCCCACCCTCTCTGCTCTGGGAATCTGTGGACAGCTTTTTCTCTCTTTCCTCCTGCTGCCCTGGCTATGGAAAACCCTCATCTGGGGGAAATATGACTCCCTCCCTTTTTCCTCAAGAACTTGGTTCCTTAACCACAAATTCCCTAAGTTTTCCTAAGGGCTTAAGAATTTGGGAGAACAACAACAAAAAGCCAAGAAGGCTTTTAAGTAAAGACAGACGTGAGTACTTTAAATATCAGAAGGAAAAACTCATAGAATAATATCCCAAATATTCTCATCCTGGTCAACAAAATAAAAACGAGCAAACAAAAAGTCCCTGATTTTTCTCTCCTCACTCCCATTCTCTTCACCATTAATCTGAAAAAGCATTCTTGCCCCATTGTCTTCATTCTGGGTTAGCCACACCTTTCTCTTCCTTCTCTGGTTCTATTGAAAACACTCTCCTAATCACCAACCTCTATTGTTTTCAGCTTCTTCCTTCTCTCACTCTTAACTCCCTTTATCCCCTTCCAACCTCCAGCTCTCCCTCTGTTAGGATGATTCAGTCGATTCAGTCGCCAGCATTGTGCTATGCACTGGAAACACAAATGAATTAGACAACTCTTGTTTTAAAGGAATTTAGGGTCAGGTAAGGTACGCAGTAACAATGGAGTACTTCACAAAAATGTGTTGCTTCTGTGTTTAATGCCAGAAAGGCCATGGTGCCTTCCTGCTGCTGCTTGTTCCTGTTTCTAACTCTTCCTCCTGACACATCCTCTCTCTTTTTTTCGGTGGCTCCTCTTAAATTTTCCACTCAGCAAACTCTGAGAGTCCACCCTGGGTTTCTTCTCCCCAGGTTTCCCTCTTCAGAGAAATTCTTTGCAGCTTTGTGGATGAATCCTAAAGCTGCATATTGGGTTGGTTGAACAAATTCACTTAGATGTCCTTTTAGCACTTCCCTTTCTCCTGTTAATGACATCACAGTCTTCTCTCAGTAAAGCTTAAGACCATCACCGCTTTTTCTCTGTTCTCAGCATCCAGCCAATTGCTATCACCAAATGGTTCTTCCTCTTGAGGCTCTCTCTCATTTCCTTTTCCTGTTCATCCTATCACTTGATCGATACCATTATAACACGAAGAATTTTCTGCTTTGTTCTTTGTGCCTGGGATGTGGACCTCCCCCCCTAAAGAATCACAATATCCTGGAAACTTGTTTCCCTGTTCCAAACTTCTTCTGTATCAGAATAAACTTTCAAAAGTACCACATCTATAATCATGACACAATATATACCTAGGTCAGATCGTTGCTGTATACCTTAAAATAATATGTTAACTGAAAATTTAAGTGTTCTTGTATGAATTCCAACCTGGGGTGAAGGGGTTTCCATGCCATCATGCAATTCTCTGACACTAGCTTGGTGTCCTACCATTCAACTGAATTCTGATTCTATCTGCTGGAGATAGTGTCAGATCGCATGGGTTAAGGCTCAGTCCTACAAGCCTGGCCCCCAGCCCACTTCAGATGCCTGTCTCTAGTCCAGGTTGTCCCCTGAATGATCAGCTATAGACCAGAGGTTCCAATGACTCCTTCCTTGGGTTCAATTAATTTGCTAGAGCCACTCACAGAACTCAGAGAAACGTTCTACATATTAGATTACTGGTTTACTATAATAGGATATAACTCAGGAACAGCCAGTTGGAAGAAATGTGTAGGGCAGGGTTTGGGGTAAAGGTGAAGATCTTCCATGCCCTCTTCAGGAATACCATTCTCCTCAAATCTCCAAGTGTTCACCAACCCAGAAGTTCTCCAAACCCCATCCTTTAGGTTTTTATGGAGGCTTCATTACACAGGACTAATTAAACCATTGGCTATTGGGGGTTGATTCAACCTCCAGGTCCTCTCCCTTCCCAGGAGGTTGAGGGGTAGGACTTAAAGTTCCTTCGCCTTCTAAATCACCTGGTTGGTTCTCTTGGCAACTCCTGTCCCAAGGTTCAGGCTAAAGAGTCGCCTCATTAGCATAAAAAAAGACACCTTAGTCACTCCCTGCTTTCCTCACTGAGGAAATTCCAAGGGTTTAGGAGCTCTGTGCCAGAGACAAGGACAAAGACCAAAGATATATTTATCACCCATCACAATATCATACAATTATAGATCAGTAAAACCAGGAGGGATTAAATACCACATCTTGTCATTTCCTTGCTCCAAACCCTTGTCTCTTTGTCAGTTGGATTGTTTGAATTCTTTACCCAGCACTCAGTGCTTCTAGGATATACTCCAAATTTATTTCTAGGTAGACCCTTATGAATATCTTTTTGTTGTTGTTTATTTTTGAGAGAGAGAGAGAGAGAGGCAGAGAGAGAGAGAGTGAGACAGAGGATTCAAAATGGGCTCTGCGCTGACAGCAGAGAGCCCAATGTGACTCGAACTCATGAACCACGAGATCATGACCTGAGCTGTAGTTGGACGGTCAACCAACGGAGCCACCCAGGCGCGCTGAACCCTTATGAGTATCTCATACTGCAGCATACGTGTACTATTCCTCAGATACGATATATACTGCCTAATTGCTTTCACTGGTACTTTTACATTTAGAATAAACTACTGCCTATTGCTACTTGTGGAACTCTTAGCCATCTTTTAAACTTCTCAAAAGTTTTATTCTATTAAGCCATTCAAGTCTCCCTAAGAGATGCTATCTTCTCTACCTTTGATTTCTCAGAACTATTATTTGAACTTCCCGCATGGTTACTATCTTACTCTTCCCTGTCCTATGGTTATTTTCTACTTCTCTTATCTCCTTGTTAAGCTTCAGTCTCTGTAGAGATGGTGTCTTTTCTCACTCACGTTGCAGATTAAACAGTGCTTGTCATCATGACTTCCGTAGAGAGGCATCCGATACCTATTCTTTGTCTTGAGTAACAGAACTCCTTTTTTTCTCCCCCCCACGGTGATAATGTGCCCAACTAAAAATACTACTTACTCTCCAAATTCTCTTGCAGTCAGGTAGCCAAATGAGTCAGTTGTACACAAGGAGATGAAAGCTGAGGGTTTCTGGCTTTTTGGAAATAGACACCACGCTCCTTTCTGCTTTGTTCTTCGTGTCTGGAATGTGGCCATTAGGTTAGTTTCATGGCCATCAGATAATAAGCTTCAGGGTAGAGATGAGCACATTGATTCTTTCATTCAACAAATATTTACTCAGCGCCTACTATAGTGCCAGGCACTGTTATAGATGCTCCAGAAAATGGCAGAGCAGAAGGATAGAAAGAGTCTGGATCCCAGATGGCATCATTAAACATTGAAACAGCTTTAACTGCCTACCTCTAGACTTCATGAACCCCCTTTACTTTCAGCTACTTTTACTCAGTTTTGTTATTTTCTGTTATTTTTAGCTGAATGCATTTCTTATTCATACAATGCTGTTCAATTACTTTTTTAAAGCCTAGAATTTTAAGTGAGACTGACTCAAGTTTATTTTTCCATTGAAGTAATCATACGGATTTCCTCCTTTATTCTATTAATTATTATTGATTTTCAAATCTTGCATTCTTGTAATAAGCCCTATGTGATTGAAATGTAGTTATTATCCTTCTTATTTATCCATGAATTTAATTTGCTACTATTTTGATTGGGATTTTTGTATTATGTCCATGAGAGATACTGGCCTGCTATTTTCCTTCCTTATAATATTCATGTCAAGCTTGAAGTCAAGGTTATGCTGACCATATGAGTTGGGAAGTCCTTCTTTTTTGATTATCAGAAAGAGTTTGCATCAGATTGTTCTTATTCCTTTAATGTTTGGAAGAAGTTACTGGTGAGGCATCTGGGCCTGAGGTTTTCATTGTTTTACTTATGAATTCAATTTCTTTCATAGATACAGGACTGCTAAGATTTTCTGTTTATTCTGTTTATTTTATTTTCTGTTTATTTTCTGTTTATTATTGGTAAAATGTATTTTTCAAAGAATTTGTCCATTTCATCTAAACTCAAATGTATATATCCGTTTATTATCATTTTAATGTCTGTGGAAATTGTAGAGAAGTCCCTTTTTAAAATATATGATATTAGCAAGTTTTGTCTTTTTTTTTCTTAATTTTTCTTGGGTTTATTAATTTTAAAATTTGTTATTGGGGCGCCTGGGTGGCGCAGTCGGTTAAGCGTCCGACTTCAGCCAGGTCACGATCTCGTGGTCCGTGAGTTCGAGCCCCGCGTCAGGCTCTGGGCTGATGGCTCGGAGCCTGGAGCCTGTTTCCGATTCTGTGTCTCCCTCTCTCTCTGCCCCTCCCCCGTTCATACTCTCTCTCTCTGTCCCAAAAATAAATAAAAAACGTTGAAAAAAAAATTAAAAAAAAAATTTGTTATCAAAGAGCCATCTTTCACCTTTGTTAATTATCTCTAGGGTATGTTTGCTTTCTGTTTTATTGCTTTCTGCTATTATTTTCTTTGGGCTTAATCTATTATTTTTTTCACCCTAGTTTCTTGAGGTGGAAGCTTATATCCTTAATATTTAAACGTTCTTTCTGATATATGCATCCAAAGTATAATATTTCCTGTTAGCATTGCTTTAGCTATCTACCATAAGTATTGATATGTCAAGTCTTCATTATCATTTAATTTAAAATATTTTCTAATTTTCACTATGCCTTCTTCTTTGATCCATGAGTTATTTAGAAACATATTGCTTAACTTAAAAATATCTTAGGACATTTTAGTTAATTATCTGTTATTTATTTTAGATTGATTCTACTGTGGTCCAAGAATTTACTCTGTGTGATTGTATTCTTTGAAATTTATTGTGACCTGATGGCCCAGTATCAGATCTATTTTAGGGGTGCCTAGGTGGCTCAGTTGGTTAAGCGTCTGACTCTTGATTTTGGCTTGGGTCATGAGTTCAGTCATAAGATTGAGTCCTGCTTTGGACTCCTCACTGGGAGTGGATTCTCTCAGTCCCTTTCCCTCTGCCCCCCCCCCCCAAAAAAAATAAGGATCTATTTTAGTGAATGTTCCATGTACATTTGTAGAGAATGTGTATTAAAAGTTGTTGGCTATAGAATTATGTATGTATTAATTGTGTAATTTTAAATCATATTGTTAAAATCTCATATATCTTTGCTCATTTTTTATTTGCCTGTTCTATCGGGGACTGAAAGAGGTGTGTTAAAATCTTCAGTTTTTATTATGAATTTACTATTTTGCTTTATATATTTGAAGCTATGTTATTAAAAGCATAGGAATTTATGACTTCTGTTGAGTTGACATTTCTGTCAACATAAAATATTTTTCTATTACTAGTCATCCTTCTTGCCTTTGAGTCTTCTTAATCTGACACTGTTAGATGTCACCAGTTTTCTTTTGGGGAAGGCTGGCACCACGGTATATCATTTCCATCCTTTTCCTTCCTTCGTTACTGTGTCTTTATATTTAAGGTTTGTCCCATCAGAGTCAGGTTTGAATCCCAGTTCTGGTCCTTCGTAGCTAAAACTCAATTTCCTGACTGTGAAATGGATACACACACACACACACACACTCTCTCTCTCTCTCTCTCTCTCTCTCAAATATTAACAATTACTGCTATTAACTATCGTAGTTAATACTCAACCAGTCTTTTTAGATACATTTTTTCTTATTTTTATTTCAATTAAATACTATTCCAGTGTAGTCCTGATTATGTGGTCCTATCATTTATATTAAAATAGGAGGAAAGCACCTCTGTACCTTTGAGTTTCTGGTCCCTCATTATGAAGCTAAATCTGGGGAACATATTCATGTAATTGTATACTTCCTGCTTCAGAGAGGAAAATTAAGAAAGTCCTACCATTTAACTTCCATGAGTTGGTAGGGGATTTTCTAAAAAACTGCTCAGGATGAAGGCCAAAAAACAAAACAAAACGTAACAAAACAATTATAGGCTATGTATAAACAAAAAGGAAGTGATTCACTAAAGATTATCATTTGCTTGAGGGTCTATTTATACTCTCACCGTCCATCCAATCATTAATTCATTTAACATAGATTGAGGAGTTTACCATGTATTTGGGACTGTACTAGGAGTGGGGATACAAAAGTGAATATGAGAAAGTCTCTCCTTCTAGCTGAGAAGTAGGAAAGTTTAGGAAGAAGGAAAGGCAGATACTAGAAAAATGTTACATTCTGTGATATATAGTGATAGTAGGATACAGGGTGCCATGAATGTAGATAGGAGAAAGTATAAATTTGCACCTGGAATATTCTCCTGCTTTTTGTTGTTGTTGTTGTTGTTGTTGTTGTTGTTGTTGCTTATCTTGTGAATGCCTCAGATTTCCTAGATGAAGGGGCATTTGAATTCGGGTCTATAGAATGACTTTGAGGATGAACCAAATTAAGGTTTTATATAACAAAAAATGAGGCACTCTATGTATTTTCAGCAGACAGGGATTAAATATAGGGCTATGTGTGCTTAGGAAATTATTGGAAGAGCTAGGAGAATGTGCTTTAGCTGGAGCCTCCAGTAATGACTCACAGAATGCCACCTATTCTGGGAGCTGCTCTCTTGTCACATCCAGGAGGTGGGAATCAAGAGGTCCACTGGGAATAACTGATTTAAATAAACATGATACTGTAATTGAGACCCAGGAGTCAAGAAGCTGGAATCAGGAAGTTACTTCTGCCAACACCCATGAAGCTGGAAACTGTGTACCAGAATGAAGAAATATTCACATCTGCACAACTTTCCTTGCCCATAGGAAACAAACACAGCTGGAATAGGGCTTCTCCTATCTGCTGATCTTTGAGTGACTGATCTGATTGATGAAGCCCTGTTCACACCCAGAGCTGGAGTGTAAGGGGGTCTGGGAAATGTGATTTTTAGCTTTCTAGGGTTTTCTCTATAAATGAACTCCAGTAGCGGGAGAAGGAAATAGATGCAGAACGCAGACCAGTTATCAAACATACCAGGTGAAGATGAGTGGGTGTAGGAGAGTCAGGGGGAGGTGGGAAAGGAGGCAAAATAATACAGAGATTTGTGGGAATTTCTGGGATGGCTGGGAAAGAGAAACAACAAAAGACGAATCTCGAGGCAAGTCTCATCCAGATGATGAGAATGGACTTGGGGAAGGTGGCAAGGAGGAATATCTCACTTAGGCAGAAGCCCCCAAGTGGTTATTTCCTTAATCAAGCCGAGTGGCCATGGTGGACTAAGGCTATAGTGACAGAAAAAGAGAGAAGAGACAATTGGGGAGCTAGTTAAAATATCATGATCATTTTTTATCACATACTTTTATTTTTTAATGGTGACTTTTCTCTCTGGAAAACAGGCTTTGTTCTACCTTTTCACTTGTTTTAATATAAAGCTTATGGAATGTGTTATTCTAGCCTGTGATGATTCTCTGTTTACTGGGCACCCACAGCACTGTGCTTAATGCTTTCTATCCTCGGGTGGTTTCATATGTTGTTTGCCTTCCCATTTAGAAATGGAACTTTTAAAGAGCAGAGATCATGTTTTATACTTACTTAATGTAATAGGATATAACATTTGAAAACTTTAACTAAGGCACATAGAGTTGATAGATACATTTCCTGCACAGGTTCCAGATCAAAATGTAAAATTTCAAAGGATGTCTCAAAACCAATAACATGACTTCCAACTAATACCTACATTGAGGGTCTCAAAGACTAGGATTGAGGAATGATTTTAAAGAGTATTTCCTTGGAGAGAGCTGGGCTGGGATTTTAGCTCTCCCTGAGGGGGCAAGATGAGGTACATTCATCTCATCTTAAGTCCAGTGCAAAAGACTTACTAGAAGCACTTACGGAACTTGGTGTGAAATTAGGATACAGAGAAGACCAGAGATTGCCTCCTATTTGAGAAATCTAAAAGGCATCCAACAGGCGGGTTTGCTTTAGATGGATGAACTGGAGGAGTGTGCATGACTCATATCAACGGAATCTCAGACGAGAAGTCCTCACTGATGGGGCTCTTTCTAAGAATCCACAAAATAGCTCATAAGAATCACTGTTATTTACCAGAGGGTACAGGACAATTTTATGATAGTACTAATTCGGTAAGAGTTTTCCTGTGTACCCCAACCTCTCCTTTCTTTTCTCAATACCCTTTGGACTTGGAAGAGAGGATCACAACCAGATTAGAAAAATGGAGAGGGGAGATATAAGAAAGAAGGATTCCCCCTCCCTTCATCTACCTCCTTTCCTGATCCCCTGCCCATCAAAGTCTTGTGGGAGGAGAGGAGGGAAGAATTCTAATTCCAAATTCAATTTGAAATTTTGATTATTGCATGTAATTAGACACTGTCAAGTATGAATTTGAGATGGTGTTTACAACTTGAAAGGATAGGTGGAATTTTGTTACCAGAATGATTAGAACAATCAAGGGACTTTTGAGTTTTCATTCAGGTCAGTGGAAGAACATTCTCCATTTAAAGGGAGAGAGTGAGGCAAGATGAAAATGAATCCTGTTTGCTAAACTACTGGTTGAACTTTGTAATTTCCAGGGCATCTGCTGGTGCAGTCCTGGATAGTAAGTGGAAAAGGCAACATGGTTTGGTACAAAGAGCCTTCTGCTACATCATAGCCATATGACCTTATGAAACACATCTAATTCCTATGAATCATGGTTTCCTAATCTGCAAAATAAAATGAATACATGATATCCGCCTTTTTTACTTCACAATATTATTGGAAAGATCAAATAAGATTGTACGTTTAAAAAGTGTTTCTAAATTCCAATGGGGGGGGGGTGGCGCCTGGGTGGCTCATTCAGTTAAGCGTCAGACTTCAGCTCAGGTCATGATCTCTTAGTTCCTAAGTTGGAGTGCCACCTCGGGTTCCATGCTGATAGCTTGGAGCCTGGAGCCTGCTTCGGATTCTGTGTCTCCCTCTCTGCCTCTCCCCCGATTGTGCTCTCTCACTCTCTCTCTCTTTCTCTCTCAAAAATAAACATTAAAAAAATTTTTTTTTAATTCCAATAGGTAGTCAAAATCAAATAATTACCTGGTGATTATGTACTGTGACCAGATGGGACTTTGAAAATTCATAAAATCTTCCCTTCTTGCCCATGGCCTGAGCCATCCTAAACCCAAAGCCAAATAAGAACAATTAAAGAAGAAGAAGAAAGCTCCAGAGAAGGATATTCCACAGAATCCTCAGTGGCCCCTTTCTATTCCTAACACTACTAGGATAATCTGTTCTGCCTGCCCATTCTTATTGTTTTATCACCACTTATAAAAACCACTGACAACTTAGCACTAATGAAAGTTTTCTTCCCTCATCAGTTTTTCAGCACCTTCCCCAACATGAGTGTCGAATTACTGGCCAATTATCTGGAAACTGAAGAGAGCCCCAGAGAGGCAGTGAATTAGTAAGGAAAGCACTGACAGAGGGAGGTAATGTCGGCAGAGAAGGTTGATTGAAAAAGCGTCTTCACGTGGCTCATAGAAGGGCCGGGAAAGTAGACCAGAGCATGAGGTTGAGCCCCAGGGACGGCTTTACTCAACAAGAGAAGGGTGTGAATATCTCACAGACAATGCAATATCTGTCCGTGTTTATGGCATGGGATCTCCCTGACAGAGCCACTAGGAGATTGGTTGCCACTAATTAAAAATGGTTCGAGCCGTGTTTGAATGTCACAGCATTCTGTTGTATCGTGTAGAATAACAAAAACAGAGGCATTTGTGAAGGAAAGTGGACCGTGAAATCTGAGTGATGCTGCAGTTGTGCAGGAAATCGTTCCTCTTCTTCCCCTCCCCAGAGTGTTTCAAATTTAGATTTTCAGCTTCTGGAATCAATGATGATGGATTCCACCATCTCCACCACCACGCCCTATCCGTCTGCTTTTTCTCCTGTGAGTGGTGCCATTTAAAAGAATATAAACCACCTCGCTCATTGCTTCTTTGGAGCTTACGTTCTAAAATGAACTTTTCATTCATAGACCAGTGAGAGAATAAGTATACCGTGTAACAGAGTGGACCAAGGAATGGAAATGACAGATCGAAAGCTTATTAATTACCTTGCGTTCTGATGTTAAAAGGGATATATTTATATATACATATTGGAATGGGGGAGAAATAGAGGGCAGTGTGAGGGAGCTATTTTAGTTGGTGAAGAGATGAGAATCTTAAGTCAAAAGAAAAAAATACACTTTATGTATAATATTTAAAGTTCTAACAGTAATGAAGAGAAGAACTAAAAATAAATGAACTCTCCAAACCAGGAAGGGAGAGGGAGGAAGTAGAACTGAGTTAAAGTGTTTCATCTTTTAGGGTGGCTAGTCAAAGACACTGTCTGAAGTTAACAAGTCAAGAAACAGAATTGCAGCATATTCTTTATAGTAGTGGAAATGACTATCTTTGGTTATAAACACAAGAGCAATCGCTTTCCTAGGGGGCTGAAGCAAAGCTTCAGGAGGCACCATAGAGCAAAATGTATATAGGAGTTGGGCTTTCCTTTCTTTCCTTCCCTGTTCAACCAGAACAACTCTGCTGTTTGTCTGTTTTACATCTTGGGCTACAGTGAAATCTTTTGATTAAAAAAAAAACAAACCTTTCTTTGCTTTTAAAATGTTTGGAAAACGTCGTCTTAGGACAAGATGCCTCTGTTACAAAGATCTGGATTAAAATCCTTAATTCTGGCAGGGCCAAAGAAATTCTAGGGAAAGGTTAGTGGCTTTTATAATACAAATCTTCCTTGACCTAAGATGGTTTTACACCCTGATAAACCCATCATAAGCTGAAAATATCCTAAGTTGAAAATGCATTTAATACACCAAACCACCCGGCATCATGGCTTAGCCTAGCCTACCTTAAGCATGCTTAGAATACCTGCGTTAGCCTGTAGTTGGGCAAAATCATCTGATGCAAAGCTTATTTCATATTCACATGTTGAATATCTCATGTAATTTACTGAAAACTGTACTGAACTGAAGAACAGAATGGTAATAGGGGTACAGCAAGGTTCTAAGTGTATCGTCCGTGTTTACCCTCCTGACCGCATGGCTGACTGGGAGCTGCGGCTCGCTGCCCAGCATTACTAGAGAATATCGCACCACAAATTGCTAGCCCAGGAAAAGATCCAAATTCAAAAACTGAAGTGCAGTTTCTACTGAATGCATATGGCTTTCACATCCCTATAAAATTGAAAATTTTTAAGTCAAACCATTGTAGTTGAAGATCCTCTGTATTATACATATCCATATAACCACTCCTTTGCAAATAGATTCTCTTTTACCCACTAGCTGCTCCAGAAATCATGATTTCCTACCTACTCAGGCCACAGCTTATTGAACCAAGAGTGAAGAGCTCACTGAAGTTTGGCAGTTTTAAAGTTAGATTCTTAGGTCCTAGACTCTGGGATTTGAAGTGAGTTGATACACACTTGGGAGCTGTGAGGTGACTGTCTTGGCCACTTTGCAGTCAGGTAATAAAGAAGTATAAGGAAGCAAAGAGGAGGTGAGGAGGTATTGAGGAGCCCCAGAGAGAAAAGATTTTCTCTCCTTTCCATTTCATAGTCCCCCCATCCCTGATGAAACCATTAGATTCCATTATCCTAGATCTTCTCAGTGAAGCCTCTGTTATGTCTGTCAAGTGTGCATGGGTTTTGTTCCTTGAATCTGGAAAGAAAAAAAAAAGGCTTTGTATAAGATATCGAATAGAATGCATACAACTCTGGAGAAACAACTTAGAAGGTGTTAGGAACAGTTAATAAAATTAGTCCAAGAGAAAAATTGTTAGAATTCAGAGAGGCTTGGATGACAGAGATTAAAAGGGCACAGCCCATGAACACCTGCAGGGTGACTTAGTGGCTGGAGCTCAGAGAACCTATTGAGATGAGGATCTGGTGACTAGGAAGACGACCTAAAACAAATGAGTTTATCAAAGGCACATACAGCACAAGACTTTGCTTTCCTAGGGTCAGAGAGAAGAACTAAGGGATGTACTTACCTTTTGGATTGGGGTTAGAAGTAGAGAGAATAAACAAATAAGGGTATTTGCAGCTATAGGTAGAGGCAGCTCTCTTCTAGTGGTGATAGGAACCCAGAGTGACTAGCATGGACTGAGTAGAACTTGAACTTCTCAAAAACAGTTACACTGAAAAAAAACCTGTTTTCAAGTACTTTACCTAATTTGCACACGACTTTTGTCATGACATTCCTATAAAGCACAGTGATAAAAATAATTTAGTAAACCAGATGCTGGGGCCTCCTGGTTCCATGAATTAGGCTGAAGTGAACCATCCACACCTTCTAAGTTTCATTCCCAAATCCATCAAGGTTCTTGGAGGAAGAAGGGTCTCCTGGTTAATAGGCTCTATTCAGGAAGTGTTGCAGGGACAGGAAACAAAGGGCAGTTTGCTCTCTTCAGGAGTATCTGTGTGCTGCAGCCCAGTGAATTATGGGAGAAGAGAAGTTTGCTTTATAACAGGTAATACTGAAGGCATAAAATACTCATCTCAGAAGACATGAACACACATTTCTCTAAAGAAGATATACAGATGGCCAACAAACACATGCAAAGATACTCAACATCACTCATCATCAGGGAAATGCAAATCAAAACCACAATGAGATATTACCTCACACCTGTTAGAAGGGCTAAAATCAGAAACACGATAACAAATGTTTGCAAGGGTGTGGAGAAAAAGGAACATTTCTGCCCTGTTGGTGGGAGTGTAAACTGGTGCATCCACCGTGGAAAACAGTATAGAGCTTCCTCAAAAAATTATAAATAAAACTACCATAGATCTAGTAATTCTACTACTAGGTATTTACCCAAAGAATCCAAAAACACTAATCCAAAAAGATATATGTACCTCTATATTTATTGTAGCATTATTTACAATAGCCAAATTATGGAAGCAGCTCACGTCCATCAATACATGGATGGATAAAGAGGCGGTATATTGTACAATGGAATATTACTCAGACATAAAAAAGAACGAAATCTTGCCATCTGCAACAACATGGATGAATCTACAGAATATAATGCTAAGTGAAATAAGTCAGAGAAAGACAAATAACAGTATTACTTCACTCACATGTGGAGTTTAAATGAGTGAGAGAGAGAGAGAGAGAGAATGAACATGAAGAGAGGAGAAGCAGATAGAGAGAGAGACACACACACAGAGTCCGAAGCAGGCTACAGGCTCTGAGCTGTCAGCACAGAGCCTGATGTGGGACTCGAACCCACAAACTGGTTCTGAGCTGAAGTCGGATGTTCAACGAAGTGAGCCACCCAAGTGCCCAATACATGCCGAATACAGTACATAAGCACTGTTAAAGAAACATTTGATTTAACCCTGCAAAAAGGTTTCCCTTTTCTGATTAAGAAAAAAGAAACTCTTTGTGTTTCCTCTTTGGCTGTTACAAGCATATATGCACACACCTATTTATCTAAAAGCATTGTCCTTTTGCCCTAAAGATACATTTTCTTTTGAAATCAGTTAAGGTCCCCCCCCCCCTTTTATTATTTTGGCCAATACGTGCTGTTGTTCAGCAAAACCTTCAGGAGTGTAGGTGGTGTTGGAGAAATCATATGATTTAATGGACAAGCAGTCTGTGAAACTGCACTCGTGTGCTATATCACATTTCGTACTCCGTGTTCTTACACAGTGCCATGACTCTGCTCAGAAGGAAATTTGCATTATTGTCCTTGGGAATAAGAATAGATCAGAATTTGCTGTTATGTAACAATGATCCATTATTAGATGGTGTCTTTCATGCATGGTAACCATGCTCCAAATGGACCTTGTCTCCATGGTCCTTGCTATGTAGCTAACAGAGGCCAATCTGTTACACCAGGTTTTTCCTAGTGTGAGCCACAGCCATCCTGCCTGAGAATCACCTCACACAAATCTACCGAATCCTTTACCATCCCAGCTTCCCACCAGTTTCTCCACTCTCTGAGGCAGCAATTCTTTTCTTTTTTTAATGTCTATTTATTTTGAGAGAGAGAGAGGGAAAGTGAGTGAGCACTCATGGGAGTGTGTGTGCCTACATTGAGGAGGAGCAGAGAGAGAGAGAGAGAGGGAGAGAGAGAATCCCAAGCAGACTCCGCACTATCAGCTCAGGGTCCTACACAGGGCTCCATCCCATTAACCATGAGATCATGTCCTGAGCCAAAATCAAGAGTCTGATGCTCAACCGACTGAGCCACCCAGGTGTCCCAGAGCAGCAATTCTTAAACTTCGCTGCACATTGGAATCACCCAAGGTGATTTAAAGCATAATGATGCCTAGTTCCATCTCCAGAGATTCTGAATCAATGGGTCAGTGGTGTGGCTTGAACATGAGGGTATTTGAAAGTGCCCTGAGTGATCCCAACATGTAGACAAGGCTTAAAACCACCGTTCTGGGGCTCCTTAGATTGTGGGAGAGGAGGTCTGATTATTTTTGTGTCACTTCCCCTCATTGTGCTTGGCATTGGGTCCCTGAAAGAACTGGTTCGGGGATGATGTTGATGTGCAAATACTACAGACAGCCCTTCATTTCTCACTCTTGGTAGGCGGAGAGTATCTCCATCTTCCAAAAAGTTTTCCTCAGTATTGACGTTCTTTGCCCAATAGGATGTTCAACCACACTTTCCCCTACAGCCCTACAAATGATATTAGGAATAAAGTCTACGAGGATGGCCTCTTCATCCAGAGGTTTTATAGCCTCTGCACAACAACTATATCTTAAATGATATACTAAGCACAAAATGTAAAGAAATAATTAGGTGTGCTTTGATATTGTTGACGGATATTCTTAATTCTTTTAATGCTTGTTCCTTTTCTTCTACCTCTCTCAAAAGTTCAAGAAGAAAATCCATGAGTTCCTCTTCCAGCTTCTTGCCGTTCTTTTCTGCCGTCTTGTCTTGGCTTAAGCTTCTCTATTTTTGAAATGCCCTTCTTCTTATTCCTTCTCTACCTGGTGAACTCATTTCATTGCGCAACTTTCCCAAACAGCCCTTCCTCTTTAAAATAAATTGTTTCTACATGCTCGCACATCATCTTGAATGTATTTTAATCGCAGCGTTTATCAAATTGCATTATAGCTGGGGTTGTTTTCACAATTGTGGTCTTTGCTAGACTAATCCAACAAAACGTTTTTTTTGTTTTTTTTTTTAACGTTTATTTATTTTTGAGACAGAGAGAGACAGAGCATGAACGGGGGAGGGTCAGAGAGAGGGAGACACAGAATCTGAAACAGGCTCCAGGCTCTGAGCCGTCAGCACGGAGCCTGACGCGGGGTTCGAACTCACGGACCGCGAGATCATGACCTGAGCCGAAGTCGGCCGCCCAACCGACTGAGCCACCCAGGCGCCCCCGTTTGTTTGTTTTTAATGTTTATTTATTAACATTAATAAATAGAGTGTGAGAGACAGAGTGTGAGTGGGGGAGGGGTAGAGAGAGCAGGAGACACAGAATCTGAAGCAGGCTCCAGGCTCTGAGCTGTCAGCGCAGAGCCCGACATGGGGCCTGAATTCACAAACTGTGAGATCGTGACCTGAGCTGAAGTCGGATGCTTAACCAACTGAGCCACCCAGGCGCCCCTAATCCAACAAACATTTAATGAGTGGCCATGAGTGACAGGACTTGGGTTAACCAACACGAAAGTGCTATTTTCTCTGCCATCTTTGCACTTTAGGAGCTCAGACTGTAGTGAGGAAGATACCTCATTATATTATCCCTTGAGAGATGCTATAAGATATAGATATACAATGGTAAGGGAAATTCTAAGTGCTAAGGGTTGTTGTTTAAAATGGGAATACTTAATTTCTGGGTGTCAGAATCATCCTCAATTGGTAAGGGAAGTTGGATTATTTGGATAAACATCTAGCCTTTGTCAAGATTCTCTTTCAGAAAAGTCTTACTGTATCAGTACAGTTGGAGACAATATTCTGGCTAGGATCAACTATTGATCACCTACAGAGTGGCTTTTATGATGATATGAGCTGCGTAGAACCTCTTTAAATTTTGGGTTACCTCCAAAAGGTTGGACACATTTCTATCATTTCCAGATACAAATCCCCAGGTGCAGAAGGAAGAAAATACTGGGATTTGACTTCATTAGATTTAGGCTTGAACCTAGACTATACTATCTATTAAGGGGCTAAGTTAGTTCTTCCCTTGAGCATCAATTTCCTTGTAACAAAAGGATAAAAATACCTTGCTTGGTTGTTGGATGATTAAATAAGATAATGCAAGTGAAGCACTTAGCACAGTGCCTGACACATAAAGAGAATTTAGTAAATGTTGATTCCCCTCCATACACTGTCAAAAATGTTGAAAAGAACAGGTTGCTCCAGAACCAATGGGAAAATGCCAGAGGACGTCTAGCACAGAGAGCAGCTGCTTGCTACTTCTTTTATCTGGTGATTAATAACATTCCACAGTTTGCTGAGCTCGTCAAGCAGCTGAGGAGTTAATTTTCACCCACAATTCCCTCTCCAAGTTTGGACTCAGGCCACTTGGGTTCAGAGTGTCCTGGGTCCAGGGTGAACAGAATTCATGGCCCTCCTCCTTCTGCGCTAACCTGTCTCAAGGCTGGCTGCTGAAGGAGTGTTCGTGATTTCTTTTACTCTTCATCACCACACAAGGCCACCTGGAGAAGAGAAAGAAGGTTGCTTCATCTGCAACTCAGTAAATATCTCAGGGCTGGGCAGAGAGCAAGGACTTGTAAAATGAAAGAGGAAGGGCTTTCTGATTCGTGTCTGGCTCCCCCAAACCCTGAGCAATCTGTTCCTGTTTAAAACAAAAAGCAAAACATGTTTCCTCAAACCGTTTTAAGAGAATAGTGATGACTAAGGCAGTATATTTATTTCAGCTGTCACAGGAGGCATGGACTCCTGAATTATTATTTTTGTTAAATTCTCCTATATTTTTGAAAATACTCGTTTCCTTCCTAGGGACTCCGAAAAAGAAATTCTTTTTTGGACGTTAAGATACCAGAGGAGCAAATTCTCAATTCTGAAAACTTTCGTTGTTCAAAAAGATCAGAAAAGATGCTCGACGAGAACACAGATCTAAAGATGGTTGAGCAAAGTTAAAAAAAAAAATTAATAAAGAGACAAGTGGAAATTATCTTCACGCATTTAATAAATAACCATTAAGCACCTGCTGTGTATGAGAGGCCATAGATATGATACTGGGTTACCAAAACTGAACAAGATGTACCTGACTCCTCATGTTTCTTCACAGCCTGCGGTGTTAACAAGAAAACACATCATTACAATAGAGCTTGATAAAGGCACTGATAGTGGAAGTGCAAAGAGGTGTAAGAGAGGACTCAGCGACCCACAAGATGAGCAGAATTTAGCTAGATGAAGAGAGTTGTGGGTGGAAAGGGCATTCTAGGCCGAGGGAACAATGTATCTTAAGGCTTAGAAATAGGAGTGGGTTTGGGGAATTAAATTCATTTCAGTGTATGTGGATCACAAATGTAGCAGGAGGAATAGCTGGAGATGAGCTTGGCAGGAGAGCCATTATCTTCCTTTCAGCAGCTTGATGCTGGTAAATTGTGGATTTAGGATTGAGAGGAAAGTAGAGTTCCTTGGAGATTTTGGCCCCAAGCTCTGCTCCTATTGAATCTAGCCAAGAGGGACGCGTACTGTGGTTCCCTGTTTCCCATTTTGCTATTGTTTCATGCAGCTTATTGACTCCTCTTGTGTTGCCTACCCTCAAACAGGTCCGTGGTATCGGCTCTACCTCAGATCTGACTCGAGTTTTCTAAATCGCTTGGGATAATATAATTGGCACCACTGGTCACCTTCCTTTGGAGTTAGCCCTTCTGTTTGCTTAGTCACTCTTGCCCTAGGACCATTAGTTCTGGCCTCTTACTCTTTCCTTGCCAATTCACTGAAAGTTGTAATTGTCAGTCTTTTTTTTTTTTTTAACTTTTTAAATTTATTTTTGAGACAGAGAGAGACAGAGCATGAACGGGGGAGGGGCAGAGAGAGAGGGAGACACAGAATCGGAAACAGGCTCCAGGCTCTGAGCCATCAGCCCAGAGCCCGACGCGGGGCTCGAACTCACGGACCGCGAGATCGTGACCTGAGCCGAAGTCGGACGCTCAACCGACTGAGCCACCCAGGCGCCCCTGTAATTGTCAGTCTTGACAGTTCATTTCCCCTGGCAACGTTAGACTCCCTCCTCACCAAGGACTGAATGTTCAACAACCTCAGGGTGAGCCTTTCAGCCTGTTTGACTCTTCTGGTCCTGTTAATCAGATTTTCCTGCCCTCAGAGGTACCTCTTTTGTCTACTGCTCCTAACCACAGAGAGTTGCTCGATAGGCTCTTGATTAAATCCAAATGGCCCACGAAATACCTGTATTTCCTTCTTGGTCATTGTACATCAACTCTGTTGTTGTTTTTCCTCTATTACCTGCCTACCCTCATCCTCTAAAAGTTGTTTCAAATACATTTCTTTCTCTAGAAACCTCCAAGCTTGCTTTATTGACACAGTAGAGATACTGACAATGTCATTTTTCTTCAGCAAGGTTAGGGCTATTTTTCATCTCCACTTTAACATATCCATGTTTCTTTATCTACATTTGATTCTTCCTTCCAGGTTCAGCTATGAAGTGCCCTTTCTCTTCTCTTACTTATGAAATGTTCTCTGGGGGCTCCTTTAACAAGGTTGAAGATGTGTACTTGTTTGACTTAGAGTTTTTTTTACGTTTATTCATTTATTATTTCTGAGAGAGCACAAGTTGGGGAGAAGAAGAAGAGAGAGACACACACACACACACAGAATCTGAAGCAGGTTCTGGGCTCTGAGCTGTCAGCATAGACCCCAATGCTGGACTTGAACCCACGAACCATAAGATCATGGCCTGAGCCGATGTCAGACGCTTCATGGACTGAGCCATGCAGGTGCCCCTAGAATTGTTTCTTTACATACCTGTGGGCAAACCCAATTACATCCTGCTTTACCTCACCCAGAATTGACAAAAGAGGTCTCTTCCCTTCTACAATTTTTTTTCCACTTTGCAGGGGGAAGGAAAATACAGTGTATTATATTTATTAACTCAGCTGCTGCTAGTCATTCTCTGGTCTTTTTTACATGAAACCTCTAAGAGAGTGCTGGGTGTATAGCACAAACTTAAATACTGAAATTACTGATCAGTTGATAGATTAAAGTAGAGCGTGACTCTTGTTCAGCTCTGCTTATCTCTTCCTTTCAAAGAACAACCATGTTCCTGGCATGGTTCATCTTGTCTGGCTAATTACCTCCATGCCTGATTTACCTTTTTGTTTTTTCTTTAATCAGTTATCAGTTTCCTCTGGTACTTGTGATTAGGAACTCTTTAGCCCATGAACAGGTTCTTTTAGTTAAATCAGTTTCTACCAATTAGCTCTTCTAATACAGTTCTTAAGAAATTGGTAGAAACTTTATTTTTGCAGCCACCCACAAAAAAATCAGTGTGCAAATATTCAGCACCTCAATTGAATGAGTCTTTTAATTCACAATATTTCCGGTAGTTTCTCTTTGAGTGAATCACTCTTGTTTGACAACTTGGGCAGGGCTCCATGTTGGAGGGCTAATTTACCCATGTGGCTGGCTGACTCAGTTGACCCCTCATTATTCTAATGGTATTTTCGATAGATGCCCACTGCCTCCCAATATTCAAGACCCTCCACTGTGGGATTAGACAGTGAGCTGAACATGGATTCTGATATAACAGCTAAGATATTTTTAATGTTTGGGAAAGGTGATGTGCAATGACATTAAGAGTACTTTGCTGAAATTCAGGAAATTTGGGGGTTAGTCCTAAATCTGACAGTTGCTTGAAATGAGATCATCCTTAATCTCTCTGTGTCTCAAGTTTATCTCCTATAAAATGAAGTTTCCCTTAGGTCAAACACTTTTGTTGTTCCTATGTTTACAGTGCTACTGTGAAAGGAATATCTTAGGGACTTTTATTTATTCCCATTGCTCCATAATTTCACCAGTGGACCTTGCTATGGATCTTTGCAAGGTCATTTTTAGATAATCTATAGGCACTATCAAGTTGGAGACATTTCTTAGAATTTTTCTCATATTACCTGAGCCTGAGAATTTTAAAGGAGCTTTCCCAAAGTCATATATCCTGAAAATGTAGATTTAGAGAATCTAGCTTCTGTAGAAGATGAGATTAGAGACAGTCGAGAGAGGCACTATTTGAAGGGAAAGAGGCTGAGAATTTTCCTGAACAGAGATATGGATCCTTAGATGAAGAGTACATTTCAAATTTCAAATAACTAAATAAAATAAATCCACCTCAGAGTTAAACTGCAGAATATCCAGGGTAACAAGAAAAATCTGAAGATCAGCTAATCCCAAAGAAAGATTACCTACCAAGAAAATTAAATTTGAAAATTAAATGAGAAGTAGACTTCTCATCTGTAATCATAGATTTTAGAGGACAGTGAAGTAAACATCTTCAAAGTCCTGAGGGAAAATAACTGACAACTTACAATTTTATTCCCAACTAAATGATTATTCAAAAGTAAGGGAAAACCGAAGACATTTTCAGGCATATGTTCCACCCACATATCCTTTTTAAAAGAACAACTATACCATAATGACAAGAATACTCAGAGGGGATAGGAGGGATGTAATAAACAACAGTGCGCACACAAGTTGAAAGATGTTGGTAAACTTAAGAAGAGCAATTTGATTATTAAAAATAATATTCCTGTCTTGCATTAAAAAAAAGAAACCAATGCTATATAGTAATAACTTTATGGGTATGGGAAATGTTTGCATGCTCTGGGGTCATTGTCTTGTTCAGTTGGAGGAGACACCGAAAAATGTAGACTTTGTTAGAAAAACCTATATCTAAGTATGTATGTTTAGGGAAACCACTAGAAGAATAAAAATATAACCTACAGCTTCCACACCAACATAGAAAAACCTTATATTCCAATGGAATACAGGAAAGGGGAGGGGAAAAACCACTAAACAAACAACCAAAAGGTGAATTAATCTAAATGTATAAAGAACAATGATCACTGAGCATATTATTTTAGTCATGGGTCTTATTTTACAGAGATTTGAATTACTCTAGATTTCCTGTGGCACTTGGGGGGAGGGAGAGAGTGGCAAGGGGGTGGAAACCATCTAAACTACCAGGATTATCAGACTTGGTTTACTCTCATATCTAATTGTTAGCTCCAAGCTGAATGTTTCTTCCCTTAATATTATTTACAACATAATTTCAGACAGATTTCCAGACTTTCTTTATATAAACTAGAGAGTAGCTTATATGAAAGCCATTTTCATTTAATACTGAGAAGAAAAAGAAAACACCTTTGTATTGCCTCTCAAACACCTGGAATCTGGTGTTTGATTCCACTTCCCAGATGGCCTCTTAATCTAGCTCTTTATAGACAGCCCATAGGTCAGGAATGCCAAATAGTATGCTGCAATTTTAGAAACTGTTGTCTGTGTCTGTCTATGTTGACTGTAATTATAGAGGTATTTAAAACTTTTGCATTTTGCCATTGGGAGAAAAACAGAAAGATTTGGAGTAATCAGTTGTTATGGACACATCTTGAAGTTAAATCGAAACTATGTTTAGTTTGTTACAAGCACAGGCTGATTTCAAAAACAGCCTGGGCTTTTGAAAGTTGGGTATTTGCAAATATTCTAAATTCAATCCTTAAGTTCCTCAACCAGCTGTTGACCTTCAAAAACAGGAAATCAATAGACTATGCTTTGTATTATGGTGAGGCTTAAATTTTCAATTTGATCACCTATTTTGTTCATTTAATTCGTAGCTATTCTATTCTTCTCTTATTGTATATCAAAAAAACTTTTTTTTTCATTTTGCTTGGGCTTGGGGTACTTGAGCTTAAGTTTACTTTTTTTGTTCATAAGTCAAATTGTAGGTCGCTAAGTTACAAGCATTAGTATTCGTAAGGATTCCATAGTCCAAACTTTGATTACATAGAAGATGACACTGAGCGTCGAAGAGAAAATGTAACTTCCCCAAATCCTTGGGATGCATTAGTGACAAAGAGATTTGACCTGAAACCTAGATAATTTGTGGGTTGTCTTTTCAGAGATATTCATAACATGACCATTTCACCATGTAGGCAAAAGAGTTGTTTTATTATTTCAAAATTTAACAGACACTATTTCAATCAATGACACATCCTCATGTTGAACAAAAAAAAGTTTCAGTAGAAATTCAGTGAAGAAATTTATCGATCAGTTTGCTGTGAAAGTTGTGGATGTTTTCTGCCCTGGCTAATTCACAAGAGGAAACTCATTTAGGAAATTCCTGACTTCAGCGCATTAATATTGTGTAAAGTAGTAATTTGTTATTGTTTAAAAATTATAGAGTATTTCATGCATACAAATAAGGATTAAAGGGTCTTTGTAAATCACTATCCCAGGTTTGTTCCATACTTCAAAAATACCTAAGAAGATCCTTGACACCAAATAAGTGCAAGTCTACAAATGTTTATTGACAACCTAGTTCATCAAATATACTGTGTGAGTCATCATGTAATGTACGAAGTTGAAGAATTCCCAGAGACTTTACAATTTAATTATAACAGGGAGCCAAAATCTGGTTTTTTGAAGATAGAGCACTGCTATTTTGAAGTTGAATTTGGTTTCAGCTCATAATATGAGAGGCAAGAATTAGTCTTTAGGGGAAATTTTTCTTTGTCTTGGGACGGGATTATTTTGCTTTTAGTCTTGTGAATTTAGATCATGAACCTCTCTACTTACTGCTCAGGGAGCTCTGAGTACAAGGGAGTAATATAAATGTACTTGCTTCAGACCAATTTGTGAAATATTTTGTTAAGTAAGTTGAGTGTGCCAGCACAAGTGTGGTCCAGCAGAAGTTGATAATTTTCCCCACGAAGTTTGAATGGAGGTAACCTAGGGACAGAAATGGATTGTTCCTTGATTATTTGTGGGTGAGTGTGTTTGTGAAAAACTGCTTTCTGTTTATAAACTGCTTCCTCTTTGTTTCCGAGCACAGAGCTAGACTGTTTCCTAGCCTTCCTTACAATTAGTTGTGCCCATGTGATTGGTTCTTGTCAAAAATATGTAAGTGGAAGTGTGTCATTTCCAGGGCAAGGCATGTTAAGAAGTGAATAGGCCTTCCCTGAGCCCCTCTTTCTCCTTTCCCTTCATTGATGAAGTTGACAAAGAGTCTAGAGAAGGGCAGGGCCCCAAGATGAAAGAAGCCTGCATCCCTGAATTGCCTCAAAGAGAAACGCTACCTGCAGACTTGGAACACTATGTTTCATCGTTAAATAAAAGAAAAATAAACTATTTTGTTGAAATCTGTCTTATTTGTTACAGCAGCTCACATTACCCTAACACATACAGTATTCTTGTCTATGTGCCTCCTCATAGCAAGCTGGGGAACTGGGCTTCTCCTACATAAACATATAGGCTCATCTCTCTTTTTAATACGTGAGGACAGAGTGTGAAAAGGAAAGGCAGTTGATTGGTGCGGCAACATATTGAATCCCTGATATTTTTTTTGAGACAGAATAGTTCAGACATTAGGAAATTATTAAATTAGGATTAAGATTAGGAAATATAGGGGTGCCTGGGTGGCTCAGTCGGTTAAGTGTCCGACTTCGGCTCAGGTCATGATCTTGCGGTCGGTGAGTTTGAGCCCCGCGTCGGGCTCTGTGCTGACAGCTTGGAGCCTGGAGCCTGTTTCGGATTCTGTGTCTCCCTCTCTCTCTGACCCTCCCCCGTTCATGCTCTGTCTCTCCCTGTCTCAAAAATAAATAAACGTTAAAAAAATTTTTAAAAAAAGATTAGGAAATATATAAGACTTCAGAATATTATCATTGATTAACTTCTCTGGTCTCAGAGGATGAGACATAACTAGGGGGTATGGAGTAGAATCTTTCTCAAGGAAATCCATGGTTCTATCAGTCATTCAGGGATGAGAAAGAAAGTGAATCTAGGAGAGCTGAGGTTTAATTAGGCTTGGGTTTGTAGAGTGGAAAGGCCCAAAGAGTTTTCTTGGTGGTTGTTGAGTTTGACCTCCAACCACATGGAGGCCTGAGTTTTTATTTTTTTAATTATTTTTTTTTACTTTAGAGAGAGAGTCGCAAGTAGGGGGAGAGGGGCCGAGAGAGAGAGAGAGAGAGAGAGAGAGAGAGAGAATCTTAAGCAGGCTCCACACTCAGCCCAGAGCCCTACATGGGGCTCGATCCCATGACCCTGAGCTGAAATCAAGAGTCAGAGGCTCAACCAACTGAGACACCCAGGCGCCCCAACTTTCTCCTTTTTTAAGGCTGAATAATATTCTATTGTATGTCTAAACCACAATTTTAAATCCATTAATCCTTCAATGGACATTTAGGTTGTTTATGCATCTTAGCTATTGTGAATAGTGCAATAATGGACATGGGAGTGCTAATATTTTTTTAAGATATTAATTTCAATTCCTTTGGATAAATACATAGAAGTGGGATTGCTGGGTCATATGGTAGTTCTATTTTCAGTTTTTTTGGGGAACCTCATACTGTTTTTAATAGTGGCTGCACTATTCGGCATTTTCACCAATAGAGTACAAGGATTCCAATTTTTCCAGATCCTTGCCAATATTTTCTCTGTTTTTGGATAATGGCCATCCTAACAGGTATGAGGTAGTATCTCACTATAGCTTTGACTCACATTTCCCTGATGATTAATGATGTTGAACATCTTTTCATCTATCTGTCTGCCTTTTGTGTATCTTCTTTGGATATGGCTAGGTGTTTTAATAGCCCCATTGTGTCATAGTTACATTATTCTTTAAACCTTCAGTGAAACATTGCTCAAAGTCACAAACTCATCTCAAGTATAATGAGGGCAAGGGAAGCTAGATGTGAAGAGGTGGAGAGAAAAAACAATTTGGAGAACCCATGGAGATGGACTGAAGACCCTGATAGTTCTTTTGGTCTCTTTCGGTGGTATGAGTGTGCTGCAGGTGCCAGGGTCTTTTTCACAGAGCTAAACACACACACACCTGGCCTAGGAGTCAGAGAGCTAAAGGAAGATCTAGGAGGAGCTAAGGGGGAGCCGTTGGTGTGACTATTTTCTCAAGACAATAGGGTAAGCCAGCAGAGCAACATGTATGAGTCACAGTATATTTGTTGCCTCATCTCCTCTCTCCGAATCTCTCTTGTGGTCCACCCTTAATTGGAATCACCCAGGAAAGGGAACTCTGGAAAATATAGGTCAGCCTAGCCAAGTTGACAGACATATTACAAAGCCACCACAATAATGTCTTAAATATTTTATGGGGCACTGTCAGATGTTATGCAGGGAAAGAGTTTCAGCCTCTCTAGTTTACCTTGTTGCTTGGTAAGGAATTCTTGACTGTAAGCTTTGCAAGGATAGGGCAATGTCTTTATTGCCTTCTTTACACTCTACTGCCTAACACATGCACCTTTACATAGTAGCCTCTTAATAAGCATTTGCTGAATAAATGAATGTGTAGGTTGTTCTAGATATCATGCTAAGTGCTGGGGTACAAAATTAAGACATGCTCTTTTCTTCCTTTATGGAATTCAGATCTAGTTAGATAAGACACACACACATGCACACACATGCACATATGCATCAGAAACTTTTACAGATATGCATAATCTTTGCCTACATACATGGTAAATAATTAAAATTTGGTATAAAAGTAATTTGTTGTTATCCATTTTTCAAAACTGCATTAAAGATGGCTAAAAGGATCTTGAATCTAAAATTCTAGTTTCTAAAATTAGGACAAGAGAGAGATTTAATAAAAAATATTAGGCATTCACTTAAAATTTTTTGAAAATGCTTATTCATTTATTTTGAGAAAGAGAGCACTCGAGGGGTAGAGAGAGAGGGAGAGAGAGAGAATCCCAAACAGGCCCGAAACTGCCAATTCGGACCCCAATGCAGGGCTTGATCTCATGAACCATAGATCATGACCTGAGCCAAAATCAAGAGTCGGAGGCTTAATCAACTGAGCTACCCAGGAACCCTTAGGCATTCACTTTAGGGGAAAAGTTTTAGAATAAAAATTTCTGACTCTAGGGACACCTGGGTGGCTCAGTTGGTAAGTGTCTGACTTCGGCTCAGGTCATGATCTCGTGATTCGTGAATTCAAGCCCCACGTTGGGCTCTTTGCGGACAGCTCAGAATCTGGAGCCTGCTTTAGAATCTGTGTCTCCCTCTCTCTCTGCCCCTCCTCCACTCATGCTCTGTCTCAGTCTCTCTCTTTCAAAAATAAGCAAACATTAAAAAATTAAAAAAAATTCTGATTTCAAAAATAAACAAACATTAAAAAAAATTTTTTTAATTCAACTAAATTTCTCAGAGGAGAAGATATTCGTGGCCAAGAGTGGATGGATAGTCACCAAACCTGTTTCTTATTTTTTCTGGGCTCACAGTGAGACTGCAGTTCTCAACTTTCCTTGCAGTGAAGCACTGTCCTATGTCTGGCAATAGAATGTAAGCAGGCATGATGTGCATCACTTCCATATCTGGTCCACATAAACCTCCAATACGTGATCTTCTATACTCTTTTCCCTTTTGTAGCTCCATACAGATGCGGTATCACCTTTGGAAGGTGTATGTTGCAGGTGTCTTGGAAACCATGTGCTGATGATGGTAGAGTTAGAAGATGGAAAAAGCCTGGGTACCTGATCCACCATTTAGAAGAGATGTTGTGTCTAATCAGGAAGGCCTCCTACCCATACTAGATCATTTGGTGAGCCAAATGCATAAATTTTTATTTTTGAAGCTATTAACATTTTGGGGTCAGTTATTACAGCCACCCATGTCACTCTATGTAATATAATCACTTATGGTAAGAAATTTGGTTTGCAACCAAATTATTTATATATAAATAAATATAAATATATACATATATACATACACAAATACACACATCCCTTTTTGCTCTTTTACCATGATATGTAATTTATGGTCAGTGATTCCAGGTTTTAAATAATTTTTAAGTATTCAGCTTCTACACAACTTTATTATCCTCTAAAAATTAAAAATCACATTCTCTGTTCAGCTGTTAACGCTCAGATCCGTATTTAGTTTTGTAAGCTTTTCCCTGTTTTTAGTTTTGTTTTGGGTTTTATGACTCATGAATGTTATATATGTTTGTAGATAAGAAATATAGGAGTGGAATGTGAATAAATTTCAGTTTAGTTCTATAATGTAAAAATTTAAATATTAAAAAATGGATTGGTTAAAAATATATATACGATGAAATAAGTTTGGGTATGTTGAGTAATACATTAAATTTAAAAGGTGAGTGGGATTGTTTGACATGGTATATTGATATTCAAGCTAAGAGCAAAGTTGATGATCAATATTCATCATTAATAGACTAATTTGATTTAATCTATTTTGTGGAATCTTGTTTAAATGTGTCACAAAGGATTGGAAAACCTCTAAAAGTGCATTGATTCCTAAGCTGGTGATCTTCACTGGGTTAGGAGTCAGGAAACCAAGAATCTGAAGATGATTATGTTACTTTTGAATCATGTGATCTCAGAACCTCAGATTGTCTCAGATAACCACTTTGCATTTATAAACCACACACTTCTAAACACACACACACACACACACACACACACACACATATTAATCCTATTCACAGTGAACTCGGGACAGGGCAAGGGATTTACACTTTCCAACTTTTAATCTTTCCCATTCTCTGCATTTTTTTTCAGAGATTTCCATACTTTAAAAATAATAAACCATCTACAAGTCCTGATATCAAAACTAGAGAAAAACATTATAGGAAAAGAAAACTATAGATCATAGCTTTTATGAATATAGATGCAAAAATCTTCAAAAAAAAGTTAGCAAAGCAAATAGAACAACATATAAAAAGAATTATACATTATGATTGAGTGGAGTTTATCCCAGGAATGCAAGGTTGGTGTAACATCTGAAAATCAGTTGATGTGATACACCATATAAATAGAATCAAGTAGAAAAACCACATGATCATGCTGATAGATGCAGAAAAAACATTAGACAGAAGTCCACATCACTTCATGATAAAAACACTCAGTAAATTAGGTATAGAAGGGACCTTCTTCAACCTGACAAACAGCAGCTAGGAAAAACCCACAGCTAATATCATACTTAATGATGAAAACCTGAATGTTTCTCTTTAAGATCAGGAAAAAGACAGGATATCTGCTATGGCACTTCTATCCAACATTGTACCAAATTCTTAGGCCAGGGCATTAGGAAAGAAAAGGAAGTAATGCCACCTAAATTGAAAAAGAGAAAGTAGAATTTTCTCCATTTTTAGATGACATGATCTTGTATGTAGAAAATTCTAAACAAACTGTTAGAACTAATAAATGAGCTCAACAAATGTTAGTATCTAAGATCAATATACAAAAAAAATTGTATGATACACAGCAATGAAAAATCCAAAAATGAGATCAAAGAAATAATTCCATTTATGATAACATTTAAGAGACTAAAATAATTAGGAATAAACTTAAAGCAGTGCAAAACATATCCACTGAAAACTACAAAACACTGTTGAAAGAAATTAAAGACCTAGATAATAAAGAAGAAAGAAGAACTAAAAAAAATGGAAATACAACTCCTGTTCATGGATTCAAAGACTTTTAGCTATTGCTAAAATAGCAATAGTACTTAAAGCAATCTACAGATTCACTTAAAACTGTAACAAAATTTCAGCTGCCTTTTTTACAGAAATTGATAAGCTGATCCTAGAATTTTCAGAGACATAGATTATCCAGAGCAGTCAAAATAGTCCTGAAAAATAACATAGTTGGAGGTCTCACACTTTTTAATTTCAAAATTTATTGCAAAGCTACAATAATCAAGACAGTGTGGTACTGGCAGAAAGATAGACATGTAGATCAATTGACTCAAATCCATAAATGACTGTCATATTTACAATCAATTGATATTTGGCTGAGTTGCTAAGATAATTCATTAGGGGGAGGAATAGGTTTGGGTTTTTTGTTTTGTTTTTTTAAACAAATGGTGCTGGGACAACTGGATATCCACATGCAAAAGAATGAAGTTGGACCCCTATCTGATATAATATACAAAGTTAACTCAACATAGGCAAAAGACCTAAATGTAAGAAATAAAATACCTAAATATGAAAAGTAAAGCTTTTGTAAAAATATAAAAGAAAATAAAAGTTTTAGAAAAATTCTTGGAAGAAAATATAAGCATAATCAATGTGACCATGGATTAAGCAATGGTGTCTTGGATATAACATCAAAAGCACAAACCACACACACACACACACGTGCGTGCACGCAACAAATGGGTCTTTAGTAAAATTAAGAATTTGGGGGGAGTCTGGTGGCTCAGTCGGTTGAGTTCCTGATTTTTAATATTGGCTCGGGTCATGATCCCAGGGTCTTTGGATTGAGCCCCATGTTAGGCTCTACACTCAGCATGGAGCCTTCTTGGGATTCCCTCCCTCCTTCCCCCACCCCCCCCCGCCTCTCTTCACTGCTCTTGTGTTCTCTCTCTCTAAAAAACAAAAAATTAGAAATATTTATGCTTCAAAGGACACCATCAAGAAAATGAAAAGATAGCCAATAGACTAGGAGAAAATATTTGAAATCACATATATGATAAGGGACTTGTATTTAAATATATATAGAACTTGGGGCGCCTGGGTGGCTCAGTCAGTTGAATGTCCAACTTTGGCTCAGGTCACGATCTCATGGTTCGTGAGTTCGAGTCCTGCAGCGGGCTCTGTGCTTACAGCTCAGAGCCTGGAACCTACTTTGGATTTTGTGTCTCCCTCTCTCTCTGCTCCTCCCCCACTCACTCTCTCTCTAAAACTAAATAAACAGTAAAAAAAAAAATTAATATATATAGAACTTTTACAACTCAATAATAAAAGACAAATACACCAATTTAAAAATGGGCAAAGAATCTGAACAGGTATGTTGTCATAAGAAATATACAAATAGCTAATAACTGCATGAGAAGATTCTCAACATCACTAGCCATCAGGGAAATGCAAATGAAAACCACAATAAGATACCACTTCACATGGACTAGGATGGCTAATATAATAATAAAAAAAAAAGCAGGTAACAATTTTGGTGAAGTTATGGAGTAAGAACGCTGTTACACTGCTGGCAGAAATATAAAATGGTGTAGCGGGTTTCAAAAACTGGCAGTTCCTTATAAGGTAACATAGTATCACCACAGGATCTAGTAATTGTATTACTGTATATATCTAAGGGAAATGAAAACTTAACACCCAGATAAAAACTTACACATGAATTCTTATAGCAGCATTGTTCTTAATAGCCAAAATATAGAGACAACCCAAATGGCCATCAATGGATGAATAGACAAACAAAATGTGATACAACAATACAATGGAAAATAATTCAGCAGTTAAAAGGGAATGGTGGTGCCTGCTACAACATGAATGAAACTCAAAAACATTTGTCAAGTGAAAGAAGGCATCACCAAAGACTGCATATTGCATGGTTCCATTTAAAATTTTTTAATGTTTATTTATTTTTGAGAGAGAGAAAGAGTGTAAGTGGGGAAAGGGCAGAGAGAGAGGGAGACACAGAATCTGAAGCAGGCTCCAGGCTCTGAGCTGTGAGCACAGAGCCTGATGTGGGGCTTGAACCCATGAACCATGAGATCATTACCTGAGCTGAAGTCGGATGCTCAACTGCCTGAGCACCCCCCCCCCCCCCCCCCCGTGCCCCTACAGGTTTCCATTTAAATGAAGTATCAAATCAATAGGCAGCAAGTAGATCAGCATTTGCCTAGGGCTAGGAGAGTGAGGGGAAATTGGTAGTGACTGTTAATGGGTATGTGGTTTCTTTTTGGTTGATGAAAGTGTTCCAAAATTGATTTTAATGATGATTGTGTCACTTTTTGAACACACTGAAAACCACTGAATTATGCACTTAAAACTGGAAAATTATATAGTATATGCATTATATCTCAAAACTGGCAAATTATATATTATATCTCAATAAATTTGTACAAGAAATAAAATATGTTGTGTGTGTGCCCCAGTTTTCTCTTCTCTGTCAAACAAGTGGCTGAGACATATGGTTGATTGTTGTCTTCCATTTCCACTGTTCTATAACACTATATATTATTATAGATTATATAATATTTAACATATTTAGTATATTTATTTAATATTACATATTAAGTTATAATATTCTATAATTCTATTCATGGTTTTGTGATTACCAACAGATGTCAATATAGTCACACATACTGTATTTTGAATGAATAATGATTTTTATTAGTTCTAAGATAATCTTCAAAGTATTTTTGGAAGTTTCTAGAATATAAATAGCAAACCAATGATCATTTATGAACTCACAGTGCAAAAGCCATTGCTTTCCTGTACCATTTGAAGGGTCACCACTAGTATATGTACTGAGTCTCAAGATAACTAGATTTCTGTTATATTGAGTAAAGAAAATACTGTACATAATTTCAAAATTTTCATTAGCTAATATTGTTAAAAACTGTCTCTTAGGTCTGCCTGAGCTGCACATTTAATACATTGATTTATCAAGCACTAGAAAAGCAAATTGAATCAAAAGGTAATGTCCTTTGGGGAACAGGCAGATAAGAATGTTGCAGACCTTACAAATAGAAGGTATATAGAGCAGTGTCTGTGATTAGAATAGGCTGTGATTTGACCCAGACCTTAAATCAGACCTTCTTGAAAAAAATAGTTTTGTTGTTGTTTTTTACAAATATCTATGATCGCTAAGTGACAAAAGAGACAACACAAACCAACATTAAGTCATGAAGTTAAAAAATGTAATCAGCTTCCAAGGACTAAAATGACGATTTTCATCAAGTAGCTGTTCTGGATTATGCTGAAGGTTGAAGAAAGGGGTCTTCTCTAGCTACTTGGAGCTTTAAAAGGGTTCATACTATGAATGAGGTTGATAGATGAGCTTCCTATAGCACAATTTCTAAGAATGCCTCTTACTGGTGGACTTTGGGAGCCAACAGCAGAAGTTGGCTGGTCACAGAACAGTAAGAGGAGTGGCTTAAGGAAGCCAAGGACACAGGCTCATGACCATTGGAAATGGTGACATCAATAGTTAGCAAGTTTCTGCAGAAAGTATCATCTTTCTTTTTTTTTACATTTATTTTTGAGAGAGAGAGAGAGAGAGAGAGAGAGAGAGAGAGTGAGAGTGTGAGCAAGGAAGGGGCAAGGGAGGGACAGAGGGAGGAAGGGAGAGAGGGAGACAGAGAGACAGAGAGAGAGAGAGAGACAGAGAATTCCAAGCAGGATCTACACTGTCAGAGCAGAGCCTGATGCCAGGGCTTGAACTCATGAACTGTGAGATCATGACCTGAACCGGAATAAAAAGTCAGATGCTTAACTGACTGAGCCATCCGGATGCCCCAGAAAGTATCATCTTTATGTGAATATTCTGAAAGCTGACAGTCACCAAATGCTATTCAGAAAGGTACCACAAATAGGCAATAACATGAATTGCCATGTTCTCTTTGGATGTGAGAAAGGTTCTATGTAGTTACCCAGAACTATGGCCATCATTAAAATGAATGCCACTTCTAAAAAGAGAGACGGTTGGAAAGACAAAAACATAAGCAAATTAATTTAAAAGGGCCTTCTTTGAAGTTAGAGGGCCAGAAAAAGGTATAAGTTAAAACCGAACAAGAAGGGAACAGACAAAAGAAGAGAACGTAGAATTTTAAAGCTAAATGGAACTTGATTATGTTAACGTGCTTTGTGTTAGTCAGGATGAGATCAACTATATTAAGATAACGAACAGAAATCTCTGTGGCTTAACACAACAAAAGTTTATTTCTTAGTTTGGTTTGCTAGGCACTTTCATTTATCTGCTCATTCAAAGTTCTAAGTTCTTTCCCTATTGCGATACTGCCATAACCTCCAAATCCACTATAGCAAGAGAATAGAAAGATGGAGAGGGGCACACTGGCTTCTCCCAGAAGTGACACATGACTTGTGTTCACATTTCATTGGCCAGAATTCAGGCACATGATGCCAACCCAACATCAAGGAAACCTGGGAAAGGCAGCTTTCCTGTAAACCAGTGAGGCAAATCATAAAACTGCTTCCAGACCACTATTATGTATCCCCATCTTCCCAATTTTTGCCATACTCAGTCACCACTTGAATATGCTTACTAGTTTAAGTGAATTCTAAATAAATTGCTTAGGGGCATCTGGCTAGCTCAGTCAGAAGAACATGAGACTTGACTCTTCATCTCAGTGTTGTGAGTTCAAGCCCCACACTGGGTGTAGGGATGACTTAAATAAACAAACAAGCTTTAAAATCAAAATTACTTATAAATAAATCAGTTCACTTAAAAAATCTAATTACCATTGGGGTGCCTGGGTGGCTCAGTTTGTTGAGCCTCTGACTTAGGCTCAGGTCATGATCTCATGGTTCATGGGTTCAAGCCCTGCGTCGGGCTCTGTGCTGACAGCTCAGAGCCTGGAGCGTGCTTCAGATTCTGTGTCTCCCTCTCCCTCTGCCTCTCCCCTGCTCATGTCTCAAAAATAAACATTAAAAAAAGTCTGATTACCATTAAATCATCTACTAATTTGATTAAAATATAATTTCAGTTGTTTGATATAACAATTATGTATTTTTCTAATGTGCATTAAAATACATGCATACATGGGGTGCCTGGGTGGCTCAGTTGGTTGAGCGTCCGACTTCGGCTCAGGTCATGATCTTGCGGTCTGTGGGTTTGAGCCCCTCGTTGGGCTCTCTGCTGACAGCTTAGAGCCTGGAGCCTGCTTCCTATTCTGTCTCCCTCTCTCTCTGCCCCTCCCCCCTCTCATGCTCTATCTCTCTCTCTCTCTCTCTCTGTCAAAAATGAATAAACATTTTTAAAAAATTTTAAAAACTACATGCATACTTATTAACAATATGTATTTTTAAATTTTTTTTTAATGTTTTATTGTTTGAGAGACAGAGCATGAGCAGGGGAGGGGCAGAGAGAGAGGGAGACACAGAATCCAATTTAGGCTCCAGGCTATGAGCTATCAGAACAGACTCCAATGCAGGGCTGGAACCCACGAACACAAGATCATGACCTGAGCTGAAGTTGGACTCTCAACCAACTGAGTCACCCAGGTGCCCCAAAGTATATGTTATGGACGATCTAAAATCATCGCCCCCCTCCCAAAATGAAATAAAATAAAATGACATTAACTAACTAAATGAAATCATCTCCCACATTAACAATGGTAAGCAAAACACTTTAGAAAAAATTAATCTAACCCTCCTATTTTTAAGATGAGAAAACTGAGGCCCAGAAATTGACCCAAGTCCCCCCGAATTACATGGGAAGCTGAATGGCAAAGCCAGAATTAGAGTCTAGGTTTCCTTTCCACTATACCATGTTTCCAATACTCTAAGTTTGTGGGGAAAGGATGTGGGCACTAGAAAAACAAACTGAGTCACTACAATTAGGGGAATAAAAAAGAACACAGCACAATGTACAAATACCTTAAAGTTGAAAAAAAAAAATAGTAGGAAGGGTTGTGAGGCTGCAAAGCAGGTGGAGTCTCAGAAAACATGATGCCCACACAAATCAGCAGATTGGGGTGTATGGCTGTCTAAAGGCTTCCAAGAGGCTGGTTTTCTGAATTACTTAGACTCACTGATGAATAACTCTAGGGACCTTGAGAATCACCATGAGACTGGAGAGGAACAAATGTGGCTGGAAGAGCCACTGGGACAGCAGCTGGACTGTGCATGTGGAGGCACAGGAAGTGCCTGCTGTCTGTTCTACAGATTACCCTCAAGTGTGCATGGCCACAGACCCTCAGGAACACATCGCTGATACACACAGGGAAGAGCATCAATTACATCTGAATCAAAATAAAATGCCAAAAGGATTTGGGTAAGAAACTTCTGGAGGATTACTGGCAATTCCTTAATATTCTTAAAGCAGCTTTGCAATCAAATGCCTGCTCTTGAAGAATCACAATAAATGATTGGCAGATTTAATTTTACTAATTAGGATTGTAGGATTTGGCAACTGAGGACATTTTGGAGGTTATCCACTATAGATTTTCTTTTGAAATCTGTGAAAACTTGTCTTCAGAATAAGCTTTATGGACAAACTCATTAACACAGAACTGATGGAAACAGAACCTGCCTGGTTGGAGGAGTGTCTTAGTGTGGGCGGCGATAATAAAATACCATAGACTGCATGGCTGAAATGATAGAAATTTATTTCTCACATTTCCAGAGGCTGGGAAATCCAAGATTAGGGAGCAGCCTGGTCAGGGTCTTGTGAGGACTCTTTTCCTGACTTGTAGTTGGCTGACTTCTTGCTGTGTCCTGAAATGGAGAGAGAGTGGACTCTGGTCTCTTTCTTTCCTTAGAAGGATTCTTATGGCCTCATGGGTGCTCTATCCTTATGACGTCATCTAAACGTAATTATGTCCCAAAGATCCCACTTCCAAATACCTTCACAAAGTCTTCATTGAGGCTTCAACATATGAATTAGGGTGAGGGACAGATATTCAATCTTTAGCAAGGAGAAGGGGTTCTGGAGATTTGCCAGCTTGGCTCTTAACTATCCTCCTTGTTCCACATACCCCCTGAGCACAGATAGATAATCCAATGCCCCTTCACCCGTCCAGTGCCTTCCGGGTTGCAATGCACAAAGCTAGGCTTAGAGGTATTGTGCAGATTTCTGAGGTCATCGAGTTAGGCAATGTCTGTCAGAACTAGAATCCTACGCTTTTGATTCATGGTGGATCTCCTGTGACATTATTATGGTAGGAGACAATGATATTGTGTTTTGTAGACATAGATCTATATTTTTCTTTATAAATAATATCTAGAAATTGTATATTGCTTGAAGCAAATTATAGAATAGAGTTCTACCCTCTCCTGTTCTAGACACCAAAAGCACACAACATGGATAAGTTCTTTTTTAAAAAAGACATATTGAGATATAACTGACATAAAATAAGCCAGCATAAAGTAAAATTGGCAAAAGCATTAAAATTTACATTTGATAAGTTTTCATCTAAGTGTGTACCCATGAAATCATTGTGAAAATCAAGGCAATGAACATGTGTATTACACACTAAAGTTTTTTTGGGTTCTTTTTTGTCACCTCTCTATCTTCCTCACATCTTCCCCATTTCAAGGAAACAACTTTCTTATTTCTATCACTACATATTAGTGTGTAAGATAGAAATTTATATAAATGGAATCATGGAGTATATTCTGTTTTTCTTCTGTGGCTGCTTTCTCTCACCATAATAAAGCTGAGATTCATTTATGATGTTGTGTGTAGGCAAGTTTCATTCAATTGTATTGCTGAGAACCTTGGCTATAACCAAGGCTCTACCACAAGCTGTTTATCCATTCATCTGTTGGTGGACATTTGAGTTATTTTCAGTTTTGGATTACCACAAATAAATCTGTGCTGAACATTTGTGTATAAATCCCTGTTTGGGGATTTCTCTGGGGTATATACCTAGAAGTAGAACAGGTGAGTCATACTGTAAATGTATAATTGACTTTTTAAGAAACTGCCAAACTGTTTTCCAAAGTGGCTGTCCTACTTTTCATTCCCACCATGAGGAAGAAGCATTCCAGTTGCTCCATATGTTTTGTATGGTTAGTCTTTTTAAAATTTTGGCCATTCTAATTGCTATGTAGAGATCATTGTGGTTTTGTTTTCATTTTCTAATGACTGATGATGTTGAGTAATGCTCACTTTATCTGCCTATTTGCTACCTATATATATTCTTGGTCAAGTGTTCAAACATTTTGCCCAATTTTAAAATTGGATTGTTTTTATATTATTGAGTTTTGAGGGTTCTTTATATATTTAGGATACATGGCCTTTGTCAGATATGTACTTGACTTTCATCAAAAAAGCAGAAGTTCTTATTTTTTTTTCTTTTATGAATTGTGCTTCTGTTGTTGTACCTGAGAAATCTTTACCTAATCCAAATTCACAAAGATTTTCTGCTATGTTTTCTTTTGGAAGTTTTAGAGTTTTAGGTTTTGCAAATAGGTCTCTGATTGGTGTAATTAATTTTCATATATAGTGGGAAGTATAAACTGAAGTTTATTTTCTTTTATTTTCTGTATATGGCTATCCAACTGTTCAAATACCATTTGTCAAAAACACTGCTCTTTATCTACTGAATTGCCTTTATACCTTTGTCAAAAATAAGTTGTCAGTACATGTGTGGACCTATTTCTGTATTCTTTCGTCTGTTGCATTGATGTATATGTTTATTTCTACATCAATATCACACAGTCCTGATTACCATAGCTTTATGATAAATCTTGAAAGATAATGTAAATTCTTAAACTTTGTTCTTCTTTTTAAAAATTATTTTGGTTATTCTAGGTCCATTACATTTCCATACGAGTTTTAGAATTCATAATGTCAAAAATGGCTGCTGGCATTTTGATTGAGATTGTACTGAAATTATAGATCAATTTGGGGAGAGTTTACATTAATAAAAATGAATCTTGATACATGAACATGGTATTTCTCTCCATTTATTTGTGCCTTTCTTCAGCAATGTTTTGTAATTTTCTTTTTTAAAAAATTTTTTTTAACGTTTATTTATTTTTGAGACAGAGAGAGACAGAGCATGAACAGGGGAGGGGCAGAGAGAGAAGGAGACACAGAATCTGAAACAGGCTCCAGGCTCTGAGCTGTCAGCACAGAGCCTGATGCAGGGCTTGAACTCACAGACCGTGAGATCATGACCTGAGCCAAAGTCGGACGCTCAACCGACCGAGCCACCCAGGCGCCCCAAATGTTTTGTAATTTTCAGTGTACACATCACATATATCTTTTGTTAGATTTATCAAGTATCTGACGTTGTAATTTTTTTATAAAGATATTTTTATTGGCTCTACATTATGCTCAAGTGTTGTAGCTTTTATATTCTACTCTATTTGTTTCCAGCTTTTTGACATTTTCCTTCTTTTCTTTCTTTCTAGTTTTTATTTAACTTCTAGTTAGTTAACATATAGTGTGATATTGGTTTTAGGAGTAGAATTTTGTGATTCATCATTTACATATAACATCCAGTGCTCATCACTGTAATACCCACCTCTCCTCTAGCAACCCTCAGTTAGTTCTCTGTAATTAAGAGTCTCCAGGGGCGCCTGGGTGGCTCAGTCGGTTGAGCGGCCGACTTTGGCTCAGGTCATGATCTCGCGGTCCGTGAGTTTGAGCCCCGCTTTGGGCTCTGTGCTAACAGCTCAGAGACTGGAGTCTGTTTCAGATTCTGTGTCTCCCTCTCTCTGACCCTCCCCCGTTCATGCTCTGTCTCTCTCTGTCTCAAAAATAAATAAACGTTAAAAAAAAAGTCTCTTATGGTTTGCCTTCCTCCCCATTCCCCCGCCCCTTCCCCCATGTTCATCTGTTTTGTTTCTTAAATTCCACATGAGTGAAATCATATGGTATTTGTCTTTCTCTGCCTTATTTCGCTTAGCACAACATGCTCTCTTTCCATCTGCATCATTGCAAATAGCAAGATTTCATTCTTTTTAATGGTTGAGTGATATTCCACTCTATATATAATACATACCACATCTTTTTTTTTAAATATAATTTATTGTCAAATTGGTTTCCACACAACACCCAGTGCTCATCCCAACAAGTGCCCTCCTCCATGCCCATCACCCACTTTCCCCTCTCCCCAAACCCTCAGTTTGTTCTCATTCCTCAAGAGTCTCTTATGGTTTGCCTCCCTCCCTCTCTGTAGCTTTTTTCCCCCCCTTCCCCTCCCTCATGGTCTTCTGTTAAGTTTCTCAAGATCTACATATGAGTGAAAACATATGGTATCAGTCTTTTTCTGCCTGACTTATTTCACTTAGCATAATACCCTCCGATTCCATCCACGTTGCTGCAAATGGCCAGATTTCATTCTTTCTCATTGCCAAGTAGTATTCCACTGTATATATAAACCACATCTTCTTTATCCATTCATCAGTTGATGGACATTTAGGCTCTTTCCATAACTTGGCTATTGTTCAAAGTGCTAAACATTGGAGCACAAGTGCCCCCGTGCATCAGCACTCCTGTATCCCTTGGGTAAATTCCTAGCAGTGCTATTGCTGGGTCATAGGGTAGGTCTATTTTTTATTTTTTGAGGAACCTCCACGCTGTTTTCCAGAGCAGCTGCACTGGTTTGCATTCCCACCATCAGTGCAAGAGGGTTCCCATTTCTCCACATCCTCGTCAGCATCTATAGTCTCCTGATTTGTTCATTTTAGCCACTCTGACCGGTGTGAGGTAGTATCTCAGTGTGGTTTTGATTTGCATACCACGTCTTTATCATTCATCAGTCAACGGACATTTGGCTGTATCCATAATTTGGCTATTGTTGATAATGCTGCTATAAATATCAGGGTGCATGTACCCCTTTGAATCAGTATTTTTGTATCCTTTGGGTAAATACCTAGTAGTGCAATTGCTGGGTCACAGGGTATTTCTATTTTTAACTTTTTGAGGAAACTCCATACTATTTTCTGGAGTGGCTACACCAGTTTGCAGCCAATTATATTTTTTAAATTTAAATTTTTAATTTTTCATTGTTATTATATAGAAATATAATAGACTTCCATAGAGTTTATATGCTATAATTTTGTTAAATTTATTTGTTAGTTTTAGCTGCAGTTTTGTAGATTTTTGTAATATTTTATTAGTAGACAATTGTCCATTAATAATTTTATTTCTTTCTTTTCATTCCAGATACTTGTTATTTTTCCTCACTGCACTGACTAGAAACTTCAATACAATATTTAACAGAAGTCATGGGAGTGTACATTTTTGTCTTGTTCCTATTCTTAGAAAGGAAAGCATTCAGCCTTTTACCATTTAAGAATAATGTTAGGTGCATATTTTTCAGAGCTGCCATTTTAGGGTAAAAAACTTTCTTCCATTCATAATTTTCTGACAGTTTTTATCAGGTATGGATGTTGGAGTCTGTCAAATGCTTTTGCATGTCCTGGAGATATCTTTTAAAAAATTCTTTTAATATGGTTAATCACATTGATTTTTTTTTAAACTTATTTATTTTTAAGAGAGAGAGAGCACAAGTGGGGAATTGGAAGAGAGAGAGAGGGAGAGAGAGAATGCTAAGCAGACTCTGCACTATCAGTACAGAGCCTGATGCAGGGCTCAAACTCACAAACTGTGAGATCATGACCTCATCTGAAGTTAGATGCTTAACTGACCGAACCACCCAGGAGACCCTGATTTTTAAATGTTAAACCAACCTTACACTGCTGGGATGTATTATTTTTAACATATTGCTTTATGTAATTTTGTGAAATGTAGATTTTTGCATCAATATTTATACACCATATTGGTAGTATTCTTTTTTCTTTTGAACTTTTGTCTCATTTTGGTATCAGGATAATGCTAGCCTCAGAGAATGAGCTGAGAAGTATTCTATATTTAAATTTCAGAAAGATTTTATGCAGAATATTTTTTTCTTAAATATTTGGTAGAATTTCTTAGCAAAGTTATCTTGGCTTGGAGTTTTCTTTGTGGGAAGGTTCTTAACAAATTTAAGTGCTTTAATAAATATTGAGTTATCCAGGTTTTCTACTTTGAGTGAGTTTAGTAGTATGTAGCTTTAAAAAATATGTCCATTTTATCTAAGAAGTCAAATTTATTGCCATAAAGTTGTTCTAAGAATCCTAATTTCCCTTTAGTATCTGTACAATGTATGATGATACCCCTCTCTCAATCCTGACATTAGTATTTTTTGTCTTCTCCATTTTTATCCTGTTCATTTGGTTAGAGGTTCATCAATTTTTATTGATATTCTCACAGGTAATTATGATACTGAAATGTCTTCTTGTATGTATGTATGTATGTATGTATTTATTTATTTATTTATTTATTTATTTATTTTTTACTGTAACTCTAGTTCCCATCTCTAGTGTCCCCACACTACAAAAGGATGATCTTTCCTGAAGGATAAAATCCAGACTCAAGGTCACATGTAAGAAGAACCCCTCTAACATTCTTCAATTGATTACGCTCCAGTTATAACAAACTACTGATGATTTTCTTGGTATACCAAGCATGAAATATCTTTGTATTTTGCACATGCTGTTTCCATCTTTCCCTTGCTCCTGGTCATTCTTTAAAATTTGACTTAAGAATTACTTTTCCGGTTGATTAAGTGTCTGACTTCGGCTCAGGTCTGACCTCACTGTTTATGAGTTCAAGCCCCACATCAGGCTCTGTGCTGACAGCTCAGAGCCTGGAGTCTGCTTCAGATTCTGTGTCTCCTTCTCACTCTGACCCTCTCTTGCTCATACTCTGTGTCTCTCTCTCTCTCAAAAATAAACATTAAAAAAATTACATATATTTAAAAAAAAAGAATTACTTTTCCCAGTATGCCTTCTTCAGCCACTCCTCCCCCACACCTGGTTGCAGCTAACCACTCAGTGTTTCCCTAGCACTTCATGCATTTAACTTCACAGAACTTATATTTGTGCTATTGATGCTCCGTTTACTTATGTGTCCCCTCAACTAGACTGTAAACTCCTAAGTTCAAGAAGTGCCTCACTCATTTTTGTATCCTCACTGCTCAGGTCAATGACTGTCACAGACATAGAGAACAATAATAGGCCAATATTAGGGCAGTTTTGTTCAGCTCCATGGTTGTCAAAGTGTGCTCCTTAGATCAACAACAGCAGTACCACTTGGGAACTTGTTAGAACTATAAATTCCTTATCCTATCCAGCTTTATGGAATCACTCCGAATTACTCTGGAAGGGAGACCCATCAATCTATGGTTAAGAAGCTTTGTTGGTAACAGTTGCTAGGGTTTGAGAATGATTGGTTTAGTAAGTAGGAAATGATGGGGGAATCAGCAAGACCCAGTTTGAATCCTGCCTGCATCAAACTCTTTGACCTGGAATAACTTACTTAATCTTTTTAAAGCCTCAGTTCCCTCATACATAAAAAGGGGACAGCATGAGCTATTTTATAGGATTAAGATTTAAATGAGATCTAGAGCTTCTAGTGTAATAAATGACCCATGATACGTACTCAATAAAAATGAAAGTAGTTAATAAAATAATATTCAATAATTTCTACCTGATGGAAACAGAAGACTTCTGCTATGCTTGTCTCTATATAGTATTTTCATCTAATTGGAGAATAGAAAGAAATCATTCTTAAAATCAGAATAGCTTAAGAATCAGTAGAATCGATGAGGGAGAGCAAAGGGAAAAGGCTGAGGGAGATTTATTTTAGGAGGAGAAAAATCTGATGAAATTATTTGAAATGTGCTCCCCATATTTTGCAATAAAATTCAAAATTAAAGTTTTTTCTTGGTGAGAATAGTCATATTCAAAGTCTGAGTAGTACTTAGTTTGGAAATTATCACCTTATTTCAGTTAGAACACTCTTATTGAACACCAACCACAGCATGGGCATGGTGCCAGATACTGAGATACAGAGAAGGACAGAGTATTCCCCACCTAAACTAAGCTGGGTCTAGTGGTGATGTCCAAAACAGAGTAAGCAGTCAATTTCTTTTGGATTTTACTTTATACTTTGGATTATACTTTCATACTTTATAATGGGAGGAATGTAAAGAGGAAAAATCTGTTTGGGCAGCTAAGATAGCCCTCAGTTTTTGGTTTATCTGTGAACAAAGAGAATGGGATTTCCTTCAGCATCACCATTATTTAAGTGGGTATTTCTCCTGGAATTTGTGGCCCTGATTTGTTGGTATTTTCACCAACCTAGGTCCATTATATGCTTCCAGACACTTACGAACAAGATGGTAAAAAACAAAACAAAGTTGGCATGGCAACTTTTAAATTTGTCCAATGCTCCAAACATGTGTAGGTTACCTCTACATTCAAGGCACTATGCTAGAGAGAGCCAAAGATGAATAATATGTCATCTGTCCTGAAAAAGTTCAAGGTCTACTGAGATAGATGCGTGTTCATCTCACAGCCGCGCATTTTTCTAGCTCTTTATACTTGACAAACCACCTTCTCATAAATGATCTTAACTGATTTTCAGAACAGCTGTATGAAGTAAATAGAGCAAGCATTATTGGTCCATTCTACAGATAGGACATCAGAGTAAAAACGATACCTCTTTTTTGTCTGGACATTTCCACCATGTTAACTCCATCTTCTGTCTTACTGCCCTTGGGCCTCCATCATCAAGTTGTATTGATGCTACCACCTAAGTGTCTCTGAAATTTCTGCTTCCCTGACTATTTCCACCACTGCTGCCTTAGTTGAAATAAGCTCATCTTTTCTTGCCTGGGCTATTTCAATAACCTCCTAATTGGTCTCCCTGCCTACGAGTTCTGCCCACTCCAATCTGCCACCAGAATTATCTTTCAAAAACAGAAATGATTATGCCACTCAGCTGAAAAATCCTTGCAGGCTTCCCTATCCATCAAAATAAGTTTCAAATTCTGCAGCATGGCATAAAGGCACTTCCCCAAGTTACCCCAGCCAACCTTCCAAACCTCGCCCCTTGAGGTCCATCGACCCTGACCTCTAGTCTGCTACACACAGATCAAATGTTCCAACCACACTGAGCTTATACTCTGTCAAGCCTCCGTATCTCTGTCTGATGAGCTACTTATCCTTTAAGACCCAGCTTACATGTTACCAACTCTGAAAGACCTTCATAATCATGACAGTCTTATTTGGTGCTCCTTGCCTTGTGAGTCTGGACCTCTCTGCATTTTCTGGCTTATCATTGGTCACAACGTAGCATGACTGCTTTCTCCCTGCTTTCTCCACTGTAAATCCCCTGGAGATAATGGTCTCATTTTAATCACCTTTGAGAGAATCCTGAAGACCAGTACTAATGGGGAGAACGCTTGCTAGAGTTGCCACATTTATCAACAGAATGCCCAGTTAAATGTGAATTTCAGATAAATAATGAATGATTGTTTAGTATCAGTATGTCCCAAATATTGAATGAGCTATGCTTATACTAACATGTTAAAAAATCTGAAATTCACATGTGAGTGGCTGTCCTGTAGTTTTCTTTGCTACATCTGGGACTCCTAATCCCCGTGGACCTAAAACCCAGCTTCTATACCTCCTGGAAGTTTAGCACGGCTACAGTCATAATGTCTAGTATAAACCAAAGCTGTCATTTCTGCCCCACCCTCATAGAGCTTCCTGTTTAGTAAAGAAGTCACAAAAACTATTTCTAGAATTAACTGGTAAATATTCAAAAGCTACGTGCTCTTGACAAACATTGACATGGATAGCTACATGTTAAGGGCACATCTTGATCTTTGTCCTATGGGAGAAAATAAATCCAGTTTTTTTCAGTTGCCTGATTCTAAGAATATATTAAAGTGAGTCTGGAATACTTAGTTGAAAGAGCTTGGTTGCACTTTTGATCCAACAACCATGATATTGAGATTAGTGTAACCTTGGTCAAATTGTTTAACTCTTCTGCACTTCCTTTTAAGAAGTGTGCATGAGGAGGGAGGTTGTGGGGCAAAGAAAGTAATCAAAGTCCCTTGTGTAACGAAATGACTATCAAGCTAAAAGTGTAACTTCATAATACACATTCAGATAAGGGCAGAGGCAAAAGTCAGGTCAGGAGCATTACTAAGTTTTCAGTTCTTGTTGCAGAATGCACAAACCTGGAATTGGAGCCAGAAGATTGCAAAAATGATTCCAGATCTGCATGGTAACAATTTCAACTGACTTCCACTCCTGCTGAAATTTAGCAGCAGAGGAAGTTCTTTTTCTGGCTGTCTGCCTTCTCCCCGCCTCCCCCATCCCTCAGTACCTCAGGCTGCTCACTCCCCACATCTGTTTCCAAGCCTTAGAGAGTTGGGTCACAGCATGGCGCAATAAGCAGAATTAGCAGGCAGCATGAATCAATGGTAAACCTTTGATTTTAATTCCTTGCCTCTCCTCTAGAGGAAGTGTGGTCTAGTGGTTAACCCACTAAAAAAAAGCAGCTAGGAGGCAAAATTCCTGCTCTTTTCCATCTCTGTCTTCTGTTCTTATTGGGGCACCTTGCCCATCAAACATCCTTCCCCCACCCTCCCCCGCCCCCTCCCCCGACTATTGCCCTGTATAAGCATTTTCCCCTGAACTGACCTCAGGCTCAGACTCACTTGGGAAACTCATTAAATGATTCCTGAGACCCATCCCAGAACCTCCCAAGGAAAGTCCTAGGAACTTCTGTTTTTAACAAGTGCTACAGGTAAGTCTTCACAATCAGACTCAGCTCAACTGGATGCTGGTTAGTCATGACACAAATGAGCCATGACACTAAAGAGAGCACTAAAGGAAACCAGAGCAGGAAAGCTGAGGTGAAAAGAATATCTCTGCCATAGGGTTTGCTTGCACAAGCTCATGTGTGATAAAAGGGTAAAGGACGAGGAATGAAAAGATGCAGATTCTAGTTCTGGCTGTATGTATCTAGAGTTGCGTGAGCATGGGCAGGTCAGATAACCTCTCCTGATGGCATTTTTGTTTTAAAAATAAAAGTGATTAGATCACCTCTTTCGGTTCTGTGATTCAATGAATTATTTCTGTGATTTCACAGAAAAGCCAAGATGGACTCAGAAAATCTTTTCCTGAAAATGACAGTGGGTACAGTCACAGAGGTGTGGGCTGGCTTGTTTGGGGTTGTGGGCAGACAATGGAAATAAGTGGCAGCCGGGAGGTTTGGGGCCAAGGCCACAAGGAGTTTTCTCCCTGACTCCCTGCCTTGAAGCTCTGCAGCTGGCCTATTTATGCAAAGGCTTTGGCTCCTCTTTCCTTTCAAAAGCATTTCTGACTCGTAGATTCCCCCAGGAGCAGAGATTCATCGTTTGGTGGAGAACTTGCACATGCTTTCCTGACAGGAAGAAAGGACGGAGGAATAAGCAGGCTTGGATGGATTAGTGAGTGGGCTAGAGTAGCCAAAGAAGTGAGTCTCCTGGTGCATGATTAACATAGACCCATCACATCATTAGCTCTGAATATGCCCAGCAAAAACCCTTTGCCTCACTTCTACAATGCCTAGAAGTGTGCACTCATTAGTGGACTGGACACCCGCCTACTTATCTGCCTCTGGAGCATCCGGGCATTCTTCCACCCAGAACAAGTGGGGGGTGAGTTAGGAGGAGGAGGGGGGGAGCCTTGGAAGTCACAAGTGAGTCATGATGGTAGGAAAAGGATGTCTTACTGAGCCAACGCAGAAGGAGCTTCCTAGAAACATCGTGACAGGCCCCATAAAGCCCACGGTTTGCTTCTAATTACAGCATGCCCACATTTGAGCATTTTCACAGTCTTCCCATGGCAACAACGGGGTTTCTGAGCAAGAGGACTTTGACTCAAATGTGCTCTCTGCTTCTAATAGTGGGATCTGGTTGGACTTTCAGAAGTTATTTTTGCAATTTTACAAAGGAATTATTATTGGCTTGCCTATGCCTATTAACACATCCATAAACTGGAGTTCAGCACATTGTACTATACAAAAAGGGCAAACTGAGCTACATAAAATTTAAAAAGATATTTTTAAAGGGCAAGATGAACAACACGAAATCAGAAAAAATAGAGTCTTCAAATAAGTGGAATCTGTTTCTCTCCTCAACTTGAGGCAAATGGCAAATTAACAACGACAAAACTAATTTAAAAAGCAACTTTAAAAGGATGCTATAAATGACTCGGTTATAGTATTATTGTCCATACTTCTTGATTCTATTAGACAATGACCACTCTTCCTGGGGACAGTCATCAAGTACGACATGGGCTTTTGAAAAAAATCAAGCTATGTTCCAGGGTGAATTTAATATCACAGTATTTTCTTCTCTTCAAAAACCTTTCAAAATTGCTAATTCTGGAAAACTTGTTAAGGCCAGCTTTTAATTACATCCCAGCTCTTGATCATTTTAGGTAAAGAAAAATTTTATTTTTATCCACCCATTCTTTTCCACTGTTCATTATTTAGATACCAGAGAGGCTAGTCAGTACCTGGGAGGCTGAGGGTAAAACTTTTTCGTTCTCAGTAAAACAGATTCCAGGCTTGATTAAGTAGATCTAGGGGAGATCGTCAGGGAAGAGGGATTTCCCAGGCTACCCTGGAGATGGAGCTGAGAAACAGCGCTTGCACCTGCTTGGAAGCAGCGTGGGGCTGACTGGGAATTTTTTTAACATTTGTAAAAGCTGGCATATGTGGCATTTAGAAAAGGAAGAGAAGTACTGCCTATCCATTTTTGCAAGATTATCAGATGAGGCTTCACTCTGTAAATCTCAGCAGTTACGAAAGTTGGCGTGGTTTTTAAACCCCACCACAGGAAGTAGGGATGATCAGAAAACATGTTGGCAGTGTTTTGAAATTTTCCAGAAGTATGAGAGATTCTCTTTTGTATAAAAAATAATGACCTCAGGTTTAGTAACTTCTTAGGAAACAATGAAGACAGAAGATAAGCACTTTCCTCAATACCTCTTACTGTCTTCAGCTAAATGCATGAAATTTTATAGGATGAATTCAGGAAGTTATTATAGCTATTTTTATGATAAATTAAGTAATAATATGTGCATATTTTCTTCTCAATTTTTAGCATATTTGCTTTTTTTTTTTTCAAGTTTCAGATATTTATTCGCGTAAATCCTAACACAATACATCAACATGACTTCGTGCATTCAGAGGGGAACTATTTCCTGGATAAGTGGAAAATTGCGCGGATGGCCTCTGGAGAACCTTCATTCTAAGCAGCTTTGTAGTGAAACATTTCATTTAGAAGTCTGGACCTTCTTTCTTCAGTTTGCTATAATTTACATTCACTGAGTAGAACTTGTATTGATCATTGGGACCCAGTTTGTTCCACCGTTCTGGGTTATTCTTCCTATCACAATTGACATCTGGATTGAACAACGCCAGGGGCAAGACATATAGTGCTGCTCCAGTACCTCCCGCTCCAATAAATATGAAGAGGGGGATCAAGCTCGGATGCTTCTTGGCCTGACTGAAGATCTGGCGTAACATGACTGCAGCAGAGGCCTCGGCTCCGGGAGAAGAAAAGATCAAAACTGCAAGGCCCTGCACTAAGTAGTCCCTGCACCTAGCATGAACGGACGTCCAAAGTCACCCGTATTTGCTTACTTTTATAATAAAATATCTTTTACCAAAATTGGCACAAAATATCAAATAGAGAGAACAGTAATGCTTTGAGGAAGGATCTAAATATGTTGTGGATGTTGTAATTTTGATTAATCAATGGTTTAGGGGACAGCAAAATATAACAGTAGTTAATTTTTATTTAATTTATATGTCATACTATGTGCCAGGCACTGTTTTAAGTGCTTAAAAAAATTGCCAGTTGTAGTTAATTCTCCCAACTACCTCCATCCCCATTTTACAGATGGTAAAATTGAGGCACAGAGCGGTTCTGTAACTCTCCTTAGGTCACCAGATAGTAAGTGGAGGAGCTGGAATACGAATCTGGCAGCCTGTCTCTTGAGTGTCTTGAGTTCGCAGTTGCTATGTGATATTGCCTCTTTGAAAATTGACCAAGGGCCCTTATAGAAAATAGAGCAACTTAGAATGTGTTCAAAAGCCTCAAACTCTTGAAAGTAAGCCCCTAACTCAGCCAAGCACTTTCTATAAAACAGTCAGTCTGAGGAATATTCTCCTTGAGTCGGTATGAGGAGCTCTTTGGTGTGACTGTAGAGTACTTGTCCGTGACACATCACTTGAATGAGTTGTAAGACAATAAAGGCCATTAGATGAAATGTTCACCTTAATCAACTAAAATATTGTGCCTATGAAGTGTCACAAAGCTGCATTTCCTATCTGTAAGGAACTTGTGCTTTGATAAGACAAAGGCAATTATTGACATTTGGTAAGGCTTTATTGCAAAGCTGCTATCTAGAGGGCATATAAAGATAAACGAGCCCTGCTACTTACTTCAAGGTGGGGCAGCCTGGGTGGGGAGATGGCGGATCACCATGGGGTGTGTTTGATGCCATAGTAGGTGAAAGAGAAGGATGCCGTGAGAGCAGAACAGGGCTCCTAACCCCGGAAGAGAATTCCAGGATGGCTTCTCTTAGGACATGAGGCGTGACTGAAATCCTTTTCATTTTTGTTTCCCATTTCCACGTTACTTTTCACCCTCTCACACGCATTTGAATTTATAGCTTTAAGGGTACCATCTGAAGGATAGAAGGATGTGCAAGCTCCCAGTTGTAGAACGCATAAGTCACAGGGATGAAAGGTACAACATGGGAATATAGTAAATGGTATTGTAATAGCGCTGTATGGTGACAGATGGTGGCTACATACACCTGTGGTGAGCATAGCATAATGAATCGAGTTGTTCATTATGTACACCTGAAGCTAATGTAACATTGCATGTCAACTGTATTTCAGTTTAAAAAAAAAAGTTAAGATTTGTTCTCATTCCCCAATCACGTATCTTCCTTTCCATTAACCTCCCAGGCTAGATGCTGGGATTGATCTCAATAGAATATGGCCAAGAAGCCTTGGGCAGCTTCTGGGACAGGGGACAGTACCAGGACATCTGATTGATTGTCCAGAACGGATTCTTTTTTTTATCTGATGCTCCCCATGTGTTTTAAGATGGGGCTGCCTTAGCCTTCCATGCAGGCAGGCCTCCTGGTTACTGATCACTTACCTGAACTGTACCCTGGTGGTGAGCTTCCCTATACTTTTGCCTTTGTTAACTTTTTATATTCCCATATATCTACATGATCTTATTTCTGCTTCCTTGCTTGGTTCCTGTGTCTTTGCTGTCTCTGACCTTTGATTTATGTTTTCTTTTCGACTTGCCAAGTCTTGTGATGTCTGTAGCTTTAGATGGACTTCTGCCTCTTGGTTCACACACTCCATACTTCTTGCTTTGTGCACTCTTGTATTACACAATTTCAGATAGGAATTAGAGTCTTGGCAGTGGATAGAATTGAGTGCTAGATACTCAAGAATAGAGCCCAAAGTAAAATAATAGAAATCTAACTGCTCTCTGTTAACCAGAGAAAACTTCTGGGAGAGAAGTATTCTCAAAAAACATTGACTGTTGGGGCGCCTGGGTGGCGCAGTCGGTTAAGCGTCCGACTTCAGCCAGGTCACGATCTCGCAGTCCGTGGGTTCGAGCCCCGCGTCAGGCTCTGGGCTGCAGCCCCGCGTCAGGCTCTGGGCTGCAGCCCCGCGTCAGGCTCTGGGCTGATGGCTCGGAGCCTGGAGCCTGTTTCCGATTCTGTGTCTCCCTCTCTCTCTGCCCCTCCCCCGTTCATGCTCTGTCTCTCTCTGTCCCAAAAATAAAAATAAAAAACGTTGAAAAAAAATTAAAAAAAAAAAAAAACATTGACTGTTAACTGTTGTTACACATGAACACATAGCCTTTTGATAAAAAAAAAAAAAAAAGGGAAGCTTTAGATTCAGGTAGGCAATTTTATTGGCACTTATGTGTGTTCCTTCGGCTTTAAACAAAATTAATAATGGTGTGTGAATATGCAAGATGATGGCAGGTTGCTATCACCAGATGCCCTTAACCCATCGCCAAAATCTGCTCTGAGTTCCATAGCAGGTATATTAAAAATTCTTCAATGTGCTACGTAACAGATTTGAAGATGTGAAGGACCCCAGGGCCAAAGATTAGGGGATAGCAAGTTTAGGAAACTGAATACTGGTTTAGAATCTTTCAGACACACATTTTTATAGCTTGAGTTTGTATTCTGAAAATGTTTTCTGTAAAAGTTTAAAAGAAGGAAATAATCCTTGCTGCACAAACAGTCCTCACTCTAAAAGCATTTCCTATGTTGATGCTACAAATAACCTTTATTTTTTTCAAAACAGAAGTACCAGAGAACATTTCCTCTGTGCACCAATTTTCTCAAAGTGTGAGCAATGCTAAATTGCCTTTCCTTCTTTTCCTGCTCTTGAACTAGCTTTATCTCTCTAGAATCTTCTCTACAATCACCATCTTCCCATCAAGCAGTGACAACATAACTTTTATTGCACACTGCATATAGAGAACGGCATGGATAAAAATTGGCATCAGAAAAGCCTACTAAGTGAGATGCAATAACAAAAAATTAAAACTTGTGTCTTCCTCTCCAACTTTATCGTGTTATGGATTACATAAACATTCAAGGAGGTCATTTTGGAAATAGTGCATGAGGGAGTTTATCAACTGAAGCTAGTAGGGCAGTATTTCTGACTCTTTTAATGAGGTTTCTGCATCAACATAGGACAATTTGGTAACTTAAAATGCAAATTTCTGGGCTCTACCCCAGGTTTACCTAATCAGAATCAAACCGAGGAAATCTGTATTTTAACAAGCTCTGTATATGATCATATGGGAACCATTACTCTAGGACTGTGCTTAAAATCGGCAAGGATCCTATAATTGTAGTCAAATAAAATCACACCTGGCTCCAAGTAAATCATTTGAAAGTCTTATGACTAGTGGATGTATTATAAGGAATAGAAGGGGTTGGTATGGTGCTTAAAAAGAATTAAGTGGGGGGGCGCCTGGGTGGCTCAGTCGGTTGAGCGTCCGACTTCAGCTCAGGTCACGATCTCGCAGTCTGTGAGTTCAAGCCCCGCATCGGGCTCTGGGCTGATGGCTCAGAGCCTGGAGCCTGTTTCAGATTCTGTGTCTCCCTCTCTCTCTGCCCCTCCCCTGTTCATGCTCTGTCTCTCTCTGTCCCAAAAATAAATAAACGTTAAAAAAAATTTTTTTTTAAAATAAAAAAAAAAAAGAATTAAGTGGGAAAGATCTTTTTGAGATAGGGAGAAAGGAAGGCAGCCCTTCTATGGTCTCAGTGGTATCATAGCACTGCATAGATTGGCCCTCCTCTGCCTGTGGAGAAAGAAAGCAAAAGCTATGATAACTAAACCACCTGTGGTTATGACCCAGAAAGCATGACCTTCTGCTAAAAGATAAGCAAGCCTCACATGGAGCCAATGCAAGAGGATTTTGTTTTTACCCAAAAAAGCATCCAGTGTATGTTGATGGCAATTACCATTCAGCCAAGCAGAGAAAACCAGGGTAAATGAAATGATGGCTCTCAACCTTTTTGTGTGCCCTGCGCAAATGTGAACACTAGAATTTTTGGTACTGCACTTGAAAGAAAGAAAACATTTGGAAGGACTAAGAGCCATGTCTGGATGCCCTAAAAAGCCACACAGCTACTACCATCTTCTCACCTGAGTAACCTCAGTTCTACTACTATGTGGGGAGATCCGATGGCTCCATGCCCTTTCTGGGCTCTCTTCAGGATCAGCTTGGCACCATAACATGCCTCCTACTGCTATAGTTTGCTTTTCACAGTGTCACAGAACCTGTTCAACAAAAAGGAATCTGACAGACATCACGATCATACTCTGAACACTTAGTAATAGCCCAAATAAAATTGCATTTAAAATTTTGAAAGACCAGCCTCTCAAAATGAAGTACTGATAGATACTACAACATGGATGAACTGAGAAAACACTATGCTAAGTCAAAGAAGCCAGATCCAAAAGGCCACATATTGTATGACTCCACTTACATGAAATGTTCAGAATAGGCACACCAGTAGAAACGGAATGGAGATTAGTGGTTGCCAGGGGCTGGAGGAATGAGGAGCGACTGCTAACAGACACGAGACTTCTTTTGGGGGTGACAAAAATGTTTTAAAATTTGAGAGTTGTGATGCATTTGGTGTGTGAAGTTTATGGTATGTGAATTATATCTCAGTAAAGCTGTTCTTGAAAAATAAGTTAAAAATTTTTGAGAGGTTCCCGTGAAAATGTTGGTACCTCGGTATACTGAGATAGAGAGGTGAAAATTGAATTAGGCAATGATCAAGTGATAAAGTTGACAAAGTGTTGAAGTTTTGTTTAAATCTAGAGTTTTCTTTATATTTTGCCATATATTGGATCTTTTAGATTATACATAGCAAGCATAATGGAGAGCTAACACTTTTAGAGAAAACCTGTTTTCACATATAATACACAATTTGAGAGTGCTTTGATGCTAAACAAGGTTAGGCCTTTTAGGAGGCAGATAATTCATAATGATGACTTAAATTTAAATTAGAATTAGTGAGAAGGATATCAAACTGTATTATTGGCATTCATTTCTTTTCAAAGTTGTTTCACAATATATTTCTTATTCTCATTAATGGTTAATTTAAATCAGATTGTTAAGGAAAGATTTTTTATTAAAGAGAACTATTGGGGCACCTGGGTGGCTAAGTTGGTTGGGCATCCATCAGCTCAGGTCATGACCTCGCAGTTCATGAGTTCAAGCCCTGCATCAGGCTCTTTGCTGTCAGCACAGGGCCCACTTAAAATCCTCTGTCCCCCAACCTCTCTCTCAAAAGTAAGTCAAACCTTAAAAAGAGAGAGAGAAACATTAACTAGAAGACAAAAATCTGCTTTATCAATATCTCACACACAGTTGTGGTTTGATCTAGATTGCTTGAACTAGATAGCACATGGTTGTTAGCATATGGCAGAGTCAGGATTTGGGAAGAGGGTAATGAACTCATTTCAAAGACTGAATTGGTAAAACTGAGTCATGAAGGTATAGTAGGCTACTTAATGTTCAGTGCTTATGATCTAGTCTAACACTTCCGCTTAACAGTTTTTGTCAGATGCCCTTTGCAAATGTGAATGAAGCTATGGACCCTTCCACTCAAAGGCATAAATGCAGATGTCAACTTCTTTTCCACAGAATTTTCAGGAGGACCACTCTGAAGTCTATTCATAAACTCTTTAACCCATGCTGCGAACTCCACACCTATGCAAAGAATAGCTCAGTCCACACTAATGCTTATTTTGGTCAATTCAAGCTATTGTCAATAATTCCATATTTGCCAAGATGCAAATTTCATTTTAATGCACTCATACAGTATGTTGGGCAAGGGACAAAATGTGCCAGTTCCAAGATTGGACTTTAATCATCAGCTCTTTGGGATATGACAGTCACTTAGAGGAAGTGGGAATGTGCAAGATCATAAACTATTCAGTCCCCACTTCCCAATGAAACAGGAAGCTTCCCTAAATAAGAGGCTTCTGACATTATTTCTACTTAAACTTTAGTGAGCATCCCTACAAATAAACCTTCAAGAAGAATCTGAGATGTTTTCCAAATAGGAGTGCTCCAACCCTCCAGGCCATGCCCAGCCCCAACATAATGAGACGTGGGTCCAGAGAATTTGGGCAATCACCAAGCTTTGGTCTGAATTCTCCACAAAGAAGCCTCAATGTTTTCACTTTGTTGACCATAAGTGATATATTTAGTTATCCAGAAGGGTAGTCAATCTGCCAGGGAAAATATCCTGAAGAATATGAAGCGGGCAATTATGTCAGGCAGACCTAGGAGTTAGTGTGGATGGGCCTTGTTTTAAAACAGATTCCTAACTCAGTCAAAAAGTCTCATGTCCATGTGTTTTCCTGGGGAGAAACTTCCAAGGCGACGATGTGAAAACTAACAGACTTGATGAAGGGGTGTGTAGCCATCTGGTTTGCTCACAAGCAGAGTTGCTCTTTTTATCAGGATTATTTTCAGATTTTTGTGTGGGGGAGGAGTTGGCCATCTTGAACACCAAGTCAGTATTAACCCTCTCCTTAAACAATTCTATTTAAAATTCTCCTAATAAGGACACTGGGAAACTACCCCCACCCCCAAATGAGGGAACAGAGGCCTGGTGAAATGAGGTAGCCAATGTCTAGGGTGGTGGCAGGAGTTCATCTGTGGGATTTCTTGTTGGACTCCCAAGGCTTAAGAACAATGTTTTCCAAAGATTGACTGCCTGAGGATGCCCCGAGCTTTCCATTTAGATGGAAATAAGAGTTAGGGGTTGTTAAGGTGACCCTCAGCCTCCTTAGAGTTGACCTCTTTTATCATTGGAGTCAAAACTTCTTTCTTCTTCCCATTTCCCTAGCTGAGTTAGGTGAAGGAGACATTTGGACAATGGGTCACATAACTTTGCCTGTTGCAGAGTTGAAGAGAGAACACAACAGCTTTGCTTCTACTTTTTTGCTCTAATCACACATAACACTTCCCTCCTAGAAATTTGAATATTTAACATCCACTGTGAACAGCTTGCCTGTAGGTTTCCATCAGGGACAAAAAAGGGTGATGGTGTTGGAGGTGGAAAGCTGAGTTTATTCCCCACCCCACCTCCCTTTTTTCCCCTGGGACTCTTCTAGAAACACTCATCCTTATTTTGAGCCAAATAGAAGGACAGGTTTCTTTTCATTTCCTGCCTCCTGATGGGAAAAAGTTTTCATAGTTGACTCCTGGCAGGGGTGCTCCAGTATCTTGGGAAGGGCTTCTAGAAAGTGGCAGCATTTTCTCTTGCATGACCAAGAGAGCAAATTAAAGGCAGCAGCTACCAGCTACTATTACAGGCACCAACATTCCCCGCCCCCCCCCCTTCTGTGTAAAGAGCAAAATCAGAAGAAAAAGGCACAGCCCAGGTTATTGTTGGAAAGTTGACTTCAGAAGAAAAACTGAAAAAGCATGAAGTGCTGTATGTGAACTTTTCTTTTTCTATCTTCTTTGTCAGTTTTGGGCTGTGCATGATAAACCAGTGTGGGTGGTTACTGTGTAAAGGGCTTCCTTTTAGTTTTTTCATGTTTCAGAGGTAGGCTTATTCATTGAGCAGACATATTAAATTCTTATCCTTTCTTTTAAAAGGAGAATAGTAATATAATTTTATAGGGATTCTACTTAGAGTGTTATGACCTTGAGTTCCAAAGCCAAATGAAGGACAAAACAAAACAAATTTAGGCTATTTCTAAATTTCTGGAATTAATTTCAACTAATGGCTTTATGCATATCCTCATTTTCCCAAATTTAAGGTGAATTTTTTGTCTCCAAAAATGATTTCCCAGAAAAAGTAAGTCACCTTCAGTATACAACCTAATGAAATCATCTTTGGATGCTCTTTCAATAGCCGAATTTGAAAGAACAAACTACTGTTAGGGAAAGATGCTTTGGGGTAAAATTATCTAAGTTAATGTCTGTTTTTGGATGCTCATGGAGGTCATCTGCCAGAACTGGTTAAAACAAAGAGGAAAAGAAATTTATTACTAATGTAGTCATTACTCTTGAAGTGATTAGCCCTGGAATGCAAGTGTTAGATTTTTTTTCCAATAGGCCTTTTAGAGAATACATAAAAATGCAATTCAGCAAGGGGCACGTTCTGGATATTATAAATATACACCTACAAGGAATGAGAAAATGACCAAGTACTATGCAATGGGTGACTTGGACTGTTATTTCTAGTGACAACATTGTACATGGTCCCAAAAAGTGTTAGCTCTCACACAACTTAGAAGGAGGGGACACTGATGTGTCTGGACAACTGTTGAACTAATCACAAAACAGCAGTGGTGAGGAATAACATTGTTTTATGGAATGACAGTGGATGGATACATTAATTAAAAATCAATATATTATTTTTTAAGTGTGATTTTAAATATGTAGGTATAACTAAGCATTTTGAGTAGACATTTGAATTATCCCTAAAAGTGTGTCTTCATGGCCAAAAGAGACATTTCTTCAGGTTGTCATATATTTAGGCGTATTTGGCCAGTAGATAGATCATAGAGTCATAAATCCTTTGGCAATCATATGGACTAGGGGGAGCTTGCCCATTTTATGAATGAAGTAACTAATTGAAGTTATTAGCTCAAGGTCACAAAGTTAGTTGGTGACAGAGGGAGATCAGAAATGAGACTTGTCCTTTCCATTATGACATATCACTCTCTCAATGGGGTCTTTCCTTCAGAACACTACCAAACTCTGGCAAACAGAGCAGGAAGATTAGGAGAAATGATCCCAAGGTCTCACTCTGGGAGAGAAACTTTTTTTTTAAGTTTATTTATTTTTTGAGAGACAGAGAGAGTGAAAGACGGGGAGGGGCAGAGAGAGAGGGAGAGAGAAATGCCAAGCAGTCGGCGCCAACAGGGCAGAGCCTGAAGTGGGGCTTGAATCCACAAACTGTGAAATCATGACTGAGCCAAAACCAAGAGATTGACACTTAACAGACTGAGCCATCTGCCCCTGGGGGAGAGAAACTTTTACCTGTGAGAAGCACAGACATGCACAGACACACACACACGCACACACACACACACACACACACACACACACACACACACACATACACCAGGTGATACCAGTTACTGACTTCCCTTTGTGCAAATGCTGGAATTAGGTGGGAGTTTTGAAAGGTAGTGACCATAACTGTTGACCTCAGAAGAAAGAACTTCATAGTCAGGGTTTCAAGGATCAGGGAGGTGGTCAAATGGATATTGTTTTCAGTCAAAAGCACTCATTCTATAATTAGCTAGACTTTAAATAAAGACAATTTTATCTCCTCCAATACTTCATTTAGTATGTCCTCTTATACAAGGCACTGTTACCTGCCTGGAGAAATTTCTTTCTATTCTCAAATAAATCATACATCTCATTGTGACAGTTTCTCTTTTCCCAATTCGGATACCTGAAGGCATTAGCTCTCAGAAGTATAGCCATTCTTGAAGTCAGCATTTCTGAAACCTGTATATACTGTATTTGAAACTTGATAAGCTCTTACCAACAAAGAGAGGGTGTTTGAAAGCAATATGAATTTTGAATGAGGCATCCCTGGATAGTTACCTAAGTCCATATCTTGTTCTCCCCTTTCCCATTTTGTCCCCGGAACTCCTGACATGGGCAAAAATTCATCACTTTCAATTAAACAACCAACTAGATTTAAACAAATTCTGACCACCCCACCTCCTGAGTCAAAACACAAAAAATTAAGCTTCAGCAGAAACTATGCAACAGCATTCTTGGTGATTGCATTTGTTTCTAGTGCTCTGGCTCAAGGTTGCTTCAATTGAAAAGGACTATTTGCTGATGCAGAGTGTACCTGATGAGGATTCCAGACACCTGAATTATTACTCTGTCCTTGACTCGCTCGATTCCTAGCAAGTTGCCAAACTTATTTACCTCCACCTTTTGTATAAAAAGGAAGCCATAAAATTGTTGTTTTCTTCAATAACTGAGTGAGAAATATGGTGTTAGTGACTATGAAGTACTTTCCTAAATGTTTACTTAAGGGTGGGCAAATACAGCTGGAAACCAGTGGGAAGTCTCCATGGTGTTGCTTTTTCACATGTCCTATAATTGGCATCCGTGGTGAAGAGCATTGTGTGGAGATCAGGTGGTTTCTGTTCTCTTTATTTGCTTCCTTTTCATCTGCTAGTTTGAATGTAAGCTATTGTGCTCCCTGGGTATCTACAGGCTTTTTGTATTTATAGAATTGCCCAAAAATTCAAAACAGGCATTATGGAGCATGGCCTGGAATTAGGTGGGGAAGTAGGCTAAGGGACTCAGCTAGAGTTCTTACTTGGTGGCTGCCAGATGAGACCCAGGGCCCTTGATTCTCAAGGATCATAACTCAAACATACGGTGACTAATTAACAGGTTAGGAGATGGTGAAGCAAGTATTCCTGAATTAATGGTTCCTTATATGTTTTCTGTGCTGGACTTGAAAGTAGCACCAGATGTCCCCAGAAAGACTTGTACACAAACGTTCGTAGCTACTTTATTCAGAATAGCCCCACACCGGAAACAACCCAAATGTTCTTCAACAGCTAAATGGATAAACAAATGGTAACACATTCATGCAATGGAATACTACCTAGATAGGAAAGAATAAACTGCTTTCCTGAAAGCAAATTGGAGACTTTTACAAATCAAACTTTTGTGCTTGTTCTCCATAGTTGCACAACAAATACCACAAACATAGCAGCTTGAAACAATACCCATTCATTAACTCACAGTTCTGTAGGTCAGAAGTGCAAGCACGCATGACTGGCTTCTCTGCTCAGGGTCTTAGAATGCTGAAATCAAGGTGGTTGGCCAGGCTGTGTGTTTTTCTGAAGGTCCTGGAGGAGAATTTGCTTCTGAGCTCATTCAGGTTGTTGGTGGAAGTGTTTTGAAGGACTGAGCCCCGTTTACTTGTTGACTGTGCGGGGGGGGGGGTGATATTCTCAGTTCTAGAGGCTTCCTTTTCCTATTCCCAGTCTTTCTTCAGGAAGAACCCTGTCCTTTTAACAGGTTCACCTGATTATACCAGGTCTGCTAAGTATAATTAGGATCAACTGATTTGTGACCTTAATTACACCTGCAAATTTCTTCACAGTACCACCTGGGTTAGTTTTTGATTGGCTACCTGGGAGAAGATGTATATACACCAAGGGCTGGGAATCTTGAGGGCTATCTTAGGTTTCTGCCTACCACAGCTCTTAGCTTCCTTTCTCTGCTCTGTGAAAACATAGGGCCTATAAAGAAAACTGCTATAGAAGAATAGACCTGGCCCATGAGTCTAGTACCCTCACTTTAACTGCTGCACCAGCAGTTGGCATGGGGAAGGTTATCCATATGGTCTCTCTAAACTTTGGTGAAGGAGAGAAACTTTTGTAAGGAGTAGTGCATACGTACTTTTGACTAGGGGAGACAAGGGACCATAATAGTAAGAAATTAATAATTTAAAATATAATTACCAAATGTCTTGCAATAATCATGTGCTTTTTTTTTTAAAGTGCAGTTACCTCATTTGCGTAGCTCACTGCAGCCCATAACTCATGGGTTCAAGCAGTCCTCCTCTTCAGCCTCCAGAATAGTTGGGATTATGGGCGACCGCCATCACACCTGGCAAGCATGTGCTATTCCTGTAATCAGACACAGAATGTTATTTTTTTAAAGTATATAACTTTATATCACAGTTTTTCATGGTTACTCCTCATGAATTTGTCACCCTTGATTTTATCCAAGCCATTGGTAAGAAACTTTTTTCCATGAAGGTGATTCAGGGAGAAAAATGTTTATAAGCTGGGTTAAAAAAATTAACATAAAATATTTTATTATATAACATAGATAATTGCATCGACCTATTTAGTTGCATGTGAGAATATCAATGAGAAAATTTGTACTCCTTTCCTGAACTGTTAATAATTGGACACTTTTGAGAGATGAAAACAGAGAACTCAATTTTTCATTATTCCAACCCTCTTTTATAGAGCACTTCAGAAGTTCAAAAATTCATGCATGTGTACTATCTCATCACAGTGAACAATGTCATTTGAACTTTGAGGCTCAGAGATCATGTTACTTGCCCCAAATTACAAAGTGAGTTAGAGTCAGAAATGTGGTTAGAATTAATTCTGATGTTGTGACATGGTCTTTTCTCTCTACCTATTCTTAGAGTGAGGCCAAGAGTAAGGAGGGCTAGAATATGTCTATCCTGAGTGGAAAAACCCAGGCAAAGAACTTTAGAGTCTGCACACTTATTGCAGAAAGCCAGCTTTGATAGGGCTATATATGAAATTTCCTTTGTCTCCTATTCGTTCTCATACTGGGAATCCTCTATCAAAAGGGTGCTAGAAAAGAGCTACTTAATTACAGTAGTCAGTGAATATGTTTTCTTTCTTTTTTTTTTTTTATGTTTATTTATTTTTGAGAGGGGAGAAGGGCAGAGAGAGAGGGAGACCGAAGATCCAAAGCAGGCTCTGTGCTGACGGCAGAGAGCCCAATCCGAGGTTCAAACTCACAAACTGTGAGATCATGACCTGAGCCAAAGTTGGATGCTTAACCAACTCAGCAACTCAGGCGCCCCAATGGGTATGTTTTCAAATACGTACACAAATACTAGTAAAGAAACACAAACCTCTCTTTCTTGCCTTCAGAAGCACCTCATTTCTTGATTCTGGGTGCAGCGGTTAATGTATTCTGCCATTTTCTTCCAATAATCCATAGTCAACCAAGCCAACCACATATGCTTTGTCTATTTTGGCCATGATGTCAAGGTCCTTAAAATTGCATGTCTTGGTTTGGGACTGTGCCTGGTGGTGAAATCCTATACAGTTTTATTTCTTTTGTTTGCAGTTTGTTTATGGTCTTTTCTAGGAGAGGTGATGGAACTCAGTAGGGGAAGTTACATCAGATCCATGGTTTTCTTGATTAGATCATTATAGATTACAAAATAAACTACCTCTTATGAAGTACAGCTAAATATTGGCAGAGAGTAGGTAGTCTTTCTCCCTCAGTCCCTTGAAAAGAGGACTCACATCTTCAGTAACCTTTATTGCCAGGGGGCACACATGGTAGAAATTAAATTAAGCCATTCTTTAATTTATATACATAATCGAGAAATGGCAATTGACTTTGTTCATAGACCAATTTAAATCTATTAACATATGTAAACTTTGTACTACAGAAGTACATCTGCTTCATGAATGCAATGGCAGCATCTTTCTGATTTCATACCCATGCAGGATTTTGCTCCATGGATTGGAGATAAACATGATCCAAACTAGATGATCTGGAAGGCTTAGGATAATCGGACAGGTAATGAAGATTTCCTGAAAAACTCCATTCACCACAGTTAAGTTTCAGCAAGTGGAAATTACTTTAATTTGCAATAGCTCATTAAATTAACTCTCCAATTATAGAGGCCTCTGCAATGTGGTTCTTAATTAAAGCTAGTGATTAATTCACACAACTGATAGGGGAATGGTGGCCCTCATTTTGCTTTTGAATGAAGTTACAGATACATGCAATGGTTCTTGTGTATGACCAGGCTGGGGAGGATTTCTGGACGAAATAGTCACTGCATTGGACAAAAAATGAAGTGACTTCTTATCTTGATTCTCTGCCAAAATCTCAAGGTAACTTTCCTTTTAGAAGTCTGGAACCAGGGCACTAATGGAAAATCAGAAGCAATCATTCTTATATCCTGTGCGAAGAAATACATCTTGGGTAGGTCCTACTCTAGCCTACCAACATAAATTTCAGCTACCTGATCTTTAAGATCTAATTCAAGTCCATCCTCTAGATTAAGCCTCTTTCAGAAGAGTTATTATTAGTTCTTAACTAATAAATATATATATGATGATGATTATTATTTTTATAGGCTAATAGAAATGGAGAGCTTGCCCTATGTGGATGTTTTTAATCTCATTTAAAATTGTCCTCTATTCTTCCTAGCAATTCTATGCTGTAGGTACTATTATTATGTTTATTTTATAGATTAAACAACTGAGGTTCTGAAACCTTGAGTACCGTATCCAAGGATACACAGTTATAAGTAGATGGTCTGGAACTTGAAACAACCTTTCTTTGACTTCAAAGCTGAAACATTTTCACTTGCTATGTGAGTTTCATCTCTTTTCAAGTAGAGACTTCTTAGATAAAATCTTTTATTAAAAACAACTCATTTCTTGAGTTATTACCTCTGTCAGTTCTTAGCAGGAAACAGATGGCAAACCCAATTTAGGATGCTTCCAGGAGAGTTCATTTGCAAAGGAATTGTTTATAAAGGTGTATGTGGGAGAGGAAGGTAGAGTAGGGCAACCCAAAGAGGGAGTGCAGCAACCAGAGGCTAGGAGCAGTGAATGAAGTGATTCTACACCTGGACCTGAGAGGATGAGGGGCAGGAGCCATTGCTGAGCCAGAAAAAAAAAAAGTTGTGCAGTGAAGGTTTCCTGGAAAGGCACATTGATCCTGGATGGAAGGACATGTCCAACCCAGTGCTGCCTCTCCCGGGAAGGAGCCAGGAAAATACACACCCTGTATTTTCACACACACACACACACACACACTCTCCTCCTACCCTCTGATATCTTGCCAAGGCTCTCACTGGCCAGACCCAATGGGAAGCCAGAGAGCATGGGAGCCTTGTTGATATGGTCCTTGTAGATCAGCCTAACAAGGCACAGAGCAGAATGGAGTAAGAACAGAGAGAAGATATGGAGGGACAAACAGAAGCTATCCAGCTATCCATATGACACATATGAAAAACACATTGACAGCAATTATAGATGGTTGGCCTTTTCAGTCAATAAGGATGTACCTTAGAAACAGTTTTTTTTAGGATGTGAGGAAAGTGACCGCAAATTTGGCTTTTTTGGACCTATCTCCAGCTCTTGTGTGGTGTCAAGCCTGACCTTGGGCAACTGTATCTGCTAGTATGAGTGTAAGACTTGTGCTCCTAGAGCACGTCTTTGGCAAGGGTCAGAGCGATAGGTCAACTCCAGATTAGGGTTACTTGTTATTCCCCTTAGAAAAAGGCCACTTCTTTGAAAGGTCACTAGGAAAACATCTGGCAACTCTCAGCATTTCCAGAGAAAAGGTAGGTATCTTACCCATTTAGACATTTGCCAAGAGACTTTGATACAGAGAATTTCTTGGTACCTTTCTAAACAAAACCAACAAGAAAACTAGAAGAAGAAAATGGAAGAATGAGGACTAAGCTGTGAACATGGAAGGATTCTGGAAGGGTTTATATGGGAACAAGTGCTGCACCACAGTTGCAGGAGGGAGAAGAATAAAGAAAAACAGTAAAAGGAACACAACTTGTTAGTGCTCACCTTGATTGTTCAGATTATAGAAGATACTGGCATACCATATATTTATAATGTTCACCTGTTTACATTTTTTTCCTGCCACCAAACAACCATAAATACTTCTTTTTTAAAAAAAAATGTTTCTTTATCTTGAGAGAGAGAGAGAGAGAGAGCGCATGCACAAGCAGGGGAGGGGCAGAGAAAGAGGGAGAGAGAATCCCGAGCAGGCTCCATGCCATCAGTGCAGAGCCAGACGTGGGGCTCTATTCGACAAACTGTGAGATCATGACCTGAGTCAAAATCAAGAGTCGGTCGCTTAACTGACTGAGGCACCCAGGTGCTCCATAAATACTTCTGCAAACGTAAATTGATTGCACTTCAGGTTTTCATAAATGCACAAGGCTCCAATTTGAATATTTGCTCCTGTATTTCCCTCCTCTTTTGAATCATGTGCATTACCCTTTTGCTAAGTTAGACCCTGAATTCTTAGGTAGCTACCATCGTCAGCATATTTGCTGTCCCAGGAAATCTTTTATCCCACATTCAACTTTTCCCTTTCCAAAAGTCCACCACCACTTCCTTCATAGCTGTAATCCACCCACCCACACCTCCCACCCCTTTAAACCTTTAGGCAAGTAGATCTAAAAATCTTCTGTATAAAGTATTCAGAAAGCAGATGTTGCAGAATCTGCTCCTTCATCTGCTTCTTCCTTGGGAGAGGCTAATTGTTGTGCCCAGAAATTCCACTGTAAAGTTGTCTTAAGTAGGTTTCACAGATTATGGATCAGAAGTTGGAGGTGACGTAGTATAGTGACTCACCCCAACTATACATTGAGTCCAAGGTACACCTTGGACCATAACCTGGAGTCTTACTCAGTACAATGCTTTTTATTATTATCCGTATTTTCTCAGCATATTATTTATTTATTTTTCTTTGTTTAATTTTTTTTAATGTTTATTTGTTTTTGAAAGACAGATCATGAGCAGGGGAGGGACAGAAAGAGAGGGGGACAGACGATCTGAAGCTGGCTCTGCACTGATGGCAGCGAGCCCCATGTGGGGCTTGGACTCACGAACTGGGAGATCATGACCTGAGCCAAAACCAAGAGTCGGACGTTCAACCTACTGAGCCACTTAGGTGCCCTGCATATTTTTTATTTTAAATGTGAAATTCATGATAACCTAGTTACAATTTCCTTGTACAAACCTCCTGTTTTTGCTACATTCATTCACCATTCTCCATGTTTTCTCTGAGTTTCTGTTTCTCTCACTTGGAATTTCCTCATTCTCAATGGCTTTCCAAATTCTATGACATTTAACTACTACTTTCTTAGTGAAACCTGTCCTCTCATTCTAAGCCAAGAAGATTGTCTCAGTTCTTAATGGCTGCAGTGGTTAGCTATATCACTCCTTTCACTTAATAAGATATAGTATTGAATTAGAACTTCACCAGATTTTGTAGAAGTTTGTATTAACTTGTTTTAGAATGTGTTAATGTATGTATATTTTGTCTATCAACTTGCGTGTAAGCTTCCTTAGAGCTAAGAATGTACGGTACACTTCCTTGTATCTCTTACTATTTACAGTATATACTCATGCTGAGAGAATATTGGCCAGATAAATGAATATAGCATAGTGGAAGAGGAGTGAGGGACCTGTAGCCAACATGGTGATAAAACAACATGAGTCATCTCCCCAAACTCCATTGAAATGACATTAAAGAAACGATGAAAGTTTAAATCCTTTCAACAGGGAAAAGTGACATCAAGTGCAAAAGAGATGTCATCAAAGTTTGGAAGACATGATGACTTCCTAAAGGGAGAAGGACAAAATAATCCTGCAGGAGGTGGGATAAAAGGAAGCAAGTGGATTCATCCTGGTGAATTTGAGAAACACTCAGGAATTGAAGGCAAGTTTCTCTGGAAGTAGGAGGAGCTAAAAACTGGAATGTATAACAGAAGCATTAGATGCCCAGACTCTCTCAAATCAGTTCAGCTATGATTATGCCATCTTCTCTGGCAGAAAATTTAAATAAAGCAAAATAGGTTCAACGAGCAAGGCTTTGGATTAGAGAACACAAGGAACATATGAAGATATGTGTGAGAAGCAGTACTAAACATTGGGCTATTAATGCCAATCTGCATCCTGAGGAGTGTGCTCCCTCGCCTCCTTTACCACATGGCATGCAGAATGCTAGCAGCCAAGCAGGGGATAGAGGGATTATTCTCTGGGGATCCACTGGCCCAGGAAAAAAGACCTACAGGCATTGATATTTGGTATATGCATAAATATTCTTGACTATACTATAGACACATGAAAAGATGCTCAACATCACCCATCATCAGGGAAATGAAAATAAAAACCACAATGAGATACCACCTCACACCTGTCAGAATGGCTAAAATTAACAACTCAGGAAGCAACAGATGTCGGCGAGGATGCAGAAAAAGGGAATGCTTTTGCACTGCTGGTGGGAATGCAAACTGGTGCAGCCACTCTGGAAAATAGTACGGATTTTCCTCAAAAAATTAAAAATAGATCTACCCTATGACCCAGAAATTGCACTACTAGGTATTTATCCAAAGGACATAAAAGTGCTGATTTGAAGGGGCACATGCACCCCAATGTTTATAGCAGCACTATCAACAATAGCTAAGTTATGGAAAGAGCCCCAATGTCCATCAACTGATGAACGGATAAAGAAGATGTGGTATGTATTTACAATGGAATATTACTCGGTGATCAAAAAGAATGAAATCTTGCCATTTACAACAGCGTGGATGGAACTAGAACATATTATGCTGAGCAAAATATCAGTCAGAGAAAGACAAAATATTCACTCATATGTGGAATTTAAGATAAAAAACAGATGAACATCGGAGAAGGGAAGGAAAAATAAGATAAAAGCAGAGAAGGAGGGAAAACATGAGACTCTTAAATACAGAGAACAAAGTGAAGGTTGCTGGAGGGGGTGTTGGGTGGGGGTATGGGCTAAATGGGGGATGGGCATTAAAGAAGGCACTTGTTGGGATGAGCACTGGGTGTTATATGTAAGTGATGAATCACTAAATTCTACTCCTGAAACCATTATTACAATATATGTTAACTAACCTGGATTTATTTATTTATTTATTTATTTATTTATTTATTTTTTAGTGTTTATTTATTTTTGAGAGAGAGACAGAGTACAAGCAGGGGAGGGGGAGAGAGAGAGGGAGACACAGAATCTGAAGCAGGCTCCAGGCTTTGAGCTGGTGGGGCAGAGCCCAACACAGGGCTCAAAGTTGCGAACTGTGAGATCATGACCCGTGCTGAAGTTGGATGTTCAACTGACTGAGCCACCCGGAGCCTCTTCACTAACTTGGATTTAAATAAAAAAAAGAAAGAAAGAAAGAAAAAATGATTAATAATAATAATAATTATAATTATAACTCCCAGATGGACAGGAAGTTACCATTAGAACAGCTGGAGGTGAAAGAAGTTTATCTTATTAAAGAAGCCCTTTTAAAACAAAACAAAACAAAACACACACACACACACACAGACACACACACACAGACATCCCATGCCAAGCCATATCATTACAACCTTTCTGAACTTCAGGGTTAAAGAAGAAAATTCTAGACTTTCTAATAAAGGCACAAAACTCCCCCCAACCACCTCCCCCCAACAAACAAATAGGAATTAGAAGAACATCAGCCTTTGCAACAATGACATTGGAAGCTAGAAAAAAACTGAGCAATCTTTTAAATTTCTCCATAAAAATTATTTCTAGACTGGATTTCATTACCCAATCAAACTACCAACTGTGTAGAAGGTAGAACAAAGACAATTTAGATGTGCCTGTGTCACTTACCTCTCATGCAGCCTTTCTGAGCAACTTTCTGGAAGGCATGTTCCATCAAAATGAGGGAATAAAATCATGAAGAAGAAGTCATGGGACCCAACACAGAAGAAAAATAAAGGGAATTTCCAGAATGATAATGGTGAAAAAACCCAGGATGACAACTGTATAGCAGGTCTAGAGAGCAAGTGGTCTGAGCTGGAGGGAGAGAGGAGGGGACTTCAGAAGGGATAGATCCTTGGGGACAGGGGGAGGAATTTATAGATTCTCTGATGTGTTTGATTACACGGAGAGGAATCTGATCACTATCAGACAGTTAGGCATGGATTAGTGATGAGAACAGAGAAAATACCAAAATAGTGACAATTATCAACTCTAAGAAAAACAGAACTTTTACAAGAAAGCAAATTTGACCAAAGTGTATTACATATCTTATGTGTGGAAGATATTTATACAATTATAGAAATACTAATGATTGATTTAGTAAAAAAACTCAGTATTGGCAGGATGGAAAATACACGTATGTGTACTTTGTAAGTGCTTTATGTAAATGTGGAATTAAATTCTCATTTTTCCAATAGGAAGCAAATAGATCAGATATTAGGGAGAAAAACTAAGGCATAGCACTACAAGAGAATTATTAAGGAATATGAAGTAAGCAGAAGAAATGGTTGAAAGTAGAAAGTAGTGGCCTCTGGGTAACAGGAAGGTGGTTGCCTCTAGAGGGACAGAATTGAGCAGATGACTGCTGTGTTTTATTATAAGGCTTATTGTTTGACCTTTTATATAGCCTAATATACATATACATATTTTTGATAAAATAGAATTTTAACTTTTAATTTTTAATAAAAAGTTTAACAAGAAAACTGAAGAGGAATGGCATCTTCAAAGAGGTATACATATACATATCATACATATGCATATCATATACTCAGATGTATAAGATGGGAACAATGGCAGAGGGATGTTCTTGTAGATGGTTGAAGGCAAGGCACAAATTTCCTCTCCTCCCACTGTGTTTGGACAAATTCAAATTCATAGGTATGTGCCAGTTCATCAAAGACTGAGAATGCTGGGTCAGTGTCTGAGGCAAACTGCAGTGTAAGGAAGGATGGAATAGGTAACTGAATGGAAGGGGGAGGTTCTTACTGAAAGGCTTGTTCATTTTTTTTAATGTTTATTTATTTTTGAGAGAGGCAGAGACAGAATGTGAGTGGGTTAGGGGCAGACACAGAGGGAGACACAGAATCCAAAGCAGGCTCCAGGCCCTGAGCTGTCAGCACAGAGCCCGATGCGGGACTCGAACTCATGAGCTGTGAGGTCATGACCTGAGTCGAAGTCCAACGCTCAACTGACTGAGCCACGCAGGCACCCGGAAAAGCTTATTCATTTTAATATTCAGGCTTTGCCAGTAGGTAAGATTGTGGGTGAATGGAATCTCCAGGGAATGTGATAGCAGTGCTGAATGCTGCTATGAATCAGATTTCATGTGATGGATGTGTGGCAAAAATGTATACAACAATACTGACAACAGTCTAACTGCTACAAACCAGAGTAAAAATCAGCCTCCTGCTCATTATTCAAGACTTGCTAAGTTCTCAAAGAGACCCCTGAACTCAATTAGCAGATATGACAGTTTTTCCTCTTAGTGATATTGCTTTACTTACTACCTTTCAAACTCTTAAAATTCTGTATTCTTTCTGCTCAATCTGAAAAACTTCATCAGAGTGTCTCGTGAGGTTTCTGATCCAGAGATGGGATCACAATATGAATGGAGCATCTATGGTAGAATTTTTTTTCATTTCTCATATTTAAACTTATCTCACATTTTTAAGAACTGGAGTTCCCTTAAGCAATTATGGGAGATGATTCAGATAGTAGGTATGTATACACACAAATATATATTCTATACCTATAGAAGAGAGAGGGAGAGAGAGACAGAGAGTCAAATTAGCTATTAGTTTTTATTTATATTATATTGGTAACATACTTCTGAAAGAATATAATCTAGTCCTTTAAGGAAAACATTTTATAGCCAGTTATTACAAAGGGCTTGTTATTATTGGATTCTTTTATTTTTTATTTATTTATTCTGAGACAGAGAGACAGAGAGAGAGAGAGAGCAAGTGAGGGAGGGGCAGAGAGAGGAGAGAGAGAGAATCCCAAGTAGGTTCCCCACTGTCAGCAAGGAACCTAATGCAGGGCTTGGATCCAGGAACCATGAGGTCATGATCTAGCCAGAATCGAGTCAGAGGTTTAACCTACTGAGTCACCCAGGCACCCCGGTATTGGATTCTTAACGGGGTACTGTAACTTGTTTAATTTACCAGCATCAGGCACTCTGAGTTCTATTCTAGTATTGAGTCATTAAAAATATGAATAAGTCTCTTGTCCTTTCTGTTTTTAAATTTTTTCACTAAGGAATGGAGTTGATAATTTTTATCCCTGGTTATATCACATGGTGATTATGAAAGATCAATAATAAATGTGAAAATATTTTGAGATCATAGGGGAAGATTTATAACTAAATTGAATGAAATATTACATCCTTGTGAATAAATTCCTTAAAGATTCCAGATTTCTTTCTCTCTCTTTTCTTGCACATTTGATTCAGCTCAAGAAAAGAAGAGAAACATACATTTATTGCTCACCTATTACGTGCCAAGCATTTGTGTTCACTTTGCTATATACATCACAATTGAACATACAACTGAAATATTTTTTCTTGGTAATTTCCTTGAGTGAGAGACCATTTGCAAAATAATATTTCCAATAGCAAAATACCTAATGGACTATCCTAAATATCCTTCATTGCAAAGTAGATTCTATGCAAGAAAAGCAAGCACGGTTGGCATGGTGGATGTATCACTTCCCTGATTTATTATCAACCTTTTTAAAATAGGAACCCATTTTCCTTTTAGAGTGGAAATTTGTGCGAGAGAAGACAAGAAAAAACCTTCTGTTCTATCTGATTGATCCAGCCCAGTTCAAAAGCCACACTGAGCAGTTCTAAGGGGAAAGGATGTGAAATTGAAGTTGTGACTGGTCTGCTGAGCATCTATCTGCTTTTTGACAGTGTTGGTGGTGGTCAAAAGCTTATTGATTTCCATCAGAGGAAATGAGTAAGCACACTTCTCTCACTGTTTAATGTTCTTTCACTATCACTCTTGCGTGAATTCCCAGAGCAGAGCTTAGTAAATGTGCATTGTCATTGGGGTTATTATTTTGAATACATATTGCAATTTAAGTGACACTAAAATGCTCCATTTAGCAAGAGTGTCTTTGAATGCCCTGGAGACTAATTTTGTTGGTGAATATAAGGTAAATTAACTCACTTTTGGTCCTCCAATTTCTTTAGAGACTCCCATTATTGGCACCCAAGTAGCTCCAAAGAATGAATGAAGCTACCAATATGTACCAATTAATTCACTTTTGGTCCTCCAATTTCTTTAGAGACTCCCATTATTGGCACCCAAATAGCTTCAAAGAATGAATGAAGCCACCAATATGTAAGCAAATTACCCCATGAATCCTAATCTCCAGAGTTCCAAAATACCAACTGCAAAACCAAACAAGATGCAGACCTATTTGATCTCTGCCCTGAATGACTATTCCTCTCAAAGGCACCCCACAAGTCAGATAGCTCCCTTCTTCAAGTAGTTATTATAAGAGTAGATGTCAACATCTCAGAATTAGAGCTGGAAGGGGCCTTAGAGATTGGCATAAGTGAGGAGACTCAGTAGCAGTGAATCATGCAAGTTTGCACATTGCTGGTTAGCAGTGGAGCCTGAGTATCCTGAATCTTCCCAGTCCTCTAAGTTCTCTTCTATATCAAAAAAATTTGGGGCGCCTGGGTGGCGCAGTCGGTTAAGCGTCCGACTTCAGCCAGGTCACGATCTCACGGTCTGTGAGTTTGAGCCCTGCGTCGGGCTCTGGGCTGATGGCTCGGAGCCTGGAGCCTGTTTCCGATTCTGTGTCTCCCTCTCTCTCTGCCCCTCCCCCGTTCATACTCTGTCTCTCTCTGTCCCAAAAATAAATAAAAAACGTTGAAAAAAAAAATTAAAAAAAAAAATTTATCTTGTTAATATATATATATATATATATATATATATATATATATATATATATATGTATCTTTTCCCAAGAGACAACACTAAAGGATATTTTATAAGTTCTCATGTTAGTAGAAACCAACTAGGAAGAGAAAGAATTCCCAAAGGTTTAGCCTAATGGTTTTTCCATTTGTCAATTTGTGACCTTTACATTTCTAAATATTTTTCAGTGAGAGGGATAGCTAGTACCTTCCCAGCTTCCTCAGGAAGTGGAGCCCCAGAAGCCATGTTTATACTGTAAGACTTTGCCTCTCTGTATCTTCATTGACTCAATCAAAAAAAAAAAAAAAAAAGAGAGAGAATTTACCTATTTTGGGGGCCAATCTGTTTCCCAGGAGTTTGCAACTGAACTTTTGGTTAGACTCTGATGATTGAAAGGTGGTTGTTTGTAGCTTGTGCATGGAGAAACAGAGAAAGTGCTTTTGCTCACAGGTAAGATGGAGGCAAAGCCTCTGAGAAAGGCAGAGATGAGAAACTATGGGGAAGGAGGAAGAGAGAAAAAGAGAAGAGAAGGAATGAGACAGAGGAGGAAAAAGGGAGGATGGAGGGAGAGCAGGGGGACGGAGAGAGAGAGAAGGGAAAGAGAAAGAGGAGGAGAGAGGGAAAGGGGAGAGAGAGAAAGGAGGGATGAAGGGAAGGAGAGAAAGAGAGGGGAGAGAATATCATTGCCTTAGTTCCTGAGAATTTTCTGGTGTATGATCTAATCCTTATAAGGCCTTTTCTCTCTGCCCTGGAGATCCATGAGAGAGCTTTGTAATACACCCCTCCCCAGCTTTTAATTAAGTTGGTTCAAGTGGACTTCTGTTATTTATAACCAATGAGATTTATGTAAAACAAAAACTGCTTTAAGATATGTGTTAAATCCTTATTAGACAGCTCAAGGTTACCATTTTTGAGTGCCAGAATTTCAGTTGAATTCCACTCTGAGGCTCTGGTCAACATTGGGGCTTCTAATAAATGACTACAGCTTTTCTTGTCGAAACAGCATCAGATCCATCTTCTAGATCTCACGCTGGAATTTTAATGGCTGGAATCATTAACATTCAGCTTTACTGTGGTAGAACTCCTGAACAATGTGATTGGAGTCTTGGACTATTATCTTTTCACTCTAAGAAAGATTATTCACTTATTCTGATTCTACACGATCCAGTTAAATTGTACTAAACCAACATATTTGTTTAGTAATGTCTTTGAGGTTCACTTATGGGCATGGGATTTGCTTTCATAGTAGTGGTGCCATTTCCAGTTTTTGTGATAGTAAAGATGTTGGGAGATTGGTTTAGGTGATGATGGGCAGATGAATATTGACAGCAAAATTAGAGGGGTTCCAGAAATGGATATTTTTTTAATGTTTATTTATGTTGAGAGAGAGAGCATGAGCAGGAGAGAAGCAGAGAGAGGGAGAAGTGGGGCTTGATCCTGCAAACCATGAGATCATGACCTGAGCTCAAATCACTGAAATCAAGAGTCAGATGCCCAACCGAATGAGCCACCCAGGGGCTCCAAGAAATGGGTATTTTTGAGGTGTTGTTGGGAAAGTAAAGTGACCAAAATGAAAGCAAAGCATTTGTGATATTGTGGGCTCTAAAAAAATATTTGTGGGTGAGTATTTCCTTGTTTTATGAGGCTACTGTTGTTCTATTTTCCATGCTGGTTTCCAAGATTTCCATCAGAAAAACAGAGCTGCCTATTCTAGGTCAGGTAAACTATGTCCTATCCACAAGGGCGAAATGAAGGTTGTTAGTTCTTAGCATTCCAGACTTAAAATATCAGTCTGTGGAGAGAAGCTTATGGAAGCTAGCATTCCTCTGGGTTTTAAGAGTCAATACCATTAAAAATGAAGAGGTGATAGAATGCATAGTTTTCCTCTCTTGCCTTCCTTTGGCAGGACTGGCCTGATAAGTGGAATTTCAAGTGACCTACTGGGAAGGTTCTGAAAGATTTTTGGCAAATCTTTAGCACAATTTTGAGCAGGAGAGAAAGCCCCGTGTTTAGGGGAGATATGCACCCGTCGGTGTGACGTTTTTTGGAGAAACCCAAGAAAGCTCCCTTTTCCCAAAATATCTTCCCCACCAGCAACATGCCTGTAGTTCTGTAATTAGAGATTTAGTTTTGGTTTAAAGAATTGCTGTACACAACACATAAATAGCCCTGGGATGTTAACTATGAAATTAATATCTAGCCAACCCAGTGACTGTCAAAAGAAGTCACTCAAGGGCTATGTATCAGATCCAGGGGCTCTTTCAAACCACATGCTTCATCTCCCTTAAAATATAGTCCCTTTCCTCTCTTTCCCCCTATTATTCCATGTGTCATATCTGCCAGGTGTGTTGGGGGTTGGGTACAATAAGATTGAGAACTACTGATATAACTCTTGATGTGACTTTCTGGAATTGCTTTCTTCAGTTACAGTTAAATAAGATTAAAATATTGTGGGACTAAACAATTGGATGGAGACAGAGAGGGGAGAAAGTAAAACTTTGATGCTGGGAGGGACAATTTTGAAGGAATAGCTTTGAAGATGCTGTGTGGGTAGGCAGGCTTGTGTGGGGGTCCTGAGCTGTCTGATAGCAGTTTTGAGGACTCGAGATTACAGGCATAAGGTTCGGATTCCTTTAAGCAGAAGGAGGATGGGAGAGGCTTAGAAAGAGGAGAGTAGAAAGATTTGAAGATAAATTTAGGGATACTTAACAATTTTGCCTGAGGTTCTTCCTACTTCTGTGAAAATGGTAAGGACAGCCTATTGAGTGCTGATACAGATTTGTTCTGCTCTTGAAAATTATTTTCCTTCCTGGATACTAACAGGGCATTCTGATCTCTGTAGAGGTAGCAAGATGGACCCTCTCAGACAAGTGGTTTTGATATTTGCCAACTGAATTCACCCATGTAAACCAAATTGTATTTCTCAGGATCTCCTTCCTGAATCTGGCCATATTGCTATTGAATCTTTGTGTCAGGAACCTTGAACTTGTCTGTGCAATGGGTTTAAGAAGGTCCTGTGATATAGAGCTCCATCATTGGTCTTGGCAGACTGGTGTTACCCCAAGAATGGTCCTATATTGAATGCACATATTTTATGGAGCAGGACTTCAAAGAAGCTTCAGAAAAACTTCTATGAGCTTGAGACAACCCACATGGTCAATAAACAAATGTTAAACAGTCACTTAATGGCTACTACACTAATGGAAAGTAACAACTAGTTTTCTACAGTGGTTCCTAATTCCAGCTGATCATCAGAATCAACTGTGAAATCTCAAAAATATAAAAGTATGAAAAGAAGGAATGCTAATGGTAAACAAAGGCATAAAATGCCATAAATGTAGAAAGTAAGTGTCCCTTTCCTCTCTCCTACCCCCAAATATCTTGATCTCTAGATGTAGCTATTGTTTATAATTCCTTCAGAAATTTTCTGTTTAGACAAATGGAGCAGATAGGTAGATAGATGGTACTTTTTCCTATACAAGTGATATCATGCCCTTCATATTATTCTACACCTATTTTTCATTTTAGCAATCAGTAAATATAGATGTAGTTTATCCCTTTAACCTCTCATAGTCTGAGTTGAAGAAAGCTCATGTGGCTTTGATTATCTTTTCATGCCAGAGATGTGTGGGAGAGATAAAGGCATATAAGCCATTGGTCCTCTAACTTTACCTGAAGGGCTTGTTAAAATAAATATTGCTGGGGTGCCTGGCTGGCTCAGTCAGGAAAGCCTGCGACTCTTGATCTTGGGGTCGTGGGCTTGAGCCTCTCATTGAGTACAGAGATTGCTTAAACAAATATGAAACAACAACAACAAAGACTGCTGGTCACACCCTCCCCACTCCACCCAAAGCTTCTGATTTAGAAACTTCAAAATGGTGATGTTTCCTTTTTTTTTTTTTAATTTTTTTAAGTAGGCTTTATTCCTACCACAGAGCCCAATACAGGGCTTGAACTCACAACCCTGAGGTCAAGACCTGAGCTTAGATCAAAAGTTAGACTTTTAACTGACTGACTCAATGGTGAACATTCTTCTTTCTTTTTTTAATGGCGATATTCTTAATGAGGAATATACCTTTTTATTTCACACATGTTTCCAGGAAGTCTTTATAAACCAGACGAAACTGCACTGGGCAGTCAGCTATTCATTTTCCCACGGTGGAACATAGGAACACATGCTCTGAACCGGCTCCTTCTTGTATCTTCCCTTTTTTACACTTGGTTTCTAAACAAGGACAGATTTACTGAATGGTGAGGAAGTAGATGAAGAGTCTTCAAACTTCCCCCTTATATGTGCTCCCAACCTCTATCTGTGTTCTTTTGCAATCTCTTGAGTAGTTTCTCCACATGACTAGCATTTCACTGCTTGAGTTCTTCTTACCTATCTTCCCCCTTGCTACCACCCTCTTCCTTCTTTATTTAAGAGAGCACTCTAAAAGAGTTGAACCCTGTAGTCCACCAAGAAATGGACTGAGATAAGCTGTTGGAGAGGCTGCTTTATAGGCTGTTTCAGTCCAGAGGGATTAAACAGGATGACCTCACTGAAAGAGAAACCACACTTAATAGCTTTAAATGGGACTGCTCTTAACTGGGTCACCCTGAGCCACTGCACACACTTCTTGTTTCAAGTGAACGTGGTGGTTTGGGCCAGAATGGGTTGTCGGCAAAATAGTTTAAATGCCTTTGTCTTTCAGAGATGAAGCAACACCTTATAATGTAAACAGAATGAGGAAATATGTAATAAGTTATCTGACGTTCAGTCCCAAACCTTGAATCCTGTTGCTGGGACATCTTACCTCTCGCAGTAAGATAAGTGAGAAATTTGTGGAACACAGTTCTTCCAAACAGAGACTCCATCCATGTTTCAACTATGTTTCCTGAATTAGGGATCTTAGCTGAACACAGTGTAAGGCAACACTGAAAATCATGCCCTTCAAGTCAGAAAGACCAGATCTCCACCTGTCACTTCACGCTCAGGGTTGTTGTTGGGGTTGAATACTAGCCCTATCACAGTACTTAGAACAGAGAAATATTTAATACATTTTACTTTTTTGTTAGCTTTTACCCTGAAGTGGAAGCTGCCTCTGTTACTAGCCAACATAAAGAACTCGGGGACATGTCCCAACATATGTGGTCCAAGTTTTAACTAAACCAGGACTTCTGGAAGCAGTTTTTCCTAAATCTCTTTGACTATATATAAGTACACTATCTTCCAGTAGCTTGCCTTCTCTGTCTTTGAAAGGGGAAACAGATTTTGCCAACATTAGGAAGTGCTCATTATTAATAGTCATGGTTTAGAGCTTTCCCCTGGCCAAATCGCTGACTCAATACTTCTCGTTTTAAAAAAAGGAAATAACTGAAAGGCACCTGTTAATGAGACTAAAGTAACACAAAATGGGTGTGTATGTGTGAAGATATGAAGACCATCATATAGAAAAATGAAGCTCCTTGTGTATCAGTTTTCCTAAAATGCTTAACTTTTATTTTCCCTTGACTATGCTGTTTTGCTTTTGCCCTTAAGAAGCATCTAGTATATAGGGGTGCTTGGGTGGCTCAGTTGGTTAACCGGACGACTTCGGCCCAGGTCATGATCTCGCGGTCCGTGAGTTCGAGCCCCACGTCGGGCTCTGTGCTGACAGCTCAGAGCCTGGAGCCTGTTTCAGATTCTGTGTCTCCCTCTCTCTGACCCTCCCCCATTCATGCTTTGTCTCTCTCTGTCTCAAAAATAAATAAACGTTAAAAAAAAAATTAAAAAAAAAAAGCATCCAGTATATAAATGAACTATTATTATAATGAAAAGGGTTTTTTTCCTATAGTTTTCCTTTTTTGATAATTAAGATTATTAAATTGGCTAGTGATCATTTTATGAAGTTCTGCCATGTTCTGTCAAGTTATGTATTAAAGGGATGAAAAGAGAATGTTGTAAGATGAGGAAATGGTGTGTTTCACTCCAACTCAGACCTGTTTCTGGGCACAGCCTTTTCTGGGTGAGGCCTGTGACCTTCAAGAAAGTCTTCACACAAGGCAGATTTCTTCACTCTTTTATTTCTTTAATCAAGCATGTAATTAAAACACATTTATTAGATGCCTGCTATGTGCCAGAGTTTGTGCTAGAAGGCCAGGAGGTAATCTAGCAAAAGCCAGACATAAAGAGGTAGAACAAGATAAATTCTATATTAGAGGTAAGAACAGAGAACTGGAGGAATGGAGGAAGCAATGACTCATTGCATGTGGTCAAGGAAGGCTTCAACCAGAGGAACTGACTCCACTCCATGTCAAAACAACACATTTTGTGGTATAACATCAACCAGTTCCTGTATTCTGATTCTTGATTGACCCAACCTCACTTCTAATCATTTCCTTTGCTTAGTCAGTCCACCTGAAGATTGTACTCTATTCATGCTCTATTCATCTGTATATTCCTAGAATCTGGACCAGGATAATATGCTTGACACATAATAGATCCCCAACCAATGTTAAGCTGAAATGACTATGACTCATGGCTTCAATAACCTTCCAATCTCTTTCCTTTAGGTATAGAATAGGTCTTCTTTTTTTGTATTTAACTCCATACTTCTCAATTTTGACACTAATAGTAAGTTATTTGTTGGAATTTTTGGTTCTCCACTTCTTTCATTAAAATTTTTTTATTAAAAATTTTTTTAACCTTTATTCATTTTTGAAAGACAGAGAGCATGAATGGGGGAGAGACAGGGAGAGAAAGAGACACAGAATCCAAAGCAGGCTCCAGGCTCCGAGCTGTCAGCACAGAGCCTGACGCGGTGTTTGAACTTATAGAGGGCAGGATCATGACCTGACCTGAAGTGAGACACTTAACCACATGAGCCTCCCCAGCATCTCCAGTTCTCCACTTTTCTAATCAGAGTGTTATACGTAATCAATTAATCCTGGGCTCCTGCTGCTCTGTTGTCTCCTCCTAATACCTCTTTATTGTCCTGGGTCTGTAGATTTAATTCCTTAAAATGCCAAGTTGGTCCTTGTATATCCTTATGATTTCCAGGGATTCTCAGACTACTTCTAAATCAGATAATCTACTGATTTACTCCAAGGTGATGGCCCTAAGACATACTGAATTTTAGGGCCCTGGACTTCTAATCCTTTTTTGCAGGAAATTGCCCAGGTAGAATTTCAGGAAACACTAAATCTGACCACATTGCTTTATGAGTTAATACCTTCATATAGCTCTAGACTAGAGCATGGATATTCCTTCTGAACCCCAATCTAGCCTAAGAATGGAGCTCTACTTAATACCAAAGTTGAAGGCATCAGCCAGGGTAAACAGGACTAGGTTCCCTAAAGGAGTAAAAGGAATCACACTGTTGTAGTTGGGTCTTACTGAATACACAGTTGGTCATGTACTGTGCTATTTTATAATCTTCTATTTTCTTTAATCCTGGCTGATTAAGATTAGCACTTTATACAAGATGTATTTGATAACAGACATTTCTCAGTAGGTCCAAAAATTCAGTGTAAAAGCCCCAATATTGTCCACTTTTTCTGAACATTCCATATGTTTACCATTCTTTCTCAAGTCTTCTTTCTTGTCCACTAGAACATAAGTTTCTTGAGGGAAGGCCTTGTTGAGTGTGTATCCCCACATCTAGGAAAGAACCAGGTATACTTAGATGTTCAACAAATACCTGTGGATTGTGTTATTGCAAGTTGCTGATCTTGAAAATCTGAAACTCTTATTCCTTCAACAATAACTTATTTCAGATTAATGGGTCTTGAATAGATGATGATGATGGTGATTGATGCTTGTGGTGGTGGTAGTGTTGATGATGATGATAAAGATAGCTGGCATGTACTAAATTAAAGTGGTTTACTAAATTATTGCAGTGATATAAAAGGAATGGCCCTCAATCAGTTGTGAATCAGTTGGTTGCTACAACTGTATAGGGTGCTCCTGCAATGACTCTGGACTTGACCACGTGACTTGCTTTACCCAACAGAACATCAGCAAACATGATGCAAGAAGAGGGTTGATTAAGCACCTACGCATTGAGCCTTGCCCTTTGGGAATACTGCTGCTGGTGAATAAGCCCAGGCTAACCTCCTTTAGGATGAAATACCACATGGAGAGAGGCAACATTTGGAAAGTGACCATTCCAGCCATTCTGGCCTTTCTAACTATCCCACATGAGTCTCCAGACATATGAGTGAGGACATCCAGGACTGGCCAGTCCCAGCCAACATGTCAACGGACTATAAAGGCATGGAGGAGTCCAGCTGTTGCCACGTGGAGAGGATAAACTACCCAGGTGAGCCCAGCCCAAATTGCCAATCCACAAAATCATTAGCAAATAAAGCTTTAAGCCACTAAGTCTTAGACTGACTTGCTATGCAATAAGTAATTGATACGGTTATTAGGAGGTACTGAGATAATTAATGTCTCATTTTACTTACAGGATAATTCTCTGAGGTATATACTATTATTATCTCCACCTTATAGATAAGGAACCTGACATTTAGAGAAGTTAAATAACTTGCCCAAGCCAACATAGCTACTAATGAGGGAACACAGATATAAACCTAGTTCTGCCTGATTGTAGAATATGGTTATTTTTTTTTCTTTTCTTTCTTTTTTTTTTTTTTTTTTTTTTTGAGAGAGAGAGAGAGAGAGGGAGAGAGCGCACATGCACAAGCGTGAGTTGGGGAGAGGGGCACAGGGAGAGAGAGAGAGAATCCCAAGCAGGCTCCATGTTCAGCACAGAGCTTGTAGAGTATGGTTCTTGACCATTGCTTTATATTGTTTAGTGATGACCTTTGTCAGTTTGGCCACATCTAGTGTCTATCTCTTCCTGCATCCTTAAATAGATCTATTCCACACTTGCCTTCTTATGGGAAGCTTGCTACAACAAAAATTTTTCAATCTTTGATACTTGAGATGTTTTTGTAGATAGAGCAAACAGAGATGACATGTTTGGACAATTTATCTTACAAATTATTCCATAATATTGTCTGATAAAGTATAAAGAGTTTAGTGTTTTATTATTTTTGCATTATTTTTTCTTTTATTCTGTTTAGTAATTATAGAGTATTTTTAAATACCAGAGGCAAATGTAATATTGTAAAGTAAATAAAATTATGGGCAATACAAATGACAGGTTCTACAAGTTAGCAAAATAGTAAATATTTCTGTCTTAATGCTTTCAATGTGCCTAATATTAGTAACATAAATTGTGATCTAAAAAGACTATGCAATCTTGCAACATTTTTTTGCTATCAGCATTTTAGAGGAAATAAACAAGCTGAGATTGTTCATCTTTCTGAGATGCATTGGAGGTAGGTTGATATTCTATCAGCACAAGAATTTTCATTTTGAAAACCAGGAAGTTGTTTCAGGGTCTATGTGGGGGCATTTCCTAGGCTTCCTTATCAGAGAGGCACACAAGTTTTTTTCTAGGACTATTGCTAATCTTCAGAATAAGAAACTTCATTAGCTAAGAGCCTTAGTGAATAAATGCAGTATTTAATTTCAAATTACAGGATCTGTCAGGGATAAAACTAAAGCCATCATTCCCAAAGCTGTGGGGATGATAGAAATCTTTCCAACCTATCTCTCAGTAGAGAACATTAGGTTAATAGAAGCCATCTAGTACTTGAAAACTATTATATGGAGAGTTCCTAATGTGGGAAAGGAAAGGTGTCTGGAAGCCGTTGGGGAGTTACTGGCTTTTGGCAATGATTATTAAAAAAAATCATATGTTTATTTGTTTCTATCCAATACACAAAGCTGTAAGGAATGAATTTTTATAGCCTTGGAAATGTTAACATGTAACATGAGTATTGTTAGATATGCTTCAGTCTTATAATCTCAAAAATTGTAGGGACATTAGAAATTATCTCACTTAGCCTTGTTTCTAAAGCTTTAGTTTTTCCCAAAGATCTTTGGCCATTTAATTACTCTTTAAGCACTTCTGTTGAAAAGGAACTCACCAATTGACAAGCCAGTCCATTCCATTGTTGGAAATCCTCTGTTGTTGTAAATCTACTCATTCTAATAAACTTAAACCTTCACTTATATCTGCCTTTTGGAGTGTTTTTTAAGGAGCCAACTTTTCTTCCATATGGGAGTCTTTTCTCTTTATCATTTCAGGCATCAGCCTCTGCACTTAAAACTCAGGAACATGATATTCCAGAAGTGGTCTCAACTGTTCTAATAGAAAATAGGCTAGGTTATGGTTCTAAAACCAACAACTCTGAAATCTCAGTGGCTCATTCCACATGGCCACTGTGGAGGTTGGCCAGTAGCTCCATGTTGTCATTATCATCTTTGCTCTAACACCCAGTCAGATAGGATAGCCACTATGCATACATTACTGGTCACCGTGGCAGAAAGAAAAGAACGAACACAGCAAAAAACCACACAGCTCTATCTACTTCCAGATGGTGAATCTACTTATACTAGATCTTTGCTGAAGGCTTGTTCTCTTGAAATAAGAATTGACTTCTGCTTACAATTCTTTGGCCAAAACAAATCACATGACCAGGACTAAATTCAATAAAACAGAAAAGTATACTTTTTCCTTGTGTCCAGAAAGAGGGAAAATGAAAGAAAAAGGAGAGTCAGAGACAGAGAGAGGAAGATTTGTGAGTTGCCCAAACACACAATAAAACTCATCTTAAGAGGAATAGTAGAATCTTATAAACACAGTCAAAGATTCATTCTTTTATGATTTTAAGCCATTTTAAAATTGTGGCTTTTGTATTTGCATTGTTGTGAAACATTTGTTGGTATGAGCTACTGCACCATGGTAAATTCCTAGTAAGATACTAAGTAACTGATTCTATAAAACTTAAAGGTAGAATTTTACACTGATCATTGTTAATTTCATCTTGTTTATTTCAGGATGGTGCTTATTTCTCTGTTAGGTATCCCTTACAACTTGTAGTCATTATAACCAGCAAGTTGGCAGTGCTTTCATTTAAATCAGAATAAAAATGTTGGAAAGGGTAGCTTCGATTGTGGAGCCTTGGGATCATTCACTAGCGGGAACTAGGTTGGAACAGGTGGACATCAAATAATCAGTCTTCTCTTGGCATAATCCTTTAACTGTTTGTGAATGCACTTTAAAGAGCATAAGCCAGGGGCGCCTGTGTGGCTTAGTTGGTTAAGCGTCCAACTGTAGCTCAGATCATGATCTCACAGATTGTAGGTTGGAGCCCCATTCTCATCATGCTCTCTGCTGTCAGCGCAGACCCTGCTTCAGATCCTCTGCCCAGCCTCCGCCCCCCGCCCTTCTCACCCTCAAAAATAAGCATTTTTTTTAAAAAAGGGTATAGTCTAGCCCTTATTTTCCGTCTTAAAGAAGAGATGCTTCATTTTGATTTTGCATATAATAGCACATGATAACGCTTAACATAGGTGATTTCATGTAAAGTGGGTTTGCTGCTTTTTCTCATCCTTTGGATTTTTATTGGTGTGACAACACATACCTATAAATGTTTCCAAAAATGTAAGAAAAGTAACCTAATTAGATGGAGTAAAATCCTAGTTCAATCCAGTTAGGAAGGACCTTTTATGAGAAGGCAAATTTTCAGGGAAAATATCTTAAAAGCAGCAAAGATTAGGGCACTGGGTGGCTTTGTCAGTTAAGCACTCAACACTTGATTTCAGCTTAGGTCACGATATCAAGTTTTGTGGGTTTGAGCCCTGTGTCAGGCTCTGCACTGACAGCATGGCGCCTGCTTGGGATTCTCTCTCTTCCTCTTTCTCTACCCCTCCTCCTCCTCTCCCTCTCTAAATAAATAAATAAACTTTTTTTAAAAAGTGAAAAAAAAAGAAAAGAAGAAGAGATTCATGTGACCTTTTGACAACCCTTGTGAGAAGGAGATCTGACACGCCCTACCTTGCAGTTTGGGTGTAGGAATCAGTAGCACCTTAAAAATAACTGCAACAGGATAAAGGATGGGAGGAAAAAATAAACACTGTTAACAAAATAGTTTATTAAGGAAGGAAGTAAAATGAAGCACACTGAACCAGTCATGTGCAGAATAAATATAGAACAACACATTTCCAGAGACACACTAGGAAAAAACCCAACCCAAATACACTGAAAGGAATCCAAGGATAGAATTCATAGCTAAGTGGGCTGAGATATTATCTAAGGTTCAGAGGGAAGAACCTCACCCAGAAGAATAAATGTCGAAAACAGAACTGAACACTAAATTGGGGGAAGAAACCACTTTGACCAAAATATGTATACATAGTAGGAGATCAGACTCGTCCAAATCTAAAGTGGTATGGGAAGGCCAACCATGCTTCTTAAGGAGTGATTTGGAAGAATATTTGAAGAATATTAGAAAGACATTTACCAATTTTTATTATAGCTGACATGAGCAGACAATTGAAAAGTTTATTTGACTAAGTCCTCCATTGCTCTTCTTTTTCTTGGCTAAAGTTACAGATAACCTTTGAGCCACAGGTTTAAAAGATTATGTAATTGCTTATGTAGTATTTCAAATAGATATGGTTTTCCACACTCCTTCAGACAAGGGTCAGCAAATGTTTTCTGTAAAGGGCCCAGTAGTAAATATTCAGGCTTTGTGAGCCATATGGTCTCTGTGGCAGCACTCAATTCTGACATCATAGCGCTAAAGCAGCTATAGATAATACGTAAATGAATGAGCATGGCTGGATTCCAATAATGGCAGGGTTCTAATAAAACTTTACTTACAAAGTGGGAGACTAGATTTGATATGTGGACTGTAGTGTGCCAACCCCTGTTCTAGATCACATGTTACTTCTAGATGGTAAAATAACTGATACCTCCTTTCTGTTCTGTTCATCCAACATGAATAGTCCTTACCATCAATCCTGCTGACTTTATAATGTTCATTTGTCCTTAATGGAAAAGGTGAGCTGGGCACTTTCAGAGAGTTAAATACCTTTTTTGAAATATGGTGGCTTTTTTTTTTATCAGAAAGGGCTTCAATGTCTTGGACAGGTGCATTAACAATTTACTTATTAGAGGTTTAAAAACTGCACCTTGGGGTGCCTGGGTGGCTCAGTTAAGCTTCCGACTTTGGCTCAAGTCATGATCTCACCATTTGTGGGTTCGAGCCCCATGTCAGGCTCTGTGCTGACAGCTTGGAGCCTGGAGGCTGCTTCGGATTCTGTGTCTCCCTCTCTCTCTGCCCCTCCCCTGCTCTTGCTGTGTCTCTCACTCTCTGAAAAATAAATAAACACACAAAAAAATTTAAAAAAATACTGCACCTTATCTGTATTTCGCTAAAAACTACTATAATTGGGGTTCCTAAGCTCCATGTTTATTACAGCTTAATTCAGGAATCCAAGTCCCAAAATCATGGCAACTTGACATTCAGGTAACAGTATAGCCCTACTCTAGAGAGCTCCCATCAATCCAGTGGTGCAAAGCAGACCTTAGGAATGGTTTCTCCCTTGTGTGAGTTTACAAAACTACCGAGTTACAGCTACCTTTTGGTTTCTCAAAATAGCCTAGAGTAGAATTTTGAGATTAAACAGAACTAGATGAGATTGAGTTACTATTCTTATGTTTATGAAGTGTCAGGGTCTAGAAATGTCACTACTTTGGGCAGCTATACTCACCATTACTTCTTCTGGGTTATAGTATTCCTGGATTGATCAGTAAGAACAACCATTCAATCTTGTCAAGTTTTGGTGTTTATCTCTTGAAAATTTAAGAGTAATGCTTTTGTTGTTTGCAAAGCCCTTGACAAATTAGATTTGTCCCTATAGTTCCTCTCTCTTTTTTTTTTTTCCCTTTTCTGAAAGTGTTTTATATTTATATATATTTTTTCATTCTTTTGCCTATTTTATTTTTATTTTTCATCCAGGCTCTGGTGTAAGAGAAGTTAGAAAACACAGTATGTGTCTTTGTCTTTGAATCCTGCATGGCATCTAGCACTGCCTTGCACAAAATAAATGTTCAGTAAATGTTTCTTAGAAGCCTCCTGAAAGCATTATGCTTTCAGTTTCATGAGATATACATCTCTTTGGAAGTGACACATAACAATATTTAACAGCATACTCATCATTATGTATTTACCTCTCAATGGAATCCCTGTGTCATAACCTGCCTAGATGCCCTCACTGCATTTGAGACAAGGTGACAAGAACTGATATATGAGGAACTCTTTTTCTTTTCTTAAGTTTGCTTTAGATATTGGTCTCCTAAAACTCTTTTCAATCCCTAAATAATAACAATATATTTGCTATGAAAATATACTGAAAGGCCTTAACAACCCAAGAAGTAAACAAACTCTTGCAAAACTTGAGTATTAAGTTATTTTTAAAAAAACATAAAGAAACAGACTTTTATAAACATCTGAAATGTAACAGGGAAATATCTAGAAATATATCCATTTTTTTTCTTATGACTAATTTGATTAAATTTGGCCAAATCCCTTATACTGTATTGATAAGTTGCATTTTGGTTTTAATGTTTTCAGACATGGCAGAGTTAAAGGCTTCTTCTATCTAGGAATGTTCTATTTTAAGAAAACATAATATAGAAGAAGGAAATCTACAAAATAAGTAAATAATGGGATGGTTAGTCACCTAACGGGAGCTCTCTTGCTTTGCAAAACAACCCCTTGAAGGGTTTCTGTAACATACTGTCCTTTTCTCATCCCTCACTGGCACCACACATTTGGTTATAGACAATTTCTTGCTAAATGAGGGATGAGCAAGCTGGTTAGAGAAAATCTGGCTAAAATTTTTTAGAGACTGTTCACTGAAGATCAATCTAACAAGAGATGGCTTTAAAGCAATAATGCAATTAAAAGGAAAATATTTTCTATTTTTCTTTAAGAAACACAATTATGGTATGAGTAAAAAACGCATTGGTGTTTTCCGCTTCTCTGCTTTCACACAAGACTCCATGGCCCCTTATTGGGTGCTTGTTTTGAGCAAAAGTGAAATAATAAATATCTTGCACTAAAGGGTAGTCTGCTGCACATAGCAACAGGACGTGTTTGTTTTTAGACTGTAACATTATCTCTAAAACATGGAGAATAGATAAAATAAGATTTATTATTCAAGTTGACTAGACCTTGTATCCTATAATTTCCTTTGACCACTAGAACTTGGTAGAAAGTTTTATATTTGAAAAGACTGAAAAACTCCTTGCCAAGGTTTATTTCATTTCATTATTGTCTTTTCCACTCCATTATCTGTTTTTTTAGGAAATTAGCATTGGTTTAGCATTAACTAAAGAAAAAAAATCAAGTAATTAATAGAAAAAGCATTGTTTCTATCAAGAAATACATTCATCTTTTTAATTTTACACGTTTGGTCACTGGATGCGTATCTATGATAAACCAATGGATTTTGAAAGAATAAATAATTTAAAATGCATGAAAAGGAAATATGACCCCAAAACTAAACACTTCAAGAAGAGAAAGACATAACATTCCCTAGGACAACTTTTCCTTTTCTTCTTCTTACTTATGGATAATCAGTTTTCTTGGAATGCAGTGATTTACAGTGCTTCTTTTGTTTCTTGGCACCTGCAACTTTGAGCTCACGTTGAGGTAATGATCTTGAGGAGATTTTTAGGCAAAGGCAAAGGAAAGTATCAGATAACTATGAAGTTAATTAATTTGATTAAATAGCCTTTCAAAGACAAAATCTATAAATCCTAAAAGATAATGGTTATGTAAAAAGCACCAGATTTACTCAAGATAGGGTATTAGATCTAATGTTCTGCTAAAACCAAGCAAGGAGAAAAGCTGGAAAATAGAGCTCTTGATACAGGGAGGAGTGTTGGGCAATTTGTTGATACGCTAAAAATTTCAAGAGGAAGAGATAGCACTAGTTACATATGCGTGAAATGCCAGGCCCTCCCACCTGCCCCGTCTATCTTGTATCTTCAACTTCCTCCTCTACGCTGAATTCTTCCTCTCAAAGTATAAACATATTCAGGGCTCTCCCACCCCGGAAACTATCCTCCCTTGATCCTGAATTCCAACGTAAGCTGTTATCCTCCTGTCTTTTCTCTTTTCCTGTCGGCTAAGCTCCTGGAGAGAGAAGTTGTTACAACAGTCTCTATCTACAGTCTTACTTCCTCGCCTTCTTGTGACTGTCCCCTGCCCCTAGCTTGGGAATTTTTTCTGCAATTGCCAGATCTAGTGGGCCCTTTCAGTTGCCCCTTTTCTTAATTAACATAGAGACATGTGCTGCCTCTTTCATTAAATTTATCCCATTGCCAGATTTGATGAGTTTTTTGCAGGTCTACCCCTTTTCGTAGAATGTATGTGGGGGTGGGAGTGGGGGTGGGGGAGGAGTGGTGGTGGACAGGCCCGGGATGATATTTAATTTGAGACCTTACAATGATAGCAGGGGCTGGGCCACATAGGTAGGCAAGAAATGTTTGTTAAAGAAGTAGTTTTTTTTGTTTTTTTTGTTTTTTTTGTTTTTTTTTTTATTGGCCTGCAAATGGTTTTCAGGAATTTGGGAGTAACAGGGCATTTATAAAGACTTGTATTATTGTTGGTTTGTTTAAATGATGTGGCCTGTCTTTCCACATGGTTTGGGTTTGAGGGACTCATTTCCTGTTTCTTTTAAATGGTTTCTTGCTCTGAACCACCCCCTGCAAGTTCAGCCCCCTCTCTCGGAGGTCTTGGGCCTTCAGGAGGCCTCCCAGTCAGGGGTGCTGGTGATGCACTGTTGCATTGTTTGCCTAGCCACCCCGGTGGGTCCCTGTCTGAGGGGGAGGAAGCAGCAACAAGAAAGCCCTGAGGTACCCAAATGTGGTCTCCACATCCAGGCAGCTTGGGGCTATTTCAAGTGCAGCAATGGCCCAGGAACTTATGAACAAGCAGCTGCTACACAGCTTTTCTGACAAGGATTCTCATCAGATGTGCCCTTTGCTCTAGTTAATGTTTTTTTTTTGTTTTTTTTTAGATTATTATAAAGCAATATAAATATATTCTAAAATTCTGAAAGATTAAAGGAAAAAAAATGGTTTCTTTCCCCATACTGGGTACTTTTTTTTTTCCTGTGATATTTACTTATTTTTGAGAGACCGCGTGAGGGAGGAAGGAAGGAAGGGAAAGAAGAGGGGGGTAGGGACAGAGGATCCAAAGCAGGCTCTGTGCAGACAGCAGCGAACCCGGTGTGGGGCTTGAACTCATGAACCATAGGATCATGACCTGAGCTGAAACCAAGAGTCAGATGCTTAGCCGACTGAGCCACCCAGGTGCCCCTGGTTTTTGCCTCATAACGGGAAGTTCGAGTTCCTAAGAAGACTGACAACACCTTTGCCGTCTGGTATAGCCAGCAACCGTTATGGAGTCTTATCAAAACATGACTTCTGGGGTGCCTGGGTGGCTCAGTCGGTTAAGCGGCCAACTTGGGCTCAGGTCATGATCTCGCGGTCCGTGAGTTTGAGCTCCGCGTCGGGCTCTGTGCTGACAGCTCAGAGCCTGGAGCCTGCTTCAGATTCTGTGTCTCCCTCCCTCTTTGCCCCTCCCCTCCTTGGCTCGCTCTCTCTCTCTCTCTCTTTCAAAAATAAATAAACATTAAAACAAAACAACAACAACAAGAAAAACATGACTCCTGAGATCACAGAGACTTCTGGATTCAACCTGCTCTAAAGTTTCATGGGTTAACCATACATTTGGAAGTCACAAAAAAGAACTGTCATTCGCTATCCTAAGGAAGAAGGATAGCAGTTGTTTATTGAGTGTGGTGGCAACCATTGATGATTACCATGCATTTTCACCCCTCCCCGCCATTCTGGGCACAAGGTAGAACTGCACTTCCCTGCCTCACTGTAGTTGGGTTGCAAGACGGGAAGCAGTGTATTAGTTCTGGCTAATGAGTTATAAGGGAAAGTGATGTCTGTTACTTCCAGGCTGAGCATTTCATTACCAGTATAATTACCCTCCAATGCTCTCTTGTCCCCTATGCCATGATGCCATGCAAGATTTGAGATGATAAATACAGCACCAGGTAAGAGACATAGACTTCCTGCTATCTTGGCATGAACATATGGAGGGAGTGAGAAATAAATCTATATTGTTACAATTAAGATTTTTTTCTTTTTAGACCACAGCAGCATACTCTAGTCTACTTGGATGGATACAAATGCTTACTGTAAGATAAATACTATAATGAACATTTACAAAGAAAATCCCATTTAATCCTCACAACAACCCAATGAAGTAGCCACATTCTTATTTTTTCCAGTTTATGGATGAGGAAACAGATTCATAGTGCCTGAAGAAATTTTCCAAAGTCTCGTCTATTGGAAGTGGCAGGTCTGAACTTGAACCCAAGTTTTCTTTGATAAAGCAAATGGAGACACCATTATACTTTACAGAGCATGGCTTAAAAAATAAAATCACAAGGCAGCTCAGAATGGGTATGGACTATTAACGCACACTGTTTTGCATTCTAAAAGGGGAGTTTTAGTGTTAAATTAATGAGTCCTCAGGGGGCTTTCTAGCTTTCCAGGCAAGGCAGGATGAAGATTCTCCTTCCTCTATCTAGCCTTCAGGCAGGTCAGGGTGGCCTCTTTCAGAAGCACAAAAACCTACCTCTGGCTGGAGCCTCCCTGGCTCCCAACTCCAGACTTCTGTGTCTAGGATGCTTTCCCATGTGTTTGTGCATAAAGTTTCAGTAAAGCCTAGTGTGAAAGAGATCAAGCCCAGGAATGAGACTGTTTGGCTTCGCCACTTCACATTGGCGTGACCTTGATGCAGTCAGTCTCTCTGCCTTGATTTTTCTGTAAAATGGGAATAGATTCATGGCCAACCTCAAGAGTACACTTATCCTGATGAAGAAAAAATAATAGTAAACCTCATAGGTTGATGTCAGCATTAAATGAGGTAATGCATGTCAAATGCTTAGAATAGTGCCTTGTATGTGGTAAGCACTCACCGCCCCCCCTTCTCTGTGTGTATACTGATTCATTTGTACATTTTCAAATAACCATTGCCAAAGTAACCCTATCTCATTTTAAAACTCTGAAAGTTTTCCCAGCAAGAGGAAAGGAGTCTTAAAGTGGTGAGTAACCAGTTTTTATTTTGTTGTGTTTTTTAACCACATCAAGGATGCAATACTTTACTTTGAGGAGAGAGGTCAGCAATGTTCAAAACGAAGGAGGCAAAAGAAACACAGGGAGCATTCTTTGTGAAAACACTTGAAGAATCTCCTCTAATGCTCATTTCAAACCTGGGTTCTCACCTTTCCCCAACCAACTCAAGGGGAGGCTTTTTCTGATACAGAACAACAACAACAACAACGACGAAGACATAAATAAACGTTTTTTTGAACAGTAACTTTTTCTTGGAGATTTTCTTGTTGAAAATTTATTTTTAAGGTTATTTTGGAATGTGTGTCTGAGGGCAATTTTTACTAAGATGAACCAGCTTTTTTCTAAGGGTGGGTGAGTCATTTCCCCTCTCAGATCTTATCTGCTGTTTATCTGTAAAACGAATGGATTAGGGTTGATGAGTCTTCTTATATATGGCGTTCTTTGATTCTGCCATCCCAGTTTAATCCACACTCGCGGAAAGTGGATCTGAAGCCTGTTTCTGCTTTAGATGGTGAACTAAGAACGGAGCTCAGCTCCCCACCCCCACCCCCCAGCTGCTTGGGAGTTAGGGAAAAGTGGGGCTACAACCCTTTTATTTGACGCTGGAGCTCCCAGTAACATTAATCTGCTGTTGGTCTAACGCGTGGGGCAGAGGAAATGAGCTTGCAGGCTGCGAACAGGGGTGGTGAACAAGTGCGTTTTCTTCTCTTTCTTTTTCCCAGGAGTGCGATGGGGGAGGAAAAACAGTGGTCTTTGTTGCGAGGCCACAGTGCCAAACTTAAACCTAGAGGGATGTTTAAGTTCTGAAAAAAAGTTACGGACAGGCTTGCAATGATGTACTTAGTCACAACAAGGGGGGTAAGAACTTTCAAGGCACTGGATTGAAGAGACACAAAAGTCAGGAAGTGACCCTTTCGTCGGGATTTCAGAGGCCCGGGAGGGGAAACAAAGTCCTCTCACAGCTTGGGCAACTCCGGATCGTACCATCCCGAGAGGCAGGGGTGGGGGAGCCGGGGAGGGCCGTGGAAACTGACATCTTCGTTCTTAAGGAGCCGTGAGCAAACTGAGGATTTCCTTGCTGAAAAGATTCAGTGTCCGCAGATCCCCCGCCCAGCGATGAAAGCAGGTTTCAGCCGATCCCCATTGTGGAGCCCGCTGAAAAAGACGCCCGGGTCGCCCAGGCCAGAGCCGGCCTCCTGAATCGGGCCCTGTGCGCGCCCGTCCGGGCCGCGCGCCCGGGTCTGCAGGATGGCGTGCGGGGGCCAGCCCATCTGCGGCCGCGAGCAGCCGGGAGGAAGCCGCCCCGGGGATGAATGGGGCTTTGTTCGCCGGCAGCCGCGGCTGCCCTCGGCGGGCCCGGCCCGCACAACGGAGGCTGTATGCGAGAGGAATGGAAATGAGCCTCCGGCCCTCCCGAAGGAGCCCCATCCCCATCCCCTAGCAGTGCAGAGGAATGCTGGCAAGCCGGAAAGGAACCCTCGCCGGGAACGCTGCTCTCGCGCCTCTGAAACCCCATTGAGAAGAGCCCTTTGATGCAATTAAAGCGCATTTCATTGCAGGCCTGGGAGGAGGGAAGGACCGTCAAGCTTTTTTCTGTCTCCGAGCATGTGTGTGCACCTTTGTGGGGCGGGTTACTTAGGGAGCAGGCGGGAACTCGAGCTCTCTCTCTCTCTCTTTCGCAGACGTTCTGTAACATCATAAAAGCATACCCATAAACAGATTGGTTTTCACCGTGGGTGGAACCTAATTTGGACGCGATCCAGGCTGACCTGCAGGCCGGAGTTCCTGCTTTGAAAGGCTCCTTGGTAAGCCTCGCACCACCTGCCCTGCTGTGAAGGTTTAGGCAGGCAAGAAATTGCGTTTGTTTTTGAGGTCACTGCTCCCCATTTTCCATTTTCTCAGAGATGGAGTGGGCCATGTAGCAGGTCCAGAAATAGTCACAGTCTGATCTGTAAAATGATGTAGCCTGCAAATGTTGAAGGACTAGGATGTGACAGCTATTTCGATATTCAGATTCTTCTCCAAGATTTCCCTACTTCTTCCATTGAGGCAATTGTGTGGCCCCACAGAACTCAATAGCCTCTCTGAACTTAATATTTTTCATCTGTTAAAATTAATATTAAAAAGGCCAGAGAGCCGATATCATAAAGTTAAGGGTGCTTGTGTAATTCCTTCTCATTGGAGGCGGGCACCTTATCTACCGCCACATGTGATAGATGTATGGGCTTGGAACTCAGGTAAATATCTGTATAAAAAGATCCTCTGGGTTCCTGTTTTGTTGACTTTGGACCACTTATTGTCGTGGCTAATAGTCTGATGTCTGTCCTTCTCCACTAGATTATGCCTCCTTGAGGGCAAGATCCTATCTTTTTTATTCCAGTGTTCCCCTAGCCCACAGCGGTCCCTAATCATCATGTCAGTAACAAATATGTTGAATGAGTGAATAAATCCAGGAATGTAAAGAATACTAACTTGCTGGCTGTTTTCTGTCACGTATAAATCTAAACAGGAAATAGGGAGAGCTAGGTGGGTATTGGGGATCCTTGGTTAGGTAGAAGTTAAGTAGAAGTTTGAAGAGCAGGAAAGCATTTTTTGAGAGCACAAACATGCTGCAAACGTTTCCTGAAATGACCCAAGGCAGAATGGGGCACTTAGGTGAAGGAGTCATTCTTTCCCAAGGAGTGGATGTTTAATACTGGCAAACGTGAATCATGTTTCATATTTGCAAGGAGTCCATCCTTCATTCTTTAAACATCCCATGGAAGTGGAACAGTAAGAGTAATGGCTATGCATTATGGGCATCGTTGTTTCTTATATGTTGATCTAAACATGTCTCCAAGGTTCTTGTTATTTTAGATCTTATTTAGACCTCTAACTTGAGTGTTTGCCTCTGAGGCCTTGCATACATGATTTTTTTTTCCCATGAAAAAAACCCAACAACAGTACACTTTTGCATCTCAATCGGAAAGCTCATAAATATGAGAGGGTAGAGAACATCCTTCAGATGTTCAGAAATACCTCCAGGTGTTTACAGGAAATACTACTTAAGTGACACTGACATAAGCAAATGGAATGTCCAATTTAAAGATGGGATCCCTGGGGTGCCTGGGTGGCTCAGTCGGTTGAGCCTCCGACTTCAGCTCAGGTCACGATCTGGCAGTCTGGAGTTTGAGCCCCGTGTCGGGCTCTGGGCTGACAGCTCAGAGCCTGGAGCCTGCTTCAGCTTCTGTGTCTCCCTCTCTCTCTGCCCCTCCCCCACTCATGCTCTGTCTCTCTCTCTCTCTCTCTCTCTCTCTGCCAAAAATAAATAAACATTACAAAAAAAAATAAAGATGGGATCCCAGTGATTTCTTGTTTGTGTCAGGGTACAGTATCCCCAGCACACAGTTGCCCACAACTTTGTTTCTTGTCGTGTGGCTCTGGTTGGCTATCCTTCTGGGTGTATTGTCTTGATGTGAATTTCAACCCTGACAATTGAGACTCTTTTCAAATTGTTGCATTCCTGTGTGCTAAGCCAGGTGGACACAACCCACATCAAATCCTACATGGGAAATGAATCTAGGATAGAACAAAAGTTGTACAAGAGCTCAGTAGCAGCGCTCTTCACTTTGCAGAACTGCTGAGTTTTCTCTGAATTATTGAGTTTCCTTCTGTTTCCTTCTGATCAGATTTTTTTTTTAGAGCAGATTTATCCTCATTTCATATCGGTCATTAATAGGCAGTGGCTTGGATCAATCTACTTGACTCCAGCAAATAATTGATGATCCAAAAGGGATCACTGAAGGCCGGAATGAAAGGTTCGTGTGTGATTATACGGATAAAATAAAAAATCCCATGTGAACAATCACATTTTTTAACATTTAGATTTGTTAATTTTTTAAAGGACTATACCTATTTATTTGGATATACTCAGGATTTGGTAATACTTTTCATTTTAGAAAGATAGAATTGCACATGCCTACAAATTGTTGGTGAGGGTGAAATTTGCAGAGACAAGCACCTGAAGTAAAGATAGCAGACACCATCATTCCCTATTGTAGGTTTAGAAATTACAAAAGAGATGTAAAAGTGGCTTGCGTGTAGTCACAAACTGTGGAATTACAATTGCCATCTCTATTCTCTTGATGTCCAAGGTAATCCTCAAGGTCTCTGGTGTTTTAATGCTAGGGAATCCTGCAGTTTACATAGTGACCAGATCCTGGATCCCAAAGGACATATGAAAGCTAGTTCATCTAACTCAATAAGATCAGATTAGCTATATTACATACTGCTTTTTCATTTTGAGAAGATTTAAATTATTAGTTCAACTTCTCATTTTTCCTGTCTTGTGATTTGTCCAGGAGCCAGGAAAATGAAAGGAGACCTTTCCTTTATTTACCAGATGACCCATAGCCTTCTTAGCCAGGGCTCTCTAGAAGTGTGGGTGGAGACTTTTATTTGTCCAGTCTTCTGGGCAATAAAAGGGGAGGGGACGCCTCATTCAGCCAGTCTTTGGCTCCTAAAAAACCAAAAAGCAATGCTATTTACTTAGTCTCTGGGCTTCTACGTGCTGGGGTGGCTCCTGTTGACTCAAATTTGAGTCCTTGCAGCTAGGTGGGGCTCTATAGAGCTGTTAGTCATGTGAGGTTGCTAGGGCAACTTAAAGTCTTCTGAGTTGGAAGGCTTCACCAAGTACAAAGAGGAGACTGCAAGGGCGCATTACAACTTAAAGGCATGTGTTCAATAACATGTCATCTTTTAGTAATGGGGCTTTTATTTTTATTTTATTTTGTGGGATTGGAAAATCAGAAGCCGGAAATTAGCTGGGGAGGATAAGAAAAGGAAAAATTAAAGGGGGGGGGGCTATTTCTGTTCCTTATGTGGGCAATGGTTGAACAAGGAGAACATCTGGTCCTGGAGCAGGTCTCTGCAGTGCTGCTTTTAATTACCCCGTCATTTGGTCTCAGGCTAAATTAGTGACTGTGGGAGCAGCTCAGATCTCCAAACTGACAGGCCCAGAGAGCTCGACTTAGCCTGCCACATAGTCAGAGGGGAAACACGGAGCTTCCAGTTTCATATTTAAACCAGGGATTGACTCATAATTGTAGCTGTCAGGAGGGTGATGGAGACATTATGTAATCTGGTTCTTAGGGCGATGTGTGTTTAAGATTTCTGCTCTGTAAATTCCAGAGGAAATTTTGTGCCCATTGAGGGAGAGCTTGCTGGCTGCTCTGTGGTGTGCCCTGCAGGATAATGACAGTGCTATTAAAGATTCCTAAGTCTGCCTGAATCCAAACATGAATGAATTTCCCCCTGAAAGGCCCTCCTGTTTTTCCATAGACTTAAATGTGGATGAGGTTAGGCAAAATATGGTGAACTATGAAGAGGCAGTATGTTGACCGAGTAGGGAAATGTAATGATAAGCCATTCAGGTCCACAGATTCCCCGCCCAACCCTCCCACCCCCACCCCACCCCAACCCAGGCCACTTAGTTCCCTTTACTAGTTCCCATTATTTCCAGCCTCAGAGATTCTGGAAGTGGACATCAGTTGCTCTGGAAACAAAGCACTGGAGCTGTGGATCATTTGTTCCATTTTCATTCTGCTTGTTACTTGTCCCTTGGAGGCCTCTGTGGACTGGCAGCCAGGGAAGGCTTGAGACAGACCTAGTGTTTGCAGCCATGAAAAAAAAAGTCAGATGAGGCTGTTTAATTTTAACTTCGAAGGAATGTATTCTCAACACTTCAGCTAGAGGAAGACTTGTGTTTTCATTGGATTGTTCTCTGAACCCCTGTATGTTTTACCTGCATGATAAGGATTCATCAATGGAGAATAGTATCCATATTAGGAGAATCATACTAATGACTAAATAAAAATGCACAAGGTGAATTGGGGGTGGGTTAGTTTGTGGGGAGTAACGGTGGTGCAGTGAAGGGAGAACAGAAACCCTCACTCCCTGGTTGTAGGTCTGGCTGCTCCAAAGTTCTCACCTCCATTTCTATAACATTCCTCCTCTCCTGGGGAATCCTCCGGTCTACCAGTATTTGGAGTTCTGGTTCTGCCTTGTCAAGCCCATTAGAGAAGGCATTGGTATTTATAAAGTAGTTTTAGTCAAAATTAACAGCTAAATGTGTGAAAATGTGTAATTAAATAAATGCTGGCTATCATCATGACCTGTTTATAAAGTTTCATGGGAGTATTATATAGTCACCATAACATAGACTGCTGGATGATGCAGAGATAGAAATTTCATGAGCTGTCTAGTCCCATTTAGTCATATGGGGGTTGTTTCTATTATAATCTCTATTTTTTTCTAGAAAAATGAATAATTGGGATAATTGGATATTTGCCTATTGGTCTTTGGAACATATTGGGAGTGGGCTAATTTTGCTTTTCATGAAGAAAGTTATTTTAATTAAAAATAATATAGTAAAATTAAATCATATAATATTAAAATAATATACGTTATATACTTATGTATTTATACACATAGAAATGCATAAAGGAAAAATTAAAAATTTCCTTTATTCTTTCATAATTTTAGGCTATGAAATCTTTATTAGGAAACAATGCTGGTATAATGACTTGATTTCTTTTCTCTCATGAGGATAAAGTTTCATATGAGTATTACACAGTCACTGTTGCTTAGGACATTATCATATGAATGCTGAATGATGCAGGGATGGATAATTTCATGAGCTGTCTAGCCTAAGTTTATTCATTTTCCTAGTCATTGAAATGAACAGACTTGAATGTGACTCCTGTTGAGATACTTCCAGAGGCAACCATCCTTGTAATAGATTCTCTCCATCAGAAAATTAGGTCCTCATTTGCCTGTTTTTATTTTCCCTGTACTACTACTTCAGATGGGCTGGGGATTTCTCTTCCAATCAAGGGCCATCAGCTTATAGAAAACAGTAATTGAAGACAACAAAATAGTGTTATGCTGTGGCTTGAGCAAATTAAGCTGAACGTTGGATCTAGTTACCAGTGGAACATTTTCTTGTCTTTCTCTATCCAAACACAGGCATTCATCATTGAGGATGAGGGACTAGTCAGAAAGTATAATTGCCAGAATTAATAAATTATCTCTGATTAATAAGAATTAATAAATCTTAATTTATTCCATGATACTTAGGATGGGAAATGGTTAAATGTACATTTGTGGACACTTGCTTGTCTTCAAATTTTACAAACTGTAGTTAACCCAGGTGTCTCAAGTTGCCTCAAAATTCTTTGAGAACTTCATTTGTCCACACGTGAAATTTAAATTTCAAAATTTATCAAAACTTTATCAAAAACCTTATCAAAACTTTCAAGGCCCACCAAATCTGGCTCCAATTTATCCTTCTAACTTTATTTCCAACTACTCTTGACCTACCCTTCTAACTGTATTTCCCCCTTCTCCACCTCAGATGCCGGATGCTGCAGCCAATCTAAATGGCTCCATGTTTTCAAAGCTGCTTTTTTAGACACTGTCTTCAAGTTCTAGCTCTGCCAAACCTTCCTTTATTATCCCTAACCACAAGTGATTATCTCTAACTGAACTCCCACAGCACTCAATCTATAATTTCTCTTACAGCATCTCATGATATATAGATTTATGTTCAAGCCTCACCCATTTAATTCCTGTAAGTTCCTTGAGGGTGGAATCTATGTTTGATTCATGTTGTGTGCATAGACTGCCTTACATTCTGCTTACCCATGATAGAAATTCCACAAACATTTGTTGAAGGAATGAGTAAAATCTAGCTACAACATTCAAAAGACTTCAATTTCTCTGGACAAGAGAGAACCCCAGTTTTTCTGTAAAATGAAGATGGGACTTGACTCCTTTCACAGATAACACCATTGTTTCTCCATAAAATGGATTGACTCAGTGCCTACCACCCATCCTCAGAACCTAGAAAGACTCAGAACCTAGTACACCGTGTCAGGTAATGGGGAATTGTTTTGGTTCTATTACTGGGAAAGGGATGAGAATAAGGATGAGCTAAGAAAATTTATTTGGTAGGCTAGAAGCAGGGCTGTGGCATCGAGTTAAAACTTTTTTAAACAGAATTTCCACCAGATTTGTTATTTATGGTCTTGGGGCACCTGGTGGCTCAGTCGGTTAAGTGTCTGACATTTGATTTCCAGTCAGGTCATGATCTCAAGGTTTGTGAGTTCGAGCCCACCTTGGTCTCCGTGCTGAGAGTGTGGAGCCTGCTTGGGGTTCTCTCTCTACCCCTCTCCCTTCCCTTCCCTGATTCATGCTCTCTCTCTCTCTCTCTCTCTCTCTCTCTCTCAAAATAAACAAATAAACTTAAAAAAAAGTTTTAAGTTTTTTTAAATTTTAAGTTCTGTTAAAATTTTAACAGAATTGCCACCAGATTTATTATTTATGGTCTTTTATTATCTTTCTTTTTCTTTCCTTTCTGGCTGATTTGTCAACTCTGGCCAGCTACTTTGATTTGAATGGGGCTCTGGAATAGTGGGCTGTCAGGAGACTTGGCTTCTAGAGTTGGCTGTGCTACTGGTGTGTGATTTTAGGAAAGTATAAATAAGAATTAATTTCCTCATCTGTATAATACCGATAATAAATTCTCCTACCTTTTCCACAGTGTTGTTCTTAGGATTCAAAAGAAAAGTTTGTAAGAAATAATATTGAAAACTACAAAGTGTTTTATGTTTATAAGTGGTTATTACAAAAAATTAACAATACTGGAGGTTTCCTCTTGGGATATCTATTAAATCACTATTCCCACGTGGACTGTTGTTACTTAATATGTCTAATTAGGCAGAGTAGAGGTATTTGGAATTTTGGCTCTCTCATTTACTAGCTCTGTAACTCCAGGCAAGTTACCTACCCTCATCCAAACCTCATTTTTTTCAATTGCAGTTGGGGATGAAATATCTAGCTCACATGGTAATGAAAATTATTAGTGTGATGGCCTTGTCATATGTCAACTTGGCTAGGTTGAATTACCTTTCCTAGAAATCCCTTCAGTGAATGCATCTGGTTGGGGAGGCCACAAGGGACCCATTCACAAGGGGTTTGGAGGTTGAAAGTGAAACAGCAACCATTTTGTGTTTCAGTTTGGGAAGTTGGGGCAGGAGCTTTTGGAGCTTGCACTGGCACACATAGTTGCTATCCGTTGGGATAATTCCCTGGCACGGGACAGCAGCCACCAGCCTGGGATCTTCAATTAAGTTCTCTCACTCTTGGGCCACATGTGTGTTTAGTTCTGTGATAAAGGGCCCTGGCTTCTTCAAGGCCACATACTCACATTATCAAGGTGAGAGGGTGTTATAACTGATATAGTTTCCAGTTTGTTCCTGTCCTTGTGGGTTCCAGTTTGTACTCACTCACCTGTATTTTATGTCTTCTCTTCTCTTCCTGCCCTGTGGTCTTCAAGCTCCAGCATCAGACGAAAGACTTACAGAGACTATTTAACCAGCCTCCCCCAGTGTGTAAGATCTCCATAATATCTATTCTCATCACCAAAACACGTAACCCACCCCTACCTTCTAACGCTGTGGTTATTATTATTATTAATATTGTTGTCCAGATGTCAGAGATCTAGGTAGGATTGTCTAAAGGGTCTATCTATTCCTTACAGAAGCCCCAAATCCTCTCAGATTTCTCCAGACTTCTATGGGGTTTATATTTTCCTGCTCACTTCTGGCTCACCAAACCCTTCCCAGTCTGCACAAGAGACTTATTCATACAAAGCACTTGTTAGCGTAACTGTCTTTACTAAAGATTTTGGTGGCATGGGCAAACAGAAGGAAGGTTCATGTTACAACAAAATAATTTCTAATTGAATTTCAGGCATCCTTCTCTGTAAAATGTTTCTTTACCAGCTCATCCTCAGGGAGCACATCCAGTTCTTTCACTCTGTAAAACTCCTTGCCTCACAATATCTCTTTGGGTCCTTCCTCCTTCTTCCCGCCATTTTTCTCATCTGCTTCCCCTTTTCTTTAAATCTCCCACCATCTTGTTTCAAGTGCAGAACAGCTTAACTTGCTTTCCTTTCCTTTTTTTTTTTCCTTAGATTATTTTAGACCTATATCCATGCCCTTAGGATTTCACTTTCTATTACCAAAGACTGATCATCCAGGAAGAATGCTGTTGCAGTTAAGAAAATAAAAAATTTTACCTGCTTAGAACAGTGACAAGAGCAGGAAGCATATATTTAGCACTTACTGTGATCCAGTCTCCAAGAACTCTTTATATGTCTTATCTCATCTGAAATTCACAACAGTCCAGTGAGGTGGTCTGGCTTTAGCTTAAGTTTTACAATGTTGAAATTAAATCCTAGAAATAATAATAAAGCATTTACAAAACCTATTGTTTATTGAAGTCATCTAGGTCAGGCACTGTTTCAAGCACCTGACTTTTTTTTTTTTTTGCATTAATTTCTTACAACTACAAGTTTAGTGTAATTATCCTCATTTTATAAAGAATTTAAGACACAGAAAACTTGGGAAATCTGTTCAAATTCACACAATAACTAAAGAGTAGAGCTGTAAATGGAAGCCAGGCTGTTGGAATCCAGAGCTCAGGATACTGTTTGAGAAGGTAAGAATGTGTTTCACTGTTTTCTCATACAGTTGGCCTCTTATCTCATCTTGAGAACTTTTTTGACTAACTTAATATTTTAACCCATTCCTCACATTTTATATCTTTCATCCCTGTTTTATTTTGTCTCCTTAGCACCTAATACCACCTAATATGTTGTATTTTTATTTATTTATTTTTATTTTTCTATCTCCACCACTGGCATATAAACTCTGTGAGGGCAAGGAAGTTTTTGTCTCTTTTGTTCCCAATGGCATTGCTAGGGCCTGCAAGAGTGTCCTGCACATAGTACATGCTCAACAAGTAGTTACTGAATAAAGAATGAATGAATGAATGAATGAATGGGCTGTTTACATAGAAGTCAAGGCCTTCTAATTAGATCCTGCAGATATTTCAGGAACAAACCCTTTTGGATAGAATGTGAAAAGGTTCTAAATTGCTGAACTCCAATTATCATCAAATTCATGAGGGGCCCACAAATACTGTGCTTCACCTCTGTTCCTTTCCTCCCCCTCCTTTCCCCCTGTCTCTCCCAAGTGCATTTTTGACTGGTTGACACTTCATCTGGTTGAACTGCCTTCCCTATGGGCTTGCTCTCAAGTACTGAAGAATAGTCTTTGACTTACTAGTACATTCTCCATTTATAAAATGGAGTTAATTGTATTTCTAACGATTTCAGCAAGATTTGGAAGAGATCAGTGAGGTGATGATATAAAAAAGTAAGGCATGGGGGGCGCCTGGGTAGCTCAGTTGGTTGAGTGTCTACTTGGGCTCAGTTCATGATCTCATGGTTTGTGAGTTTGAGCCCCGCTTTGGGCTCATTGCTGTCACTGTAGAGCCTGCTTCGGATCTTCTATTCCCCTCTCTGTCTGCCCCTCCTCCACTTGTACACTCTCTCTCTCTTTCTCAAAAATAAATAAACATTTAAAAATTAAAAAAAAAATAACGCATTGAATCTTAGGAGGACTCTGGCTACAGAAACATACATGAAAATTCAAATAATATATTTTAAACTGTCACCTCTCCATAATTTGAGTCTTTTATCGCAAGGGTATAACTTAGGAACATTTGTAGAAATGACAACTTTTGTGGCTTATGGTTATTTTGACTTTAAAAAAATTTTTTTTAAACAATCATTAGAAATTACCTAGCATGTAAATGTAGAATTATTTATTTATTGAAGTATAGTTGACATACAACGTTACATTAGTCTCAGGTATATAACACAGTGATTCAACAAGTTTATATGTTATGCTGTGCTCACCTCAAGTGTACCTACTACCTGTCAAAATGCTATGCTATTACAATATCATTGACTATATTCTCTATGCTGTACTTTTTATTCCTGTGACTTATTTATTGTGTAATTCGAGCCCTCTCCCCTCCCCTACTCCCCTTCATCCATTTTGCCCATCTCTTCTGGTAACCAGCAGCTTGTTCTCAGTATTTATGGGTCTGTTTCTGCTTTTTGTTTGTTTGCTTATTCATTTGTTGTTTTCTAGATTCCACATGCAAGTGAAGTCATATGGTTTTTGTCTTTTTCTGTGTGACTTATTTCACTGAGCATAATACCCTCTAGGTCCATCCATGTTGTCACAGATGGGAAGATCTCAGTCTTTTTTATGATTGAGTAATATTCCATTGTGTATATATACACCACCTGTTCTTAATTCATCCACCTATCAAAGGACCCTTGGGTCATTTCCATATCTTGGCTATTATAAATAATGCTGCAATAAACATAGGGATGTATATATCTTTTTGAATTAGTATTTTTATTTTCTTTGGGTAAATACCCAGTAGTGGAATGATTGGATCATATGGTATTTTTATTTGTAATTTTTTGAGAGACATCCATACTGTTTTCCATAGTAGTTGTACACATTTACATTCCTACCAACAGTACACAAAGGCTCTTTTTCTCCACATCCTCACCAACACCTTGTTATGTCTTATCTTTTTGATTCTAACAATTCCGACAGGTGTGAGGTGGTATCTCATTGATTTGAATTTCCCTGATGATAAGTGATATTGAGCATCTTTTCAAGTGTCTGTTGGCCATCTGTATCTTCTTTGGAAAAGTGGCTATGTAATTTCTCTGCCTTTTTTTAAAAATTTTTAATGTTTATTTATTTTTGAGAGACAGAGCGTAGGTGGGGGAGGGGCAGAGAGAGAGGGAGGCACAGAATCCGAAGCAGGCTCCAGGGTCTGAGTTGTCAGCACAGAGCCTGACGTGGAGCTCAAACCCATACACCTGGGAGATCATGACCCGAGCTGAAGTCAGACGCTTAATCCACTGAGCCACCCAGGTGCCTCCCTCTGCCTATTTTTAATTGGATTATTTGGTATAAATTTTTACCCTTTAATGAGGAAATTACTTTTTCAGTTTGATTTTCTATTTGGGTTGGTAAAATGCATTAAAGTTATAGTGTAAATTAACTAAAAAGATTATGTTCATTCATGAATTCAACAAATATTATTGAACATCTATTGTGCCAGACACTGCTGAAGTATACAAAACAGCTAATACTAGTTAGAAAAACAGACAAAACCTTTGTGTTTTTGTTGTACCATTTGAACGTACCATTCAGAGATATTTTTAGAGGTTGCCTACTGTATTAATTTGCTAGGGCTGCAATGACAAAGGACTACAGACTGAGTAGCTTAAACACAGTTTTGGAGACCAGACATCTGAGATCAAGGTGTTGCCAGGGTCAGTTTTTTCCAATGTTTCTTTCCTTGGCTTGTAGATGGCCATTTTCTCTCTCTGTATTCACATGGTCTTCCTGCTATGCCTGTCAGAATCTAAATTTTCTTTTTTTATAAGGACACAGTGGTATCGGATTAGGGCTCACCTAAATGACCTTATTTTAATTTAATCACCTCTTTAAAGACTCTATCTTGAAATATAGTCACATTCTGAGGTACTGAGAATTAGGACTTTGACATATGAATTTGGCAGGGGGCATGATTCAGCTCATAACAATTATTCTAAAGTATTGCTGAACTCTTCTGGTCTCAGTTTACTGGCTTAAAAATAATATTACCTGCTCTACACATCTGCTATAAACACATTACTTGGTGTTTTCTTTCTTTATGGGAATTGCAGCTAGGTAGAAATAAATCTAATTTTTGGAGAGATGATAATATTATCAAAGGTCATAGATGGACCAAAATTTGCTCAGAGCTACACAAAACCAGCTGGATGGAGAGGACAACTCTTTTCTAAGACTTTACCTTTTTGGAAAATGGACAGCATGCAGCAGAGTATTACCTTAGAGGATTACCAAAATTATTGGATCAGACTGAAATTTAAACCAGATAGGATTAAAAGTTAATTTTCCTCTGGCCATTTAATGTCTAGAAACTTGGAAGAGAAGACAGATGAAATCAAGAAGTTAAATTTGAGATCCTGCCCAGTCACCATCATCATCACCATCATTGCTATGATCATTATTTTTACCATGTCACGTAGGATGTTTTTACCGTTGTAACCTCTAATGGCTCTACCTTCTTCCCAAAAAGTTTGTGAGCTCTTTGTGGTTAGGAAATATGTTTAGGACTTTTTATCCATGTCCCTTTGTAGCTTGCATGGTGCTGGGCACAGAGCTAGGGCCTGGTAAGTACTAGTTGGGCAATTGTACTGACTTCCAGGCCTGGCTGCTGAGTACATTGGTCAGGAGACTGGTGTTGGGAGCACAGTAGGGGAAGGGGTGGCTGACTGCCGTGGCACCATTGAGAGTGGATACGCAGGTGATGACGGTACCCTTTTTTTTAAAGTTTGTTTGTTTGCTTGTTTATTTATTTATTTAGAGAAAGAGAGAGAATAGGGGGAGGGCAGAAATAGAGGGAGAGAGAGAGAATAGGGGGAGGGAAGAAATAGAGGGAGAGAGAGAGGATCCCAAGCAGGCTCCACACTGTGAGTGCAGAGCCTAATGCAGAGCTGGAACTCATGAACTGTGAGATCATGACCTGCACCGAAATTGAAAGTCAGATACTTAACTGATGGAGCCACCCGGGAGCCCTGATGATGGTACTGTTGGCATTGATCAACTCGTTAGTGGAACTATGGGGTTCTGATGAGGGGAATGGAGAGATAAGACTTTGCAACTACATGAACGATGGGCTCCAGAGTAGGAACGCCAAGATCCTAGAAAATATAGGCTTGTTATGATTTGAAAAGGAGCCAGATTATTAGTCTCTTCTCAGTATTAAGGCATACATTGCCAGAGAAAATGTAAGGAGGTGGTAGGGAGTGGGTAGGGAGAGGAATGGGATCAAAACATAGTTTCTACCTAATTTCCTTTGACAACGGTTATAGTGAAAACATTTTGGCTAGGGAAAGATTAATTTCTGTTTCAAAATTTTAAAAAATGCAACATGTGGAAAATATTATGTTGATGCATATTTTGCTGAACAGATAGTGATAGTCCCCAAACTTCTCAAGGATTTCCCTTATAGGATGAAGGCGAAGTATTTTAATTCTACCGAGTAAATGAGAGTCACTGAATCTCTCTGATTTTGTCAGTCTCTTCTTATAGAAATCTCCTTTTTTTTTTTTACCATCAGTCACACCACAGATTTTTCTTTCCAATAATTTTTAATAAATTCCTTTAATCTAGGACATCCAATTAGCATCCAAATGTGAATGGTTATTTTATTTTATTTTATTTTATTTTTTGCTAGTCTAGCTTTTCTCAGCAGGAAACCCTTCATCTTTGTATTAAAGACAGGGAAACTGAGGGCTGAATGTTTCTGTCACCCTCATCAATGTTTCATAATGAGACACAGCTGAAGTAAACAACAGACATGGATTTCTAAAGGTCAAGTCCTTGACCTTTCACTATCCTTTAGCAACTTTGATTCTTACTCTACTTGAACCTATTTTACTTGCATATTTTTCTTTTTGTGCTCTCCTATTAGGAGACTCTAAAAAGACATAGGGGAGAGATTTTCCTATATGGCTGCCTACTCTTCTACCCTGCTTTTTTGATTTTCTCTGAAATGAATCCATAGCTTCAAGTAGAACCTCCCAAAGGTTTTCAAGATGAGTCTGCTTCACAGCTGGAAACAATGATTGGTTATTAATCAAGCACTATCTTATGTCATCATCATTTCTACACCAGGGAACACTTTTCTTACTAGAAGAAAAGTTAAAATACAATATGGTAAGCAACAGCCAACTGTTTACCATTGACTGAGGTTTGGGGATAGATGTTTACATTTTTATTTACTCCTCTGTTCCCATACGATGCTCCCCACCACCCCCTGGCTCTTAAAAGATATATTAATGCATTTTTTCCTGACCTAGACTCATCTAGACTATTCAGATGAGTTAGGCTAATGGACCCGAGTAAACCTGGGCCTGTTTCACTGATGGTGAGATGCAGGACCTGGCCCTGACCAGGTAGGGGTGACTTCAGTACACAATAATTTGGGACTCCAGTGCACTCTAAACCTGTGGAGAGGTAAGGAGGCTGTGATCTGGGGACATGCTAGCCAGCTGATTCTTCTTTCCCTTATTTAATTATCCTCACAGATAATTGGAAGATTGTCCTAAATACAATTGCCCCTTTCAAGTATTATTTTTTTTAATTTAATTTATTTTTATTTTTTGAGAGAGACAGAGAGATTGTGAGTGGCCCTTGTGAGAGTGCAAATGGGGGAGGGAAGAGGGAGAGGGAGAGGGAGAAAGACAGAGAGAGACAGACAGACAGACAGACAGAAGAATCTTAAGTAGGCTCCATGCTCAGCACCCAGCTGGGGCTTAATCTCAGGACCATGAGATCATGACCTGAACAGAAATCAAGAGTTGGATGCTTAACCAACTAAGCCATTCAGGCATCCCCCTTTTCAATTATTTTATAAATCCCTTTGATCTTTACTTCTCTTTTTTATTCCTTCTCTCAAATATTCTAGTATACAGTCACACTTTATCCTTGCAGTGTCTACTGAAATTCATTGCTTAAAGCTTTCTAACACTAGGAGTAAAAGAAGAAAGAGATGTTTCATCACTATTAACATAAGTCTCTCAAAATAAATTCAGAGTGCAAGTGTATTAAAACCCAGCACTCTCAGAAATCTCTCTATCATCAATTTAGAGTGAAAATATCAGGAGTGAAATGAGGAGAAAAATAGCTGATTTATGGTTGAGTAGTTAAGATGTGGTAGCTATCTGCACAGATCATCTGAATTCATCCTCACTAGAAACCTGTGAGATTGTTACTATTATTATTATCCTGGGAGTGCTTGGGTGGCTCAGTTGGTTGAGTGTCAGATTTCAACTTAGGTCAAGATTCCCATCAGGTCATGATCTCACA